>NC_052084.1:1572916-1887500 GCF_015852505.1 Tachyglossus aculeatus | reverse complement strand
GAGAGACAGGGAGAGAAAGAGAGAGAGGGTGCTTCAATGCCACCTAGTAACTGCATCCTAATTGCTAGAGAGAGACAGACAGAGAGAAAGAGAGGGAACTCCGATGCCATCTACTAGCTGAGCCCTAAGAACTTGCCGCTGAGCCACAGCAAATATCATTATCATTATTATGATTATCATCATCATTATTAATATTATTAAGAGCTTGCCAGGGAGAGACAGAGAAGGTGGGGAGCTCTGATGCCACCTAGTGGCAGTGCCCTAAACTACAGCCTAGATAGTATTTCATTCTTTCATAATAATTCATTCAATCGTATTTATTGAGCGCTTACTGTGTGCAGAGCACTGTACTAAGCGCTTGGGAAGTCCAAGTTGGCAACATATAGAGACGGTCCCTACCCAACAGGGTCCCTACCCAACAGGGGGCTCACAGTCTAGAAGATAATAATAATGGCATCTATTAAGCGCCTAGTACAGTGCTCTGCACACAGTAAGTGCTCAATAAATACAATTGAATGAATGAATGAATTAAGCGCTTACTATGTGCAAAGCACTGTTCTAAGCGCTGGGGAGGTTACAAGGTAATCAGGTTGTCCCATGGCGGGGGGCTCACAGTCTTCATCTCCATTTTACAGATGAGGGAACTGAGGCCAGAGAATAATAACAATAATAATAATGGAGCCCACTGTTGGGTAGGGACTGTCTCTCTATGTTGCCAGCTTGTACTTCCCAAGCGCTTAGTACAGTGCTTTGCACACAGTAAGTGCTCAATAAATACGATTGATTGATTGATTTGTCAAGTGCTTACTATGTGCAAAGCGCTGTTCTAAGTGCTGGGGAGGATATAAGGTGATCAGCTTGTCCCACGTGGGGCTCACAGTTCTTTAATCCCCATTTTACAAGTGAAGTAACTGAGGCCCAGCGAAGTGAAGTGACTTGCCCAAAGTCACACAGCGGACAAGTGGCAGAGCGGGGATTTGAACCCATGGCCTCTGACTCCAAAGCAAGGGCTCTTTCCACTGAGCCACGCTGCTTCTCTGCATTCATTCATTCATTCCATGCATTCATTCCATCGTATTTATTGAGCGCTTCCTGCGTGCAGAGCACTGTGCTAAGCGCTTGGGAAGTCCAAGTCGGCACCATGTAGAGACGGTCCCTACCCAACGACGGGCTCATAGTCTAGAAGGGGGAGAAGGACGACAAAACAAAAGAAGTGGACAGGTGTCAAAACCGTCAGAATAATCAATCAATCAATCGTATTTATTGAGCGCTTACTGTGTGCAGAGCACTGTACTAAGCGCTTGGGAAGTCCAAGTTGGCAACATATAGAGACGGTCCCTACCCAACAGTGGGCTCACAGTCTATAAGAATAGAATAGAATTATTCGTTTAATTATTTTATTTGTACATATTTATTCTATTTATTTTATTTTGTTAATATGTTTTGTTTTGTTGTGAAGCACAAGTTGGCACGTTGACCGTGTGGGGGAACCGTCAGTCAGCCCCTGCGCATGCGTAAAGGACGCACCGGGGGGGGGGGGGGGAATCGTCCGTCAGCCCCTGCGCATGCGTAGACGACGGTCTTCTGGACGGGGGGCGGGAAAAAAAGGTCCGTCAGCCCCGGCGCATGCGTAAACAACGGTCTTCTGAGGCGGGCGGGGGGGGAACCGTCAGTCAGCCTCGGCGCATGCGTAAACGAAGCTCTTCTGGACGGCGGGCGGGAAAAACCGTCCGTCAGCGCTTGCGCATGCGTGGACGACGCCCTTTTGGACGGGGGGCGGGAAAAGCCGTCCAGTCAGCCTCGGCGCATGCATAGACGACAGTTTTCTGGACAGGGGGGCGGGATAAACCGTCCGTCAGCCCCGGCGCATGCGTAAACAACGGTCTTCTGAGGTGGGCGGTGGGGGAACCGTCAGTCAGCCTCGGCGCATGGGTAAACGACGTTCTTCTGGACGGGAGGGCGGGAAAAACCGTCCGTCAGCGCTGGCGCATGCGTGGACGACGCCCTTCTGGACGGGGGGGGGGCGGGAAAAGCCGTCCAGTCAGCCTCGGCGCGTGCATAGACGACGCTCTTCTGGACGGGGTGGGGGGGCGGGGGAAACCGTCCGTCAGCCCCGGCGCATGCGTAAACGACGCCCTTTTGGATGGGGGCGGGAAAAACCGTCCGTCAGCCCCGACGCATGCGTAAACAACGGTTTTCTGCGGCGGGCGGAGAGGGAGAGCCGTCAGTCACTCCCGGCGCATGCGTAAACGACGCTCTTCTAGACGGGGGGGCGGGGAAAAAGTCCGTCAGCCCCGGCGCATGCGTAGACGACGCTCGGGGGGGGGGGGAGAAAAATCGTCCGTCAGCCCCAGCGCATGCGTAGACGACGGTCTTCTGAGGAGGACGGGGGGAACCGTCAGTCAGCCTCGGCGCATGCGTAAACGACGCTCTTCTGGACGGGGGGGCGGGAAAAAAGTCCGTCAGGCCCGGCGCATGCGTAGACCACGCGGGGGGGGGGGAAAAATCGTCCGTCAGCCCCAGCGCATGCGTAGAAGGCGGTCTTCTGAGGAGGGCGGGGGGGGAACCGTCAGTCAGCTTCGGCGCATGCGTAAACGATGCTCTTCTGGACGGAGGGCGGGAAAAAAGTCCGTCCGCGCCGGCGCATGCGTAAAGGCCGCCCTTGTGGAGCCGGCGGGGGAGTACTTCCGGGTCAGAGGTGGCGTGGCTGGGGCCATGTGGGAGCGGCGGTGAGGGGCCCACGAGGGGACCAGGTGAGAAGTCCGTCTTTCCTATGTACTACTACTACTATTAATAATAATAATAATAATAATGGCACTTATTAAGCACTTACCATGTGCAGAGCACTGTTCTAAGCGCTGGGGAGGTTACAAGGCGATCAAGTTGTCCCACAGGGGGCTCACAGTCTTAATCCCCATTTTGCAGGTGAGGTAACTGAGGCCCAGAGAATAATAATAATGACATTTGTTAAGCGCTCACTATGTGCAAAGCACTGTTCTAAGCGCTGGGAAGGTTACAAGGCGATCAGGTTGTCCCACGGGGGGCTCACAGTCTTAATCCCCATTTTGCAGATGAGGGAACTGAGGCCCAGAGAATAATAATAATAATAATAATAATAATGGCATTTGTTAAGCGCCTACTGTGTGCAAAGCACTGTTCTAAGCGCTGGGGAGGTTACAGGGCGATCAAGTTGTCCCACAGGGGGCTCACAGTCTTCATCCCCATTTTGCAGATGAGGTAACTGAGGCCCAGAGAATAATAATAATAGTAATAATGGCATTTGTTCAGCGCTTACTCTGTGCAAAGCACTGTTCTAAGCGCTGGGAAGGTTACAAGGTGATCTGGTTGTCTCACAGGGGCTCACTGCTTTAATCCCCGTTTTGCAGATGAGGTCACTGAGGTCCAGAGAATAATAATAATAATGGCATTTGTTAAGCGCTTATTAGGTGCAGAGCACTGTTCTAAGCGCTGGGGAGGTTACAAGGCGATCAGTTTGTCCCACGGGGGGCTCACAGTCTTCATCCCCATTTTACAGATGAGGGAACTGAGGCCCAGAGAAGCGAAGTGACTTGCCCAAAGTCACCCAGCTGACAAGCGGCGGAGCCGGGATTTGAACCCATATTATTACTCTATTTATTTATTTATTTTACTTGTACATATCTATTCTATTTATCTTATTTTGTTACTATGTTTGGTTTTGTTCTCTGTCTCCCCCTTCTAGACTGGGAGCCCACTGTCGGGTAGGGACTGTCTCTATATGTTTCCAACTTGGACTTCCCAAGCGCTTAGTACAGTGCTTAGCACACAGTAAGCGCTCAATAAATGCGATTGATTGATTGATTGACCTCTGACACCAAAGCCCGGGCTCTTTCCACTGAGCCACGCCGCACATGGGGCTCACAGCCTTCATCCCCACTTTACAGATGAGGTAACTGAGGCCCAGAGAAGGGAAGTGACTTGACCAAAGTCACCCAGCTGACAAGTGGCGGAGCCGGGATTTGAACCCACGACCTCTGACTCCAAAGCCCCTGCTCTTTCCACTAAGCCACGCTATTTCTCATGTACTGAGCGCCCACCGTGTGCAGGGCACTGGGCTAAGCGCTCGGGAGGCCCAAGGCAGCCCCACAACCTGTATATATGTATATCTGTTGGCACGTATTTATTACTCTATTTACTTATTTGTGCATATTTATTCTACTTATTTTATTTTGTTAATATGTTTGGTTTCGGCCGTCTCCCCCTTCTAGACTGTGAGCCCGTTGTTGGATAGGGACCGTCTCTATATGTTGCCAACTTGTGCTTCCCAAGTGCTTAGTACAGTGCTCTGCACACAGTAAGCGCTCAATAAATACGATTGAATGAATGGATATATGTTTGTACATATTTATTACTCGTGTATATTCTGTTTATTTTATTTTGTTAATATGCTTTGTTTTGCTGTCTGTCTCCCCTTTCTAGACTGTGAGCCCATTGTTGGGTAGGGACCGTCTCTAGATGTTGCCAACTTGTACTTCCCAAGCGCTTAGTCCAGTGCTCTGCACACAGTAAGCGCTCAATAAATACGATTGAATGAATGACTGTCTCTGTATGTTGCCAATTTGTACTTCCCAAGCGCTTAGTCCAGTGCTCTGCACACAGTAAGCGCTCAATAAATACGATTGAATGAATGAAAACAAGGTGATCAGGTTGTCCCATGTGGGGTTCACAGTCTTCACCCCCATTTTACAGATGAGGGAACTGAGGCCCAGAGAAGTGAAGTGACTTGCCCAAAGTCACACAGCTGACAAGTGGCGGAGGCAGGATTAGAACCCGTGACCCCTGACTCCCAAGCCCGGGCTCTTTCCACTGAGCCATGCTGCTGATTAGCTTGTATCTACCCCAGCGTTTAGAACAGTGCTCGGCACATAGAAAGCGCTTAACAAATACCATCATTACTGGGACAACCTGATGACCTTCTATCTCCTCCAGCGCTTAGAACAGTTCATGGCACATAGTAAGCGCTTAACAAATACCATCATTACTATTATTAAGACTGTGAGCTCCACGTGGGACAACCTGATTACCTTGTATCTTCCCCAGCGCTTAGAACAGTGCTCGGCACGTAGAAAGCGCTTATCAAATGCTATCATTATTATTATTATTATTAATTCTATTTATTATTATTCGCCGTAGTATTCTCCAAGTGTCTATCTAGGACCATCTTCCATACAGGTCCCAAAGTGACTTGACTTTGGGCAAGTCACTTCACTGGGCCTCAGTTTCCTCATCTGTAAAATGGGGATTAAGACTATGAGCCTCACGTGGGACAATCTGATTACCCTGTATCTACCCCAGCGCTTAGAACAGTGCTCAGCACATAGTAAGCGCTTAACAAATACCGTCATTAGGACAACCCGATTAGCTTGTATCTCCCCCAGGGATTAGAACAGTGCCCAGCACATAGTAAGCGCTGAGCAAATACCACCGTTATTATTATTAATTATGTTTATTATTATTCTCCAAGTGGCTGTCTAGGACCACCCTCCGCACAAGTCCCAAAGTGACTTGGCTTTGGGCAAGTCACTTCACTTCTCTGGGCCTCAGTTTCCTCATCTGTAAAAGGGGGATGAAGACCGAGCCCCACGCGGGACAACCTAAGCAGCGTGGCTCAATGGAAAGAGCCCGGGCTTTGGAGTCAGAGGTCATGGGTTCAAATCCCGGCTCCGCCAAGTGTCAGCTGAGTGACTTGGGGCATGTCACTTTGCTTCTCTGGGCCTCAGTGACCTCATCTGTAAAGTGGGGATTAAGACTGTGAGCCCCACGTGGGACAATCTGATCACCTTGTAACCTCCCCAGCGCTTAGAACAGTGCTTTGCACATAGTAAGCGCTTAATAAATGCCATCATTATTATCTACCCCAACACTTAGAATAGTGAGCGGCACATAGTAAGCGCTTAATAAGCACCACTAATATTATTATAAATTATATTAACAGCTATATTTGCTATTATTAGTTTCCTTGTAGTGTCCTTCTAGGACCACCCTCCGCACAAGTCCCAAATTGACTTGACAATGGGCAAGAAACTTCTCTGGGCCTCAGTTTCCTCATGTGGAAAGTGGGGGTTAAGATTGCAGCGTGGCTCAGTGGAAAAGAGCCCAGGCTTTGGAGTCAGAGGGCATGGGTTCAAACCCCGACTTCACCAATTGTCAGCTGTGTGACTTTGGGCGAGTCACTTCACTTCTCTGGGCCTCAGTTGCCTCCTCTGGAAAATGGGGATTAAGACTGTGAGCCTCCCATGGGACACCTGATCACCTTGTAACCTCCCCAGCGCTTAGAGCAGTGCTTTTGCACACAGTAAGCGCTTAATAAATGCCATCATTATTATTATTATTGTGAGCTCAACGTGGGTCCACCCCAATTAACCTTCTGTCTACCCCAGCGCAAAGTACAGTGCCTGGCGTGTCGTATGAGCTTAAATACCGTTATGATTATTATTATTGTGATCGGAGAGGGAGGTAGCAGTAAAGTGTGTCTGTAATCTCTCCTGGCTTCTGTGTTTGGTTTTTTGGGGTCAGGCGGTAGAAGAAGATGACGTCCTTAGCCCACCAGCTGAAGCGTCTCGCCGTCCCACAGAGCGATTCCAGCCTTTTTTCTCGACATGAAGTGGCCTCTCTGCTGTTCGAACCCAAGGAAGCCGCGGGCATCGACCGAGACACTTTCTTTGCCATCGGTAAGTAAGAGCCGCCGCCATTCCCGGTCTGACCAGCCCTTCTTCCCACCCGGGCTCATCTTCCCTGTCCGGCCGCGGCGACGGGATGGTTGCCGGGACCGGGTGGAAACCTCCCTCCTTGCCCGGCCTAAAATGGGGATTAAGGCCGTGAGCCCCTCCGTCGGATAACCGTGTAACCTCCCCAGCGCTTAGAACAGTGCTTTGCACATAGTGAGCGCTTAATAAATGCTATCATTATTATTATTATAGCTTGGATTCAGCTTGCAGGAGCGGTGGCTTCTTGGGGGGGGGGGAAAGGTTTCATTTTACACCGAAACATCCTTCCCCTCTGCCCCGACAGGCTGCAATGGCATAGAAGAGCTCGTCGGGATCGATTCTTCCTTTGAGCAGTTCGAGGCCACGCTGTTCAGCGAGGTGGCGAAGAGCTTGGAGCGCAGCGTTCAGACCCAGGCCGTGAACACCCAGCTGGATGAAACCATCGGCCTGTTCCTCATCCACCTGTCGCCTTATTTCATGCTAAAGCCGGCCCAGAAATGCCTGGAGTGGTTGATTCACAGGTAATAGCGCTCAGCGGCCCGATGCGAACTCCGGATTGCTCGATTTGTTTGCCCTAGGGAAGCCGCGCTCGCCCGGGGCGGCATGTGGATCTCGTCAGGGAGCGTCATCCTCGGTGGTATTTAGTGAGCGCTTGCTCTGTGCAGAGCACTGTACTGAGCGCTTGGGAGAGTCTAATACAACAGTGTCGGGAGACCCGGTCCCTGCCACACCGAGCTTACAGGGGCCTCAGTTACCTCATCTGCAAAACGGGTTGAGATCGTGAGCCCCAAGTGGGTCAGGGACTACATCCAACATCTACATCGAGTGCTCTGCACATAGTAAGCGCTCAATAAATACGATTGATGATGATCCAACTCGATTTGCTTGTATCCATCCCAGCGCTTAGTACAGTGCCTGCCACATAGTGAGCGCTTTACAAATGCCACAATTATTATTACAGTTCAGAGGGGGAGACAGGCATCAATATAAAGACATAATTCCAGCGCAGTCTAAGTAGGAGGGAGAACAGGGAGTGAATCCCCATTTTGCAAACTTCTAGACTGTGAGCCCACTGTTGGGTAGGGGCTGTCTCTATATGTTGCCAACTTGTACTTCCCAGGCACTTAGTACAGTGCTCTGCACACAGTAAGCGCTCAATAAATACGATCGATTGATTGATTTTTGCAGATGAGGGAACTGAGGCACAGAGAAGTGAAGGGACCTGCCTCGGGTTACACAGCAGAGCAGGGATTAAAAACCAGATCCTCTTAACTCCCGAGCCTGGGCTCTTTCCACTAGCCCTCAGTGCTGCTTCTCTTAACTGTGTGCAGAGCACTGTACTAGGCGCTTGGGAGAGTACAATGCAACCGAGTCGGTAGAGGCATCATCCCAGTGCTTGGCACATAGTAAGTGCTTAATAAATAATAAGAATAATAATGGTATTAAATGCTTACTACGTGCAAAGCACTGTTCTAAGCGCTGGGGAGGTTACAAGGTGATCAGGTGGTCCCATGTGGGGCTCACGGTCTTAATCCCCATTTTCCGGATGAGGTAACAGGCACAGAGAAGTGAAGTGACTTGCCCAAAGCCACACAGCTGGCAATTGGCGGAGCCGGCATTTGAACCCATGACCTCTGACTCCAAAGCCCGGGCTCTTTCCACTGAGCCGCGCTGCTTCTCATCATCATCATTGTCTCCCCCTTCTAGACTGTGAGCCCACTGTTGGGTAGGGGACCGTCTCTATATGTTGCCAGCTTGTACTTCCCAAGCGCTTAGTCCAGTGCTCTGCACATAGTAAGCGCTCAATAAATATGATTGAATGAATGAATCATAAATATCATTGTTGCAAAATAGGCCAGATCTTGCATTAATGGGGGCTGCAGAATTGCCCGCTGTTGGGTAGGGACCGTCTGTATGTGTTGCCAACTTGTACTTCCCGAGCGCTTAGTACAGTGCTCTGCACACAGTAAGCGCTCAGTAGATATGATTGAATGAATGAATTTAAAAAAAAAGAGTCATTGTAGCCAGATATGCCGCAGCTTTTCCCCTTTATTTTCTTGGTAGATTTCACATCCATCTTTACAACCAGGACAGCCTGATCGGCTGCGTTCTGCCCTACCACGAGACGAGAGTGTTTGTGCGGGTCATACAGCTCTTAAAAATCAGCAGCCCGACGCACAAATGGAACTGGATGGAGCCGGTCAAGGTAAGGTTATCAAGTCTTCCGCGCGAGCATCTGCGTGTAGCTCGTTGGGCAGAAGTTCTCTGAAGAAGAATAGCCTTTCCTTGGATCTCTGTTGCATTTTTGTGTGTTTTGTGTACATCTTTGTGCGGTCCTCACCGGCGTTTATAATGCAGGCAGCGGTATTTTAGGGGGGAAAGGAAATAGTTCGTGAACCTTTCCTCTCTCAACACCGTCGACTCTTCGTTTCCTCTTTGGCTCGGAGCCTGTCTTTGATGCCACCTCACGTCGTCGGGTGGGAGATGCGTATTTTGCCTGGGATGGTTTGATCCTGCGGAGACGCGATGATATTTATTCCTCCTCTTCTTCCATGGACAGAGTTCCGGAGTCCCCCTCGCCAAGGGGGCTTTAATTACCCACTGCTACAAAGATCTCGGGTTCATGGACTTCATCTGTAGCCTGGTGACCAAGTCTGTGAAGGTTCGTGCGTTATTTCGGGACGTTTCCGTGAGCGTCGGAGGGCTATTTTAAGGACGATATATGAAGTGATGGAGGGGGAGCTTTCTTTAAAGCCAGTTTCGGTAGGGTTTTGCCCCTTTTCTGGGAGATAAACAACTTTGATTTTGTTAATGATGCACATCTAGCTTTATTTCCATTTATTCTACCTATTTATTCTATTATTCTATATCTATTTATTCTGAAGACTTGACACCTGTCCACATAACAGTCGCATTTATTAAGCACTTACTATGTGCAAAGCACTGTTGTAAGCACTGGGGGGATACAGGGTGATGAGGTTGTCCCATGTGGGGCTCACAGTCTTCATCCCCATTTTACCGATGAGGTAACTGAGGCACAGAGAAGTGAAGTGACTTGCCCAAGGTCACACAGCTGACCTCTGACTGCAAAGCCCGGGCTCTTTCCACTGAGCCACGCTGCTTATCCACATTATCATGTATCCACATGAGTCCACATGTTTTGCTTTGTTGTCTGTCTCCTCCTCCTAGACTATTAGCCCGTTGTTGGGTAGGGACCGCCTGTATATGTGGCCAACTTGGACTTCCCAAGCGCTTAGTACAGTGCTCTGCACGCAGTAAGCGCTCAATAAATACGATTGAATGAATGAATGAAACACCCGATCTGTAAAAGTCAGCGTCAGGAAACAGATCTAAGCTGTAGTGAATCCGTTGGCTAGATCGGTCGTGGTGTTTGAGAAGAGAAAAAGGAAAGATGCAGAGGTGGGTGCCCACGGAAATCATCATCGTCACCATGAATCGTATTTATTGAGCGCTTACTATGTGCAGAGCACTGTACTAAGCGCTTGGGAAGTACAAGTTGGCAACATATAGGGACAGTCCCTACCAAACAGTGGGCTCACAGTCTAAAAGGGGGAGACAGAGAACAAAACCAAACATACTAACACAATAAAATAAATAGAATAGATATGTACAAGTAAAATAAATAAATAAATAGAGTAATAAATACGTACAAGCATATATACATATATACAGGTGCTGTGGGGAAGGGAAGGAGGTAAGATGGGGGGGATGGAGAGGGGGAGAGGATATGGAAATGGAGGGAACGCCTAAGCGACACCTCGTTACCGTGACAAGAAGGAGGCGGAAATGTTGGAACGTAACTTTGCTGCCCATAGAGTTTGTCGAGTTCGGAAATCGACGAACGGGGGGGCCCGCCAGCCCCGGATACGACCCCAGATTCAGAAACGGGTCAAGAGAACGGTTAAGCCCCAGCTCCGCCCCTTGTCTGCTGTGTGACCTCCAGGAAGTCACCCAACTTCTCTGGGCCTCAGTTACCTCGTCTGTAAAATGGGGCCGAAGACTGATCCTCACGCGGGACGTGGCCTGCGTTCAACCTGGTTATCCTGCGTCGACCCCACTCCCGTTCTAAATCTCCGTTTGACAGATGAGGTGACCGGGGCCCAGAGAATAATAATAATAATAATAATGGCATTTATTAAGCGCTTACTGTGTGCCAAGCACTGTTCTAAGCGCTGGGGAGGTTACAAGGTGATCAGGTTGTCCCACGGAGGGCTCACGGTCTTCATCCCCATTTTACAGATGAGGTAATTGAGGCCCAGTGAAGTGACTTGCCCAAAGCCACACAGCTGACAGTTGGCAGAGCCGGGATTTGAACCCACGACCTCTGACTCCAAAGCCCGGGCTCTTTCCAGTGAGCCACGCACTGACTTGCCCAAGATCACGTAGCGGACGAGCGGCGGAGCCGAGATTAGAACCCAGGCCCTCCTGACTCCCAGGCGTGGGATTCAATCAATCAATCAATCAATCGTATTTATTGAGCACTTACTGTGTGCAGAGCACTGTACTAAGCGCTTGAATCTACCCACTGAGCCACGCGACCACAAGCGAGAGGGAGAGCGCAAAAAGAGAGCGTCATGCGGAGCTGTGGGGAAGTTCCGGACCGGTTACGTATTTATTCCAATTAATGTCTATTTCAAGCGCTTAGTACAGTGCTCTGCAATCAATCAATCAATCAATCGTATTTATTGAGCGCTTACTATGTGCAGAGCACTGTACTAAGCGCTTGGGAAGTACAAATTGGCATCACATAGAGACAGTCCCTACCCAACAGTGGGCTCACAGTCTAAAAGGGGGAGACAGAGAACAGAACCAAACATACCAACAAAATCAAATAAGTAGGATAGAAATGTACAAGTAAAATAAATAAATAAATAAATAAATAGAGTAATAAATATGTACAACAGTAAGCGCTCAATAAATCCAGTTGAGTGATTGAATCTCCCCTCTAGATTCTCAGCTCCTCGTTGGCAGGGATTGTGTCTGCTAATTCTGTTGTATTGCCCTCTCCCAAGCGCTTAGTACAGTGCTCTGCACATAGGGATCAATAAATATGATTGATTTGGGCAGCGCCCTGCAGCGAGTTATTGTGGGCAGGGCTTGTGTTTATTATATGAAGAAAAGCAGCCTCGCCTGGGCTTCGGAGTCGAAAGGTAATGGGTTCTAATCCCGGCTCTGCCGCTTCATTCATTCATTCAGTCGTATTTATCGCCGTCATCATCAATCGTATTTATTGAGCCCTTACTGTGTGCAGAGCACTGGACTAAGCCGCTTGTCTGCTAGGTGACCTTGGGCAAGGTACCTCACTTCTGTGGGCCTCGGTTACCTCATCTGTGAAATGGGGATGGAAACTGTGAGCCCCATTTGTACATATTTATTACTCTATTTATTTTACTTGTACGTATCTATTCTATTTATTTTATTTTGTTAGTATGTTTGGTTTTCTTCTCTGTCTCCCCCTTTTAGACTGTGAGCCCACTGTTGGGTAGGGACCGTCTCTAGATGTTGCCAATTTGTACTTCCCAAGCGCTTAGTCCAGTGCTCTGCGCACAGTAAGCGCTCAATAAATACGATTGATGATATGGGCCAGGGACTGTGTCCAACTCGATTTGCTTGTATTCTATTTATTTTATTTTGTTAATATGTTTTGTTCTCTGTCTCCCCCTTCTAGCCTATGAGCCCACTGTTGGGTAGGGACCGCCTCTAGATGTTGCCAACTTGGACTTCCCAAGCGCTTAGTACAGTGCTCTGCACACAGTAAGCGCTCAATAAATGCGATTGAATGAATGAATGAATGGGCCTCAGTTACCTCATCTGTAAAATGGGGATGGAAACAGTGAGCCCCATGTGGGCCAGGGACTGTGTCCAACTCGATTGGCTTGTATTTATTCTATTTATTTTATTTTGTGAGTGTGTTTTGTTGTCTGTCTCCCCCTTCTAGACCGTGAGCCCGCTGTTGGGTAGGGACCGTCTCTAGATGTTGCCAACTTGGACTTCCCAAGCGCTTAGTACAGTGCTCTGCACACAGTAAGCGCTCAATAAATACGATTAAGTGAATGAATGAATGGGTCTGTTATCTGTAAAATGGGGATGGAAACAGTGAGCCCCATGTGGGCCAGAGACTGTGTCCAACTTGATTTGCTTGTATTTATTCTATTTATTTTGTTAATTTGTTTTGTTGCCTGTCTCCCCCTTCTAGACTGTGAGCCCACTGTTGGGTAGGGACCGTCTCTAGATGTTGCCAACTTGGGACTTCCCAAGCGCTTAGTACAGTGCTCTGCACACAGTAAGCGCTCAATAAATACTATTAAATGAATGAATGAATGGGCCTCAGTTACCTCATCTGTAAAATGGGGATGGAAACTGAGCCCCATGTGGGCCAGGGACCGTGTCCAACTCATCATCATCAATCGTATTTATTGAGCGCTTACTGTGTGCAGAGCACTGTACTAAGCGCTTGGGAAGTACAAATTGGCAACCTATAGGGACAGGCCCTACCCAACAGCGGGCTCAACTCGATTTGCTTGTGTCCACCGCAGCGCTTAGTACAGTGCCTGGCACGTAGTAAGTGCTCAACAAATACCATTATCATAAAGTAAAACGAAGTAAGCGCTCAGGAAATCCAGCTGACTGGCCGGCGCGCTCTGAATTTCAGGTGTTTGCGGGCGACCCCCGCCACGCGGCTCAGCTGCGGGTACTACTGGCCTTCTACGCGTCCACCATCGTGTCCGCCCTGGGGTCCGCCAGTTCGATATCCGACTCCACCGTCGCCAAGCTGCTCCCCTTCATCCAGAAGGTCGGCCTGGGGTTTCGAAATGACCCACCGCCGGGTTTTGAGGCGGCCTCCCTTACTTATCGAACGCCTACTTGGGGAGAGTGCCCAAGCGGAGCCGACCTAGTCGCCCGGGGGTGCGGGGAGGGGGTGGCCGCCCCGTCCTAAGCCCTCGGGTGGTCCGAGAGACGCGTGCCTTCGATTTGAGAAGCAGCGTGACTCAGTGGAAAGAGCCCGGGCTTCGGGGTCGCAGGTCATGGGTTCGAATCCCAGCTCCGCCCACTGTCAGCCCACTGTTGGGTAGGGACTGTCTCTATATGTTGCCAACTTGGACTTCCCAAGCGCTTAGTACAGTGCTCTGCACACAGTAAGCGCTCAATAAATACGATTGATGATTTGAGAAGCAGCGTGACTCAGTGGAAAGAGCCCGGGCTTTGGAGTTGCAGGTCATGGGTTCGAATCCTGTCTCCACCCACTGTGAGCCCACTGTTGGGTAGGGAGTGTCTCTATATGTTGCCAACTTGGACTTCCCAAGCGCATAGTACAGTGCTCTGCACACAGTAAGCGCTCAATAAATACGATTGATGATGATTTGAGAAGCAGCGTGACTCAGTGGAAAGAGCCCGGGCTTTGGAGTCGCAGGTCATGGGTTCGAATCCTGCCTCCGCCCACTGTCAGCCCACTGTTGGGTAGGGACTGTCTCTATATGTTGCCAACTTGGACTTCCCAAGCACATAGTACAGTGCTCTGCACACAGTAAGCGCTCAATAAATACGATTGATGATGATTTGAGAAGCAGCGTGACTCAGTGGAAAGAGCCCGGGCTTTGGAGTCGCAGGTCATGGGTTCAAATCCTGGCTCCGCCCACTGTTGGGTAGGGACTGTCTCTATATGTTGCCAACTTGTAGTTCCCAAGTGCTTAGTACAGTGCTGTGCACACAGTAAGCGCTCAATAAGTATGATTGATTGATTGATTTTCAGCTGTGTGACTTTGGGCAAGTAACTTCTCTGGGCATCAGTGACCTCATCTGGAAAATGGGGATGAAGACCGTGAGCCCCCCCTGGGACAACCTGATCACCTTGTAACCTCCCCAGCGCTTAGAGCAGTGCTTTGCACATAGTAAGCGCTTAATAAATGCCATCATTGTTATTATTATTTGGCTCAGCTTGGGCAAGTAGGTGAAGGCAGTCTCTAGACTAAGCTCACTGCGGTCATTGAACGTGTCTCCCAAGCACTTAGTACAGTGCTCTGCACACGGCGCTCAATAATAATAATAATAATTATGATGGCATTTGTTAAGTGCTTACTATGTGCAAAGCACTGTTCTAAGCGCCGGGGAGGTTACAAGGTGATCAGGTTGTCCCACGGGGGGCTCACAGTCATAATCCCCATTTTCCAGATGAGGTCACGGAGGCCCAGAGAATAATAATGGCATTTATTAAGCGCTTACTATGTGCAAAGCACTGTTCCAAGCACTGGGAAGGTTACAAGGTGATCAGGTTGTCCCACGGTGGGCTCACAGTCTTAATCCCCATTTGACAGATGAGGTAACAGGCACAGAGAAGTGAAGTGACTTGCCCAGAGTCACAGAGCTGGCAAGTGGCGGAGCCGGGATTTGAACCCACGACCTCCGACTCCAAAGCCCGGGCTCTTTTCCACTGAGCCACGCTGCTTCTCTAGAGAAGTGAGGTGACTTGCCCAAAGTCACCCAGCTGACCATTTGAACCCGTAGTCTTTCCACCGAGCCACGCTGCTTCTCCGCCGCTCAATAAATACGATCGGCTGGCGGTTTTGCCAACAAGTCCCGAAATGGGCCGGTAACCCGCCGGCGGGCCAGAGGCTCGGGCTGGGAAGGCGCCTTGCGTCCCGCCGTCCTCCTGCGCGGCGCGGAGACCGGGCGGCCCCGGGTGACGCGTTCGAATGCCGCCCGCCCCCTCCCTCCCGTCTCGCAGGGCTTGAAGTGGTCCGTCGCCGATTACAGAGCCGCCACCTACATGATCGTGTGCCAGCTGGCCGCCAAGGTGCCGATGGAGCCGGCCGTGGTGCAGTCCCTGGCCCTGCACGTCAGCAAGACCTTGGCCAAGATCCCCTCCCTCGTCAAGGACGGGCTCTGCTGCCTGGTGGTGTTGCTGCAGAGGCAGAGGACCCACGCGCTGGGGAAGAAGTGAGTACGGCCTCTCCCAGACCGGGAGCCCGCCGTCGGGCTCTGGGCGTTGCCAGCTTGTCCTGCCCGAGCGCTTAGTGCAGTGCTCTGCACGCAGGAAGCGCCCAATAAGTACGAATGAATGAGGAGGAGAAGCGGCGTGGCCTGCTGGTTAGAGCGCGGGCTCGGGAGTCGGAGGACTCTACTCCCGGCCCCGCCACTTGTCTGCTGTGTGGCAAGCCGCCTCATCATCAATCGTCAATCGTATTTATTGAGCGCTTACTGTGTGCAGAGCACTGTACTAAGCGCTTGGGAAGTCCAAATTGGCAACATCTAGAGACGGTCCCTACCCAACAGTGGGCTCACAGTCTAAAAGGGGGAGACAGAGAACAAAACGAAACATACTAACAAAATGAAATAAATAGAATAGATATGTACAAGTAAAATAAATAGAGTAACAAATCTGTACAAACATATATACATCTATACAGGTGCTGTGGGGAAGGGAAGGAGGTAAGATGGGGGGATGGAGAGGGGGACGAGGGGGAGAGGAAGGAAGGGGCTCAGTGTGGGAAGGCCTCCTGGAGGAGGTGAGCTCTCAGCAGGGCCTTGAAGGGAAGAAGAGAGCTAGCTTGGCGGATGGGCGGAGGGATTGGGGGCATTCCAGGCCTGGGGGATGACATGGGCCTCACTTCTGGGCCTCAGTTACCTCATCTGGAAAATGGGGATGAAGACTGTGAGCCCCAGTGGGACAACCTGATGATAATAATAATAATGACGGCATTTATTAAGCGCTTACTATGTGCAAAGCACTGTTCTAAGCGCTGGGGAGGTTACAAGGTGATCAGGTTGTCCCACGGGGGGCTCACAGTCTTCATCCCCGTTTTACAGTTGAGGAAACTGAGGCACAGAGAAGTGAAGGGACTTGCCCGAAGTCACACAGCTGACGAGTGGTGGAGCCGGGATTTGAATAATAATAATAATAATAATGACATTTATTAAGCACTTACTACGTGCAAAGCACTGTTCTAAGCGCTGGGGAGGTTACATGGTGATCAGGTTGTCCCATGGGGGGCTCACAGTCTTCATCCCCATTTTAAAGTTGAGGAAACTGAGGCACAGAGAAGTGAAGTGACTTGCCCAAAGTCACACAGATGACGAGTGGTGGAGCCGGGATTTTAATAATAATCATAATAATGACATTTATTAAGCACTTACTATGTGCAAAGCACTGTTCTAAGGGCTGGGGAGGTTACAAGGTGATCAGGTTGTCCCATGGGGGGCTCATAGTCTTCATCCCCATTTTACAGATGAGGTAACTGAGGCCCAGAGAAGTGAAGTGACTTGCCCAAAGTCACACTGCAGACGTGTGGCGGAGCCGGGATTTGAACCCATGACCTCTGACTCCAAAGCCTGGGCTCTTTCCACTGAGCCTAGAACAGTGCTCGGCACATAGTAAGCGCTTAACAAATACCATCGTTACCATTACTTCCTCAGTTCCCTCTGTTGACCTTGAGCAAGTCACCTCAGCTCCCTCGTGGGTAAAAGGAGACTGTGGGACAGGGACTCTAACCCGATGATCTTGTATCTGCCCCAGCGCTTAGAACAGTGCCTGGCACATAGTAAGCACTCAACAGATACCACAGTTGTTATTATTGCTAGCTTAGAGCAGCGCTTTGCACATAGTGAGCACTTAATAAATGCCATCATTATTACTATCACTAACAGCCCGTTGTTGGGTAGGGACCGTCTCTATATGTTGCCAACTTGGACTTCCCAAGCGCTTCGTTCAGTGCTCCTGTATATATGTATATATGTTTATCCTGTATATGTGTATATATGTTTGTACATATGTATTACTCTATTTATTTATATATTTTACTTGCACATATCTATTCTATATATTTTATTTTGTTAGTATGTTTGGTTTTGTTCTCTGTCTCCCCCTTTTAGACTGTGAGCCCACTGTTGGGTAGGGACTGTCTCTAGATATTGCCAACTTGGACTTCCCAAACGCTTAGTTCAGTGCTCCTGTATATATGTATATCCTGTATATATGTTTGTACATATTTATTACTCTATTTATTTATTTTACTTGTATATATCTATTCTATTTATTTTATTTAGTTAGTATGTTTGGTTTTGTTCTCTGTCTCCCCCTTCTAGACTCTGAGCCCACTGGTGGGTAGGGACCGTCTCTATATGTTGCCAACTTGGACTTCCCAAGCATTTAGTTCAGTGCTCCTGTATATATGTATATCCTGTATATATGTTTATCCTGTATATATGTGTGTACATATTACTCTATTTATTGATTTTACTTGTACATATCTATTCTATTTATTTTGTTAGTATGGTTGGTTTTGTTCTCTGTCTCCCCCTTTTAGACTGTGAGCCCACTGTTGGGTAGGGACTGTCTCTATATGTTCCAACTTGGACTTCCCAAGCGCTTAGTTCAGTGCTCCTGTATATATGTATATCCTGTATATATGTATATATGTTTATCCTGTATATATGTTTGTACATATTTATTACTCTATATATTTTACTTGTACATATCTATTCTATTTATTTTATTTTGTTAGTATGTTTGGTTTTGTTCTCTGTCTCCCCCTTTTAGACTGTGAGCCCACTGGTGGGTAGGGACTGTCTCTAGATGTTCCAACTTGGACTTCCCAAGCGCTTAGTTCAGTGCTCCTGTATATATGTATATCCTGTATATATGTATATATGTTTATCCTGTATATGTGTATATATGTTTGTACATATTTATTACTCTATATATTTTACTTGTACATATCTATTCTATTTATTTTATTTTGTTAGTATGTTTGGTTTTGTTCTCTGTCTCCCCCTTTTAGACTGTGAGCCCACTGGTGGGTAGGGACTGTCTCTAGATGTTGCCAACTTGGACTTCCCAAGCGCTTAGTTCAGTGCTCCTGTATATATGTATATCCTGTATATATGTTTGTACATATTTATTACTCTATTTATTTTACTTGTACATATCTATTCTATTTATTTTCTTTTGTTAGTATGTTTGGTTTTGTTCTCTGTCTCCCCCTTTTAGACTGTGAGCCCCCTGTTGGGTAGGGACTGTCTCTCTACGTTGCCAACTTGGACTTCCCAAGCGCTTAGTCCAGTGCTCTGCACACAGTAAGCGCTCAATAAATACGATTGATTGATTGATTGATCGCTCTGCGCACAGTAAGCGCTCAATAAATCCGAATGAATGACTGAGCAGTGCACTCTCTTCTTCCCGGCAGGCCTTTCAACTACCTGTGTGGCGTTCCCGACCTCATTCCCACCCTGCAGGAGATGGCGGCGACCTTCGACATCTCTCCTCTCCTGCGCTACACGCTGCCCCTCCTGATCGGCGCCGTCTACCGCCACGCTGCCGGTACGCCCCAACTTCCCCTAAGCCTCTTGGGCGGATCCCGAGCCCCCCTCGGGTGCCAAGCACTGCCCTTCGGGTAGGGACCGTCTCTCGATGTTGCCAACTTGGACTTCCCAAGCGCTTAGAGAAACAGCGTGGCTCAGTGGAAAGAGCGTGGGCTTTGGAGTCAGAGGTCATGGGTTCGAATCCCGACTCCGCCGCATATCAGCTGTGTGATCTTGGGCAAGTCGCTTAACTTCTCTGGGCCTCAGTTCCCTCATCTGTAAAATGGGGATTAAGACTGTGAGCCCCACGTGGGACAACCTGATCACCCTGTATCCTCCCCCAGCGCTTAGAACAGTGCTTTGCACATAGTAAGCGCTTAACAAATGCCCATTATTATTATCATTATTATTAGTACAGTGCTGTGCACACAGGAAGCGCTCAATAAATACGATTGAATGAATGAATGAATGGCCTTGGCCCTAGAGGGGCTCGCGATCCCCCGCCCGATTTATCCTCTGGTTTCCCCGTGAAGCACAACGCTGGGGTTTCAAAATAACCCGCCACGTGGGACTGGAAAGAAGGTGGCCTTCTGTTAATAGTAATAATGACGACGGCGTTTTACAGAGGAGGAAACTGAGGCTTTGGAGAGGTTGAGTGTGAGGTTTTAGACTGTGAGCCCACTGTTGGGTAGGGACCGTCTCTATATGTTGCCAGCTTGGACTTCCCAAGCGCTTAGTACAGTGCTCTGCACACAGTAAGCGCTCAATAAATACGATTGATCGATTGAGTGACTTTCCCGAGGTCGCAGAACCGGACGGCGTTTTACAGAGGAGGAAACTGAGGCTTTAGAGAGGTTGAGTGTGAGGTTTTAGACTGTGAGCCCACTGTTGGGTAGGGACCGTCTCTATATGTTGCCAACTTGGACTTCCCAAGCGCTTAGTACAGTGCTCTGCACACAGTAAGCGCTCAATAAATACGATTGATCGATTGAGTGACTTTCCCGAGGTCGCAGAACCGGACGGCGTTTTACAGAGGAGGAAACTGAGGCTTTAGAGAGGTTGAGTGTGAGGTTTTAGACTGTGAGCCCACTGTTGGGTAGGGACGGTCTCTATATGTTGCCAACTTGGACTTCCCAAGCGCTTAGTACAGTGCTCTGCACACAGTAAGCGCTCAATAAATACGATTGATTGAGTGAGTGACTTTCCTGAGGTTGCAGAACCAGATTCGAATCCAGGTCTGGGGGTTGGGAGTCTGGGGCCGGTGTTTTTTTCAGCCTGCCGTTTTGCACCACGATGCTACTGCGCTCTGACCTCTTCATTCATTCAGAGAAGCAGCGTGGCTCAGTGGAAAGAGCCCGGGCTTGGGAGTCAGAGGTCGTGGGTTCGAATCCCTGCTCCGCCACTTAATATAATATAATATAATGGCATTTATTCAGTGCTTACTACATGCAAAGCACTGTTCTAAGCACTGGGGAGGCTACAAGATCATCAGGTTGTCCCTCATGGGGCTCACAGTCTCAATCCCCATTTTACAGATGAGGGAACTGAGGCCCAGAGAAGTGAAGTGACTTGCCCAAAGTCACACAGCTGACAATTGGCGGAGCCGGGATTTGAACCCGTGACCTCTGACTCCAAAGCCCGGGCTCTTTCCTACTGAGCCACGCTGCTTCTCTCGTCACTTGTCAGCTGTGTGACCTTGGGCAAGCCACTTCACTTCTTTGTGCCTCAGTTCCCTCATCTGTAAAATGGGGATTAAGACTGTTGACTGTGAGCCCCATGCGGGACAACCTCATTACCTTATATTCCCCCCCAGCGCTTAGAACAGTGCTTTGCACATAGTAAGCGCTTAACAAATACCATTATTATTATCATCATTCATTCGGTCATATTTATTGAGCGCTTACTGTGCTTTCTTTTTAGACTGTGAGCCCACTGTTGGGTAGGGACTGTCTCTATGTGTTGCCAATTTGTACTTCCCGAGCGCTTAGTACAGTGCTCTGCACATAGTAAGCGCTCAATAAATACGATTGATTGATTCTTGGGTCAAAAACCAAAAAAACGACCCGCTTGGGTTTTCTTTCCATGTTCCGATTCGCTCCTTGTCACGCGGTTTGCAACTTTCTTAGGATGTGACATTTTCGAAGCGTGAGCACTTGAGCAGTAGCTGTTGGGGGGAGGTTCCCCACCCCCCCCAAAACTCACAATTGTGCGTTCTTGCGCGCTAAGGAGACGACTCCAAAGAGGCGGACGGCCAGAGGTACGCCCAGCATCTAGAAGCGGTACTGAAAGAAATCCCACTGGACAACAACTTGGACCGTTTATTAGCCAGGTAAGCTTCCCCGCGGGGTGAGCACTTTTCGGGACGTCCCGTGAGCGTGCCTTTGGACATCCAGTTCAGCCACCGGAGCCTTCGGGGGGGTAGGATGGGGCATTTTTTCCCCTTTTGCCCCTCAGCCACGACCCCGGCTTGACCTCGGTGGCCAACTTGGACTTCCCAAGCGCTTAGCACAGTGCTCTGCACACAGTAAGCGCTCAATAAGTACGATTGATCGATTGATTAGCACTGTTCGGGACGTCCCGTGAGCGTGCCTTCGGACATTCCAGTTCAGCCACCGGAGCCTTCGGGGGGGTAGGATGGGGCATTTTTTCCCCTTTTGCCCCTCAGCCACGACCCCGGCTTGACCTCGGTGGCCAACTTGGACTTCCCAAGCGCTTAGCACAGTGCTCTGCACACAGTAAGCGCTCAATAAGTACGATTGATCGATTGATTAGCACTGTTCGGGACGTCCCGTGAGCGTGCCTTCGGACATTCCAGTTCAGCCACCGGAGCCTTCAGGGGGGTAGGATGGGGCATTTTTTCCCCTTTTGCCCCTCAGCCACGACCCCGGCTTGACCTCGGTGGCCAACTTGGACTTCCCAAGCGCTTAGCACAGTGCTCTGCACACAGTAAGCGCTCAATAAGTACGATTGATTGATCGATTAGCACTGTTCGGGACGTCCCGTGAGCGTGCCTTCGGACATTCCAGTTCAGCCACCGGAGCCTTCGGGGGGGTAGGATGGGGCATTTTTTCCCCTTTTGCCCCTCAGCCACGACCCCGGCTTGACCTCGGTGGCCAACTTGGACTTCCCAAGCGCTTAGCACAGTGCTCTGCACACAGTAAGCGCTCAATAAGTACGATTGATCGATTGATTAGCACTGTTCGGGACGTCCCGTGAGCGTGCCTTCGGACATTCCAGTTCAGCCACCGGAGCCTTCGGGGGGTAGGATGGGGCATTTTTTCCCCTTTTGCCCCTCAGCCACGACCCCGGCTTGACCTCGGTGGCCAACTTGGACTTCCCAAGCGCTTAGCACAGTGCTCTGCACACAGTAGGCGCTCAGTAAGTACGATTGATTGATTGATTAAGACCTGGGTTCCCACCCCGGCTCCAGTGTGACCTCACGCGAGTCTCTTCACTTCTCTGGGCCTCAGTTCCCTCAGCTGGGAAATGGGGGTGCGAGACGGGGACTATATCCAGCCCCATTGCTCGTCTCCACCCTTGCGCGTTATACAGTGCCTGACATGTGGCATTACTCTGAATTATTTGACTTGTACCTATTTATTCTATTTATTTTATTCTGTTAATATGTTTCGCTTTGTTCCCTGATTCCCCCTTCTAGACTGTGAGCCCGCCGTTGGGTAGGGACCATCTCTAGATGTTGCCAACTTGGACTTCCCAAGCACTTAGTACAGTGCTCTGCACGCAGTAAGCGCTCAATAAATACGATTGAATGAATAAATGAAGTGGTAAGCGCCTAACAAATACCATTATTATCATCGTTACACGTGCAAGTAACAACGGGGGGCTCCAACGGGGTCACTTTGTACTTCCCAAGCGCTTAGTACAGTGCTCTGCACGCAGTAAGCGCTCAATAAATACGATTGAATGAATGAATGAACAGTAGGCACTCAATTAGTACGATTGATTGATTAAGACCTGGATTCCCACCCCGGCTCCCGTGTGACCTCACGCGAGTCTCTTCACTTCCCTGGGCCTCAGTTCCCTCAGCTGGAAAATGGGAGCTAAGACCGTGAGCCCCGTGCGAGACGGGGACTACATCCAGCCCGATTGCTCATCTCCACCCTTGCGCGTTATACAGTGCCTGACACGTACTATTACTCTGATTTATTTGACTTATACCTATTTATCCTATTTATTTTATTCTGTTAATATGTTTCGTTTTGTTCCCCGATCCCCCCTTCTAGACTGTGAGCCCGCCGTTGGGTAGGGACCGTCTCTAGATGTTGCCAACCTGTACTTCCCAAGCGCTTAGTACAGTGCTCTGCACGCAGTAAGCGCTCAATAAATACGATTGAATGAATGAATGAAGTGGTAAGCACCTAACAAATACCATTATTATCATCGTTACACGTGCAAGTAACAACTTCCCAAGCGCTTAGTACAGTGCTCTGCACGCAGTAAGCGCTCAATAAATGCGATTGAATGAATGAATGAAGTGGTAAGCGCCTAACAAATACCATTATTATCATCATTACACGTGCAAGTAACAACGGGGGAGCTCCAAAGGGGTCACTTTGTACTTCTCAAGCGCTTAGTACAGTGCTCTGCACGCAGTAAGCGCTCAATAAATACGATTGATTGAATGAATGAATGAAGTGGTAAGCGCCTAACAAATACCATTATTATCATCGTTACACGTGCAAGTAACAGCGGGGGAGCTCCAGCGGGGTCACTTTGTACTTCCCAAGCGCTTAGTACAGTGCTCTGCACACAGTAAGCGCTCAATAAATACGATTGATTGATTGATTATGTTCCAAATTCCCCGGAGAGACCCGGTGACCATGCAGAGAGTTTGGGGACCCAGTGGTCCGTCCCAGCAGGAGCCCATGGCGAGAGTCTCACGGTGCTGCGTTCTTTGAATTGTGTTTATTGAGCGCTTACTGTGTGCAAAGCACTGTACTAAGCACTTGGGAGAGTGCAATACAGCAACAGTCAGACCCATTCCCTGCCCGCAGCAAGCTCCCAGTCTAGAGCCGCATCCTAGCATTCCTTTCGGCTCCCGACCTCCCAAAGATGAGGCAGCAGTGAATTTTGGCCGTCCAGAGTTGGAGGTCCTGGTCAATCAATCAATCAATCGTATTTATTGAGCGCTTCCTGTGTGCAGAGCACTGCACTAAGCGCTTGGGAAGTACAAGTTGGCAACATTATAGAGATGGGCCCTACCCAACAGTGGGCTCACAGTCTAGAAGGGGGAGCCAGAAGTAATAATAATAATTGGGGTATTTATGAAACGCTTACTACGTGGCAGGCACTGTACTAAGCGCTGGGGTGGATACAAGCAAACCGGGTTGGAGGCCGTCCCTGTCCCACGTGGGGCTCACAGTTCAATCCCCGTTTTACAGATGAGGGAACTGAGGCCCAGAGAAGTGAAGCGACTTGCCCAAGGTCCCAAATCGGACAATAATAATAATAATGATGGCATTTATTAAGCGCTTACTATGTGCAAAGCACCGTTCTAAGCGCTGGGGAGGTTACAAGGTGATCAAGTTGTCCCACGGGGGGCTCACAGGCTTCATCCCCATTTTCCAGATGAGGTCACTGAGGCGCAGAGAAGTGAAGTGACTTGCCCAAAGTCACCCAGCTGACAAGTGGCAGAGCTGGGATTTGAACCCATGACCTCTGACTCCAAAGCCCGGGCTCCTTCCACCGAGCCACGCTGCTTCCCAAGCGGCGCGGCCGGGATTAGAACCCGTGACCTTCCGACTGCCGGGCCCGTGGGGGTTTTTCCTTTCCTCAAAGGAGTAAGGGGATTCGGTGGCTCGTCTCTAGACCAGAAGCTGGTTGCGGGCAGGGGACGCGGCTGCTATTTCTGCTGTAGTGTGCTCTCCCAAGAGCTTAGCGCAGTGCTCCGCGCGTAGTAGGCGTTCAGTCGATAGCATCGACGGAGGCCTTCCCAGACTGAGCCCCTTCCTTCCTCTCCCCCTCTCCATCCCCCCATCTTACCTCCTTCCCTTCCCCACAGCACCTGTATATATGTATATATGCTTGTACATATTTATTACTCTATTTATTTTACTTGTACCTATCTATTCTATTTATTTTATTTTGTGAGTATGTTTGGTTTTGTTGTCTGTCTCCCCCTTCTAGACTGTGAGCCCACCGTTGGGTAGGGACTGTCTCTATCATCAGCATCAGCATCAATCGTATTTATTGAGCGCTTACTGTGTGCAGAGCACTGGACTAAGCACTTGGGAAGTACAAATTGGCAACATAGACAGTCCCTACCCAACAGTGGGCTCACAGTCTAAAAGGGGGAGACAGAGAACAAAACCAAACATACTAACAAAATAAAATAAATAGAATAGCTATGTACAAGTAAAATAAATAAATAAAGTAATAAATATGTACAAACATATATGCATATATACAGGTGCTGTGGGGAAGGGAAGGAGGTAAGGTGGGGGGGATGGAGAGGGGGACGAGGGGGAGAGGAAGGAGTCCACCCCTCTCCCTATATGTTGCCAACTTGGACTTCCCAAGCGCTTAGTCCAGTGCTCTGCACACAGTAAGCGCTCAATAAATGCGATTGATGATGATGATGATCAGCGGCCAATGTCCTGATTTTTCTTTTGGCTTCTCCAGCACTCTTCTAGAAGAGTTCGTCTCCTACAGCTCCGAGAAAGTGAGGGGGGCAAAGAAAATAGCCTCGTTCGACCAACAACTTCTTCCTCTCGTCAGGCTCTTCGAAAGCAAGTAAGTTTCTTTCGCCCGACCTTTCTCTTCCTCCAGGGTGGGACCCCAACATCCCCCCCGGGTGTGGATCGCATGCTCTGGTCCTGCTCCCTCGGGGAAATCGAGGCAGCTCAGCCTAGAAGAGTCCAGACTTGGGAGTCCAAATAATAATAGTAATAACGTCGGTATCTGTAAAGCGCTTTCTAAATGCCAAGCACCGGGGTCAGCGTGGCTCAGTGGAAAGAGCCGGGGCTTAGGAGTCAGAGGTCGTGGGTTCAAATCCCGGCTCCGCCCCTTTGTCAGCTGGGTGGCTTCGGGCAAGTCACTTCACTTCTCTGGGCCTCAGTTCCCTCATCTGGAAAATGGGGATTAAGACTGTGAGCCCCACGTGGGACAACCCGATCACCTTGTATCCCCCCCCCCCCAGCGCTTAGAACGGTGCTTTGCATATAGTAAACACTTAATAAATACCATCGTTATTATCATGGGTTCAAATCCCAGCTCTGCCCTTGTCAGCTGTGTGACTTTGGGCAAGTCACTTCACTTCTCTGGGCCTCAGTTCCCTCATCTGGAAAATGGGGATTAAGACTGTGAGCCCCCCGTGGGACAACCCGATCACCTTGTATCCCCCCCAGCGCTTAGAACGGTGCTTTGCACATAGTAAGCGCTTAATAAATGCCATCGTTATTATTATGGGTTCAAATCCCAGCTCCGCCCCTTGTCAGCTGTGTGACTTCGGGCAAGTCACTTCTCTGTGCCTCTGTTACCTCATCTGTAAAAATGGGTATTGAATCCGTGAGCCCTCCATGGGACAACCTGATCACCTTGTGACCTCCCCAGCGCTTAGAATGGTGCTTGGCGCATAGTAAGCGCTTAATAAATGCCATCATGATTATTATTATTATTATAATACAAGGTGATCTTCTAGACTGTGAGCCCACCGTTGGGTCGGGCCCGTCTCTATATGTTGCCAACTTGGACTTCCCAAGCGCTTAGTCCAGCGCTCTGCGCACGGTAAGCGCTCAATAAATCCGATTGATTGATTGATTGAGGTCAGCGGCCTGGGACCGCGGCCGCAGAGAGCGCGGCGTGAGCGGCTTCTGGTTTCCGCAGGTACTCCGGGGCGCTGGACTGGGTCTTAGAGAAGCACCTGAAGGAGATGAGCGACGAGGCGAGCAAGCGCGTCCTCTTCCACCGCTTCATCTCGCTCTCCACCAGCGGCGGGAAATACCAGGTGAGGCCCGGGCGGGATCCGCGGCGTCCCCCGCGGCATCCTCCGGGCCGCTGACCTCGCGGGGAAACGGGCGTCCGGCGGGACGGCCCGCTGACCGGCGCTCCGCTCTCCAGATCCTGGCAGGCTCGGCCACCTCCCTGCTGCTCAGCCTGAACCATCCGTTGGCCACTGTGAGGCTGCTGGCCGTGCAGCATCTCCGGACCATCCCCAAGAAGTCCAAGGTCAGTGCCCGGCCGGACCCTCGGCGATCAATCAATCAATCATATTTATTGAGCGCTTACTGTGTGCAGAGCACTGGACTAAGCGCTTGGGAAGTCCAAGTTGGCAACATATAGGGACGGTCCCTACCCAACAGCGGGCTCCCTTGCGGGAGACTATAATCAATCATTCATTTGTTCAGTCGTATTTACTGAGCGCTTACTGTGTGCGGACACCGGACTAAGCGCTTGGGAAGTCCAAGTTGGCAACATATAGAGACGGTCCCTACCCAACAGTGGGCTCCCTTGCGGGAGACTATAATCAATCATTCATTCATTGTCGTATTTACTGAGCGCTTACTGTGTGCAGAGCACCGGACTAAGCACTTGGGAAGTCCAAGTTGGCAACATATAGAGACGGTCCCTACCCAACAGTGGGCTCCCTTGCGGGAGACTATAGTCAATCATTCATTCATTGTCGTATTTATTGAGCGCTTACTGTGTGCAGAGCACTGGACTAAGCGCTTGGGAAGTCCAAGTTGGCAATGTATAGAGACGGTCCGTACCCAACAGTGGGGTCCCTTGCGGGAGACTATAATCAATCATTCATTCATTGTCGTATTTATTGAGCTCTTACTGTGTGCGGAGCACTGGACTAAGCGCTTGGGAAGTCCAAGTTGGCAACATGTAGAGACGGTCCCTACCCAACGGTGGGCTCCCTTGCGGCAGACTATAATCAATCATTCATTCATTGTCGTATTTATTGAGCGCTTACTGTGTGCGGAGTACTGGACTAAGCGCTTGGGAAGTCCAAGTTGGCAACATATAGAGACGGTCCCTACCCAACAGCGGGCTCCCTTGCAGGAGACTATAATCAATCGTTCATTCATTGTCATATTTTTTGAGCACTTACTGTGTGCAGAGCACTGGACTAAGCGCTTGGGAAGTCCAAGTTGGCAACATATAGAGATGGTCCCTACCCAACAGTGGGCTCCCTTGCGGGAGACTATAATCAATCATTCATTCATTCAGTCGTATTTATTGAGCGCTTACTGTGTGCAGAGCACTGGACTAAGCGCTTGGGAAGTCCAAGTTGGCAACATATAGAGACAGTCCCTACCCAGCAGTGGGCTCCCTTGCGGGAGACTATAATCAATCATTCATTCATTGTCGTATTTATTGAGCGCTTACTGTGTGCAGAGCACTGGACTAAGCACTTGGGAAGTCCAAGTTGGCAACATATAGAGACGGTCCCTACCCAACAGCGGGCTCCCTTGCGGGAGACTATAATCAATCATTCATTCATTGTCATATTTATTGAGCGCTTACTGTGTGCAGAGCACTGGACTAAGCGCTTGGGAAGTCCAAGTTGGCAACATTGAGAGGCGGTCCCTACCCAACACAGGCTCACAGTCTAAAAGGGGGGGGACAGAGAACAAAACATATTAACAAAATAAAATAAATAGAATAAATATGTACAAATGAAGTAGAGTAATAAATACATACAAATAATAATAATGCCATTTATTAAGCGCTTATTACGTGCAAAGCACTGTTCTAAGCGCTGGGGGGATACAAGATGATCAGGCTGCCCCACTTGGGGCTCACAGTCTTAATAATAATGATACCATTTTATTAAGTGCTTACTATGTGCAAATCACTTTCCTAAGCGCTGGGAGGATACAAGGTGATCAGGCTGTCCCACTTGAAGCTCAAAGTCTTAGTAACAACAATAATAATAAGGATAGCATTTATTAAGCGCTTACTATGTGCAAAGCACTGTTCTAAGTGCTGGGGGGATACCGGCTGATCAGGCTGTCCCACTTGGGGCTCACAGTCTTAATAATAATAATGATGATAGCATTTATTAAGCGCTTACTATGTGCAAAGCACTGTTCTAAGCGCTGGGGGGATACAAGGTGATCAGGCTGTCCCACTTGGGGCTCACAGTTTTAATAATAATAATAATGATGGCATTTATTAAGCGCTTACTATGTGCAAAGCACTGTTCTAAGCGCTGGGGGGATACAAGGTGATCAGGCTGTCCCACTTGGGGCTCACAGTGTTAATAAGAATAATAATAATAATAATGGTAGCACTTATTAAGCGCTTACTCTGTGCAAAGCACTGTTCTAAGCACTGGGGAGGTTACAAGGTGATCAGGTTGTCCCACGGGGGGCTCACAGTCTTCATCCCCATTTTCCAGATGAGGGAACTGAGGCACAGAGAAGTGAAGTGACTTGCCCAGAGTCACACAGAAGTGGCATGGCCTAGTGGAGGCCTGGCGGAGGGGGGTGTCAGAAGGCCCTGGGTTCTAATTCCGGCTCTGCTGCTGGTCTGCTGGGTGACCTTGGGCAAGTCACTTCACTGCTCTGGGCCTCGGTTCCCTCCTCTGGAAAATAGGGATGAAGAATGAGCCTCGTTCATTCAATCGTACTGAGCGCTTACTGTGTGCAGAGCACTGTACTAAGCGCTTGGGAAGTACAGAGAAGCAGCGTGGCTCAGTGGAAAGAGCCCGGGCTTTGGAGTCAGAGGTCATGGGTTCAAATCCCGGCTCTGCCAATTGTCAGCTGGGTGACTTTGGGCAAGTCACTTCATTCATTCATTTATTTAATCATTGAGTGCTTACTGTGTGCAGAGCACTGTACTGAGCGCTTGGGAAGTACAGGTTGGCAACATATAGAGGCGGGCCTCAGTTTCCTCATCTGTAAAATGGGGATTAAGACTGTGAGCCCCATGTGGGACAACCCAATCACCTTGTAATCTCCCCAGCGCTTAGAACAGTGCTTTGCACATAGTAAGGGCTTAATAAATGCCATTATTATTATTATTACAAGGCGGCAACATACAGAGACGGTCTCTACCCAACAGCGGGCACTTGTATGTGCCTCAGCATTTAGTACAGTGCCTGGCACATAATAAGAACTTAACAGATACCGTATAAAAAACCAAAAACCTGGAGCAACTGTTCTCTCTTGCAACGATTTAAGTTGGCTCGGACTGATAGAAATGGAATCGCACTTTCCCCCCCCCATTTAATCATTCAATCAATCAATCGTATTTATTGAGTGCTTACTGTGTGCACAGCACTGTACTAAGCGCTTGGGAAGTACAAGTTGGCAACCTATAGAGACAGACTGTCAGTCCCTCGGGGGCAGGCAGTGTGTCTCCCCACTCCATCGTTTCGGACTCTCCCAAGCGCTTAGCACAGTGCTCCGCACCCAGTAAACAGCGTGGCTCAGCGGAAAGAGCCCGGGCTTTGGAGGCAGAGGTCATGGGTTCAAATCCCGGCCCCGCCAATTGTCCGCTGGGTGATTTGGGGCGAGTCACTTCACTTCTCCAGGCCTCAGTTCCCTCATCTGGAAAATGGGGATGAAGCCTGTGAGCCCCCCCGGGGGACAACCTTGTATCCCCCCCAGCGCTAAGAACGGTGCTTTGCACATAGTAAGCGCTTAATAAATGCCATTATTATTATTATAAACGCTGGACTGGAATGATCCATTCGCTTCCCGAGCGAGGGTGGGTGAAACTGCTGCCGTCGACGGAAGAGGGAACGTGTCCGTTGCTGGGCTGTACGCTCTGAAGCGCCTAGTACAGAGCTCAGTACACACAGAGTGCTCAGGAAACGCAACCGGCTGAAGAATCACCTTGTCCCCGGCCATTCAGGAGAGCATCGACGACTCCTTCATCAGAGAGGCCATCCTGGCCCGCCTCGGGGACGACAATTTAGAGGTGGTCCTGTCGGCTCTGAACGCCTTTAAGGTGAGCGAGCGGCTCGTCGGAAGGCGGGAGGTTGGGACTTCGGTCGTTTGTCGGGCCGGTGACGCGGTCAGAGCGAGTGAGTGGGGACCACGTAGCTGTAAACTGAGTCCTGAATCCTGGGATACAAGGTGATCAGGCTGTCCCACTTGAAGCTCACAGTCTTAGTAAGAATAATAATAATAATGATAGCATTTATTAAGCGCTTACTATGCGCAAGGCACTGTTCTAAGCGCTGGGGGGATACAAGGCGATCAGGCTGTCCCACTTGGGGCTCACGGTTTTAATAATAATAGTAATGATGGCATTTATTAAGCGCTTACTATGTGCAAAGCACTGTTCTAAGCGCTGGGGGGATACAAGGGGATCAGGCTGTCCCACTTGGGGCTCACGGTTTTAATAATAATAGTAATGATGGCATTTATTAAGCGCTTGCTATGTGCAAAGCACTGTTCTAAGCGCTGGGGGGATACAAGGTGATCAGGCTGTCCCACTTGGGGCTCACGGTTTTAATAATAATAGTAATGATGGCATTTATTAAGCGCTTGCTATGTGCAAGGCACTGTTCTAAGCGCTGGGGGGATACAAGGGGATCAGGCTGTCCCACTTGGGGCTCACGGTTTTAATAATAATAGTAATGATGGCATTTATTAAGCGCTTGCTATGTGCAAAGCACTGTTCTAAGCGCTGGGGGGGATACAAGGTGATCAGGCTGTCCCACTTGGGGCTCACGGTTTTAATAATAATAGTAATGATGGCATTTATTAAGCGCTTGCTATGTGCAAGGCACTGTTCTAAGCGCTGGGGGGATACAAGGGGATCAGGCTATCCCACTTGGGGCTCACAGTTTTAATAATAATAGTAATGATGGCATTTATTAAGCGCTTACTATGTGCAAGGCACTGTTCTAAGCGCTGGGGGGATACAAGGGGATCAGGCTGTCCCACTTGGGGCTCACAGTTTTAATAATAATAGTAATGATGGCATTTATTAAGCGCTTGCTATGTGCAAAGCACTGTTCTAAGCGCTCGGGGGATACAAGGTGATCAGGCTGTCCCACTTGGGGCTCACGGTTTTAATAATAATAGTAATGATGGCATTTATTAAGCGCTTCCTATGTGCAAAGCACTGTTCTAAGCACTGGGGGGATACAAGGTGATCAGGCTGTCCCACTTGGGGCTCACGGTTTTAATAATGATTGTAATGATGGCATTTATTAAGCGCTTGCTATGTGCAAAGCACTGTTCTAAGCGCTGGGGGGATACAAGGTGATCAGGCTGTCCCACTTGGGGCTCACGGTTTTAATAATAATTGTAATGATGGCATTTATTAAGCGCTTGCTATGTGCAAAGCACTGTTCTAAGCGCTGGGGGGATACAAGGTGATCAGGCTGTCCCACTTTGGGCTCACGGTTTTAATAATAATAGTAATGATGGCATTTATTAAGCGCTTGCTATGTGCAAGGCACTGTTCTAAGCGCTGGGGGGATACAAGGGGATCAGGCTGTCCCACTTTGGGCTCACGGTTTTAATAATAATAGTAATGATGGCATTTATTAAGCGCTTCCTATGTGCAAAGCACTGTTCTAAGCGCTGGGGGGATACAAGGTGATCAGGCTGTCCCACTTGGGGCTCACAGTTTTAATAATAATAATAATAATAATGGTAGCACTTATTAAGCGCTTACTCTGTGCAAAGCACTGTTCTAAGCGCTGGGGAGGTTACAAGGTGATCAGGCTGTCCCACGGGGGGCTCCCAGTTTAATCCCCATTTTCCAGATGAGGGAACTGAGGCACAGAGAAGTGAAGTGACTTGCCCAAAGTCACACAGAAGCGGCGCGGCGTAGTGGAGGGGCCACGACGACTCCCTCCCCTCACTTCAAAGCCTCATCGAAGACCCTTCTCCTCCAAGAGCCCTTCCTTTCCTCTTTTCCCACTCCCTTCCACGTCGCCCTGACTCTCTCTCCCTTTATTCATCCCCTCTCAGTCATTCATTCATTCAATCGTATTTATTGGGCGCTTACTGTGTGCAGAGCACTCAATCTGTCATTTATATCCACGTCTCTCGCCACCTCCAGACTGAGCATGTTGTGGGCCGGGAATGCGTTCGTTTATTGCTCTGTTGAACCCTCCCAAGCGCCCGGTGCGGTGCTGCGCACGTAGCAAGCGCTCAGTAAATACAACCGACGGGCAGAAGCGTCAGTTCTCGTGTGTTCTTTTCGGAAGCGGGCCGGCCGAGGCGGCTCTGCGATCGGGTGCGTTGAGCTTAGGTCCCGGGGAAAAGCGACCGAGGGGGGCGGGAAAGGCTTTGAAGCCGGCGCTGATTCTCCGCGGATCTTATTCGTAGGAATTTAAGGAGCTGTTCAGTCCGGAAGCCGCCGTCTCCAGCCTCCTGAGCCTCTTCCAGAGAGCGGAACAAGCGCCGGTCGGGGAATGGTATGTAGTCGCCGTTCATTTCCGCCCGCGGTCGGTCACGGCGTTTGTCGCGAGCTTCCTCCGGGCCGCCGGTGTCTTCCCCGCCCCGCGTGTGGTCCTGATCCCACTAGCAGCTCGGATCTTTCCCGTCCTCCGGGGCTCGACGTAAACCAGGATCCTCCCGCCTGAACCGGACTCTGTGTGAGGACGGAGTCCTGGCCGGGCTGATTCTGGGGCCTTTCTGCTCGGATGCTCTGTCGTGTGAGGGAGACGGATCGCGGGGGTAAGGGAGATAACCGCGGATCCGGCGGGCCGGGAAGCTTCCCAACCCCTGGACCCCGGAACTCCGCATCAGGTACGAGATCCTGGAGTTGGCCGGCAGCATTTTGGTCAAAGAGGAGATCCTGAGCAGAGACGCCCCGGCCCCCAACCTGGTGGCGGTCCGCCTGCTCCCGTTCATGATCCTCACCAGCGTGGACCCCGGCTCCCCGGAACGGAGGCTGGCCGTCCGGCTGGCCAAATCGGGCATCTGCTCCCTGCACCCCTTACTCAAAGGCTGGCAAGAAGGTCAGAAACCGAACCGCGTCATTCGTTCACTCAGTCGTATTTATTGAGCGCTTACTGTGTGCAGAGCACTGGACTAAGCGCTTGGGAAGTCCAAGTCGGCAGCGTCTAGAGACGGTCCCTACCCGACGGCGGGCTCACAGTCTAGAAGGGGGAGACAGACGACAAAACATATTAAAATAAATGGAATAAATATGTACAAGTAAAATAAATAAATAGAGTAATAAATACGTACCAACGTACATACAGGTGCTGCGGGGAGGGGAAGGAGGTAAGGCCCGGGGAATGGGCCGGAGAATAACCGAAGGCCTGATTCGACCTCAGATCCTAAACTGATCTGGGCAGAGGGGCAGAGACCGTGTTCTCAGCGTTTAATAATAATGATAGCATTTATTAAGCGCTCACTATGTGCAAAGCACTGTACTGAGCGCCGGGGAGGTTACAAGGTGATCAGGTTGTCCCACTGGGGGCTCACAGTCTTAATTCCCATTTTACAGATGAGGTAACTGAGGCCCAGAGAAGTGAAGTGACTTGCCCAAAGTCACACAGGGGGCAATTGGCAGAGCCGGGATTTGAACCCATGACCTCTGACTCCAAAGCCCGGGCTCTTTCCACTGAGCCACGCTGCTTCACGCTGTTTAGTACAGCGATGTGCCCCCACACTTAATAATCAATCATTAGTGGGTGTTGACCACGTGAGCAGCGCTGTACTAAATGCTTGGGAGAGTCCAGTACAACAGAGTCGGATAAGAGGCGTGGATAGAGCATAATAATAATAATAATGATGGCATTTATTAAGCGCTTATTATGTGCCAAGCACTGTTCTAAGCGCTGGGGAGGTTACAAGGTGATCAGGTTGTCCCACGGGGGACTCACAGTCTTAAGCGAGAGACAGCTCACAGAGAAGCAGCGTGGCTCAGCGGACAGAGCCCGGGCTTTGGAGTCAGAGGTCATGGGTTCAAATCCCGGCTCCGCCAATTGTCAGCTGTGTGACTTTGGGCAAGTCACTTCACTTCTCTAGGCCTCAGTTCCCTCATCTGTAAAATGGGGGTTAAGACTCAGCCCTCCGTGGGACAACCTGATCACCTTGTAACCTCCCCAGCGCTTAAAACAGTGCTTTACACATAGTAAGTGCTTAATAAATGCCATCATTATTATTATTATTATTAATCTCCATTTTACAGATGAGGTCACTGAGGCCCAGAGAAGCGAAGTGACACGCCCAGAGTCACCCAGCTGACAATTGGCGGAGCCGGGATTTGAACCCGTGACCTCTGACTCCCAAGCCCGGGCTCTTTCCACTGAGCCACGCTGCTTCCCAGCATGGGCCTGAGCGTCCAAAGGACCTGGGTTCTAATCCCTCCCCCTTGTCTGCTCTGATGTTGGGCAAGTCATTTCTGTGCCTCAATTACCACTTCCGTCCAATGACGATTAGGACTGTGAGCCCCGGACATGGGCTGTGTCCAACCTGATTAGCTTGGCTCTACCCCAGTGCTTAGTACAGTGCCTGGCACATAGTGAGCACTTAGTACCATCCAAAAAAAAAAAAGTTGGTAGACTCGAGCCCTGCCCATGAGGAGATTTCCGTCTGGAGGGGGAATAAATGCCGTTACTACCACCGCTTCCGGACGGTAACAGCAGGGTAGATGGGAGGCCCGGGATCGCTCCAACGTCCTTCCCTGAGGGGCTCTGACTCCCGAGAAGGGTCCCCGGCCATAACGGGAGAGTCCGCGAAAAAGCAAGAGGCCCGGAAATCCCCGGTGGCGTCTTTTTTGGCCTTTCCCCGCAGCTCTCGAGAATGTGATGAAGACCTCCAGGCCCACGGAATCAGTGGGTGCGGCCAACCAGAAAATGGTCCGGCTAATGGCCGGCAACATCAGCTCGGGAGACCCGTCTTGGATGCTGCAGCTGGTAAGTGCCCCTCCCTTCCCCTCCGTTTTCCGGAATGGGCGCTTCCCTCTGGGATCAATCAATCAGTCGTATTTATTGAGCGCTTACTGCGTGCAGAGCACTGTACTAAGCACTTGGGAAGTACAGAATCATTCATTCATAATAATAGCATTTATTAGGCAAGGGAAAGCAATGGCGTATGTGTTCCTTTCCCCCACCCCCTTCCCGAAAGCACCCCTCAGATGGAGGATGGATGTTGCCAACTTGTACTTCCCAAGCGCTTAGTACAGTGCTCTGCACACAGTAAGCGCTCAATAAACACGACTGAATGAATGAATGAAACTCATTTGGAAGCATCCTCTACGTGCTCGAAGATTTTGCGTTCAAAATCAAAGAGGAACAGTGCTTTGCACGTAGGAAGCGCTTAATAAATGCTGCCATTATTATTATTCTCTGGGCCTCAGTTCCCTCATCTGTCAAATGGGGAAGACTGTGAGCCCCCCAAGGGACAACGTGATCACCTGGTAACCTCCCCAGCGCCTTGCACATAGTAAGCGCTTAGTAAATGCCATCATCATTATTACTGTTATTATTCTCTGGGCCTCAGTTCCCTCATCTGTCAAATGGGGATGCAGACTGTGAGCCCCCCGTGGGACAGCCTGATCACCTTGTAACCTCCCCAGCGCTTTGCCCATAGTAAGCGCTTAGTAAATGCCGTCATCATTATTACTATTATTATTCTCTGGGCCTCCGTTCCCTCATCTGTCAAATGGGGATGAAGACTGAGCCCCCCGTGGGACAGCCTGATCACCTTGTAACCTCCCCAGCGCTTTGCCCATAGTAAGCGCTTAGTAAATGCCATCATCATTATTACTGTTATTGTTCTCTGGGCCTCAGTTCCCTCATCTGTCAAATGGGGATGAAGACTGTGAGCCCCCCGAGGGACAACCTGATCACCTTGTAACCTCCCCAGCGCTTTGCCCATAGTAAGCGCTTAGTAAATGCCATCATCATTATTACTATTATTATTCTCTGGGCCTCAGTTCCCTCATCTGCCAAATGGGGATGAAGACTGAGCCCCCCGTGGGACAGCCTGATCACCTTGTAACCTCCCCAGCGCTTTGCCCATAGTAAGCGCTTAGTAAATGCCATCATCATTATTACTGTTATTGTTCTCTGGGCCTCAGTTCCCTCATCTGTCAAATGGGGATGAAGACTGTGAGCCCCCCGAGGGACAACCTGATCACCTTGTAACCTCCCCAGCGCTTTGCCCATAGTAAGCGCTTAGTAAATGCCATCATCATTATTACTATTATTATTCTCTGGGCCTCAGTTCCCTCATCTGCCAAATGGGGATGAAGACTGAGCCCCCCGTGGGACAGCCTGATCACCTTGTAACCTCCCCAGCGCTTTGCCCATAGTAAGCGCTTAGTAAATGCCATCATCATTATTACTGTTATTATTCTCTGGGCCTCAGTTCCCTCATCTGTCAAATGGGGATGAAGACTGTGAGCCCCCCGAGGGACAACCTGATCACCTTGTAACCTCCCCAGCGCTTTGCCCATAGTAAGCGCTTAGTAAATGCCATCATCATTATTACTGTTATTATTCTCTGGGCCTCAGTTCCCTCATCTGTCAAATGGGGATGAAGACTGTGAGCCCCCCGAGGGACAACCTGATCACCTTGTAACCTCCCCAGTGCTTTGCACATAGTAAGCGCTTAATAAATGCCATCACGATTATTAACGAACGTACTTCCACCGTCTTCAGCTCAGGGACAGCGGGTCTTAGCGAGGCAGAGTGTGAACGGGCCCTTGTTTTGAAGGTGGAGGATTTAATCGGCGTCGGCGAGCAGGAGGTCTACACCGTGAAGCAGAAAATGACCTCAACCGTGGTCAGTTCGGTGCTGGTCAGCTGCTGCTGCTCTTCAAAAAAGGAAACCCACTTTCCCTTTGCCTGGAGAGTCTTCGGTCTGCTGGAGAGAAGAATGAGGCAGCTGGAAAACATAATGTCTACCCTGGTAAGTGCCGGGGACCCCGGAGGGCTCGGGATGTGCGTCTTTGGACACGTCGGGCTCTCCCAAGCGCTCAGTACCCAGTAAGAGCCCGGTAAATCCGGCGGCTCGCCACCCGCTCACGTTGCCGTTGCCTGAAATCCCGCCGGGGTCGGTTTCCGCTCCCGCCCGCGTCCGTCAGGAAATCCCCCACGAGTGGCACTCCGAGCTGACGTCCGACGGCCCGGTGCCGGCGGAGATATGGTCCGGCTACGTCGACAGGCTCCACGAGGGTCAGATGGTGGCGGTGGGAGACTCGGTGATGGTCCTGTTCATGCTGAGGAGCTTTGTGTTCGCCCTGAGGCCTCCGCTTTCGTTCCCCAGAGGTGAGGCGCGGGCGGCGGGGGCCGGGGGGAAGCGGGCCGTGCCCGGGGGAAGAGAGGGAGCGAAGAGGAGGGTGGGGAGAAAGCAGAGGGGTCTAGCGGGATGGCGCCCGGATCAGGGAGTGGGGAGACTGGGATCTAGACTGTAAGCCCGCTGTTGGGTAGGGACCGTCTCTATATGTTGCCAACTTGGACTTCCCAAGCGCTCGGTACAGTGCTCTGCACACAGTAAGCGCTCAATAAATACCATTGAATGAATGAGACGGTCCCTACCCAACAGCGGGCTCACAGTCTAGAAGGGGGAGACAGACAACAAAACAAAACATGGAGACAGGTGTCAAAATCATTCATTCAGTTGTATTTATTGAGCGCTTACTGTGTGCAGAGCACTGGACTAAGCACTTGGGAAGTCCAAGTTGGCAGCATCTAGAGACGGTCCCTACCCAACGGCGGGCTGAACAGTCTAGAAGGGGGAGACAGAGAACAAAACAAAACACGGAGACAGGTGTCAAAATCATTCATTCAGTTCATTCATTCAGTCGTATTTATTGAGCGCTTACTGGGTGCAGAGCTGGACTAAGCGCTTGGGAAGTCCAAGTTGGCAACATCTAGAGCTGGTCCCTACCCAACAGCGGGCGCTCAGTCTAGAAGGGGGAGACAGACAACAAAACAAAACACGGAGACAGGTGTCAAAATCATTCATTCAGTCGTATTTATTGAGCGCTTACTGTGTGCAGAGCACTGGACTAAGCGGTTGGGAAGTCCAAGTTGGCAACATCTAGAGACGGTCCCTACCCAGCAGCGGGCTCACAGTCTAGAAGGGGGAGACAGACAACAAAACCAAACACGGAGACAGGTGTCAAAATCATTCAGTTCATTCATTCGGTCGTATTTATTGAGCGCTTACTGTGTGCAGAGCACTGTACTAAGCGCTTGGGGAGTCCAAGTTGGCAACATCTAGAGACGGTCCCTACCCAGCAGCGGGCTCACAGTCTAGAATCCATCCCAGCGCTTAGTACAGTGCCTGGACTGTGAGCAGGCCGCCCCCAACTGTGACTATTCTAGACTGCGAGCCTGCCGTTGGGTAGGGACTGTCTCTAGATGTTGCCAGCTTGGACTTCCCAAGCGCTTAGTCCAGTGCTCTGCACCTAGTAAGCGCTCAATAAATACGATTGATTGATTAACAAATACCGTCATTATTAGAGGGGGAGACGGGCATTCATAGATATAGATATGGAGTCAGGGGGTTCCTCTCGCGTCCAATTCCCCCACCGAGACCTTTCCAGCGCTCGGCTTCTGGTGTTTCTCGACCGGGCCCCGTCCAGTCACGCCGTACCCCGTGCGTTTTCCCTTCTGTCCGGCGGGCATCGAAGCAGGCGAGCCGTGGTGGAATCCGGAGCGCCTGAGCGAAGACGGCCGAGACTACGTACGCCTGCTCGTGGGGCTGTTCGGAGTCCTGCTCGGAGGCGGCGACGCGTTCCACTTCCGACTTCTCATGCGCCTCTTCCTCCAGGTGATTGCCGGGCGACGGCTGTGGTGCCGAGCGGAGCCGGCCTCGGCGCCGCTTTATCCTGTCAATGACGCGCGTCTAGCTTCATTTCCATTTATTCTGACAATTTGACACCCGTCCACGGGTTTTGTTCTTTGGCCGTCTCCCCCTTCTAGACTGAGAGCCCGTTCAGTCATTGTCATATTTATTGAGCGCTTACGGTGTGCAGAGCACTGGGCTAAGCACTTGGGAAGTCCAAGTTGGCAACATCTAGAGACGGGCCCTACCCAACGGGGCTCACAGGCTAGAAGGGGGACACAGAGAACAAAACAGGACATGTTAACAAAATAAAATAAATAGAATAAATGTGTTCATTCATTCATTCAGTCATATTATTGAGCGCTTACTGTGTGCAGAGCACTGGACTAAGCACTTGGGAAGTCCAAGTTGACAACATATAGAGACGGTCCCTACCCAACAGCGGGCTCACAATCTAGAAGGGGGAGACGGAGAACTAAACAAGACATGTTGACAAAATACAATAAATAGAATAAATATGTTCATTCATTCATTTAATCGTATTTATTGAGCGCTTACTGTGTGCAGAGCACTGGGCTAAGCGCTTGGGAAGGCCAAGTTGGCAACATCTAGAGCCGGTCCCTACCCAACAGCGGGCTCACAGTCTAGAAGGGGGAGACAGAACAGAACAAGACATGTTAACAAAATAAAATAAATAGAATAAATATGTTCATTCATTCAGTCGTATTTATCGAGCGCTTACTGTGTTCAGAGCACTGTGCTAAGCACTTGGGAAGTCCAAGTTGGCAACATCTAGAGACGGTCCCTACCCAACAGTGGGCTCACAGTCCAGAAGAATAAATAAATTATAGTAGAAGCCCCTCCAGACCCCACCAGAACGCCCTATCCTTGAAGGCTGGGAACGAGGCTCTTGAGAGCTCGGTGCGAACGGTAATAACAATAGTAATAATAATCAATCAATCAGTCAATCAATCGTATTTATTGAGCGCTTACTGTGTGCAGAGCACTGGACTAAGCGCTTGGGAAGTACAAGTTGGCAGCATAGAGAGACAGTCCCTACCCAACAGTGGGCTCAGTGATATTTAAGGGATTACTTAAGGCGCCGTTCTGAGCGCTGGGGTATATACGAGATAATCGCATCTCGTAGAGAAGCAGCGTGGCTCAATGGAAAGAGCCCGGGCTTTGGAGTCGGAGGTCATGGGTTCAAATGCGGGCTCCGCCAACTGTCAGCTGTGTGGCTTTGCGCAAATCACTTCACTTCTCTGTGCCTCAGTTCCCTCATCTGTAAAATGGGGATGAAGACTGTGAGCCCCCCGTGGGACTAACTGATCACCTTGTAACCTCCCCAGCGCTTAGAACAGTGCTTTGCACGTAGTAAGTGCCTAGTAAATGCCATTATTATTATAATCGGGGGTTGGGCACGGTCCATTAGTCCCCCGGAAGCGCTCAATAAATACCACTTGTGGAGTCAGATTAGAGAGCTTAAAATATTGAATAAAAGAAGGCATGCATATGTGTGTGTCTGTCGAGGCTGGCGGTGTTCCGGTTTTTACGAGCCCGAAAAGGAGAAGCCTCACGGAAGGAGCACAACCCTGAAAATCAGGACTAGGGCCCTAATTCCGGTTCCGCTTGGCTGCTGTGTGACCTTAGGCGGGTCACTTCACTTCCAGGCCTCAGTTCCCCTGCCTGCAAAATGGGGGTTCAGTCCCCATTCTCCCTCCTACTGCGAGTCCCACACAGGCCCCAATGATCTAGTATCCCAGCGCTCAGCACAGTGCTTGGGTCAAAGGGCTTAACAAATACGGTTATTATAGTCACCTATCCGGGTTTCTGTCCGGCCTCTGTCGTCGAGCCACTCTGTCCGGGCGTCCTCCGCTCCCCCCGTCACCTTCTCTTTTCTTCGCAGGAGCACCTGGAGGACTCCGCCGAGCTGTTCAAGTTCTTCTCCGTCCTGTGGACCTACTGTTGCAGCGCCTCCGATCCTCTGCGCTGCTCCGTGAATGCGGTTCTACAGGTGCGGGCGCTGTACGTCGGGAGCGCCGTGCTGGCATCGCCGACGGCCCAGAGGAAAAAGCAGCTGGCGTCCGCCTCCTCTCCAGGTACCCCCTACCCCGACCCGTGGTTTCGGTCGGGGAACTTCTCCCGGAAGTTCTCCCGTTAGAGCGGCGGAAAAGAGAGCGGATTAAGCCGCGTGTTTTCATTCATTTCATTCATTCATATTTATTGAGCGTTTACTGTGTGCAGAGCACTGTACTAAGCGCTTGAAAAGCACAAGTTGGCAGCATCTAGAGACGGTCCCTACCCAACAGCGGGCTCACTGTCTAGAAGGGGGAGACAGACCACAAAACAAAACATGCGGACGGGTGTCAAGTTGTACAGTTATGGTTGTACTGTGTTCTCATTCATTCATTCATTCAATCGTATTGAGCGCTTACTGTGTGCAGAGCACTGTACGTCGGGAGCGCCGTGCTGGCATCGCCGACGGCCCAGAGGAAAAAGCAGCTGGCGTCCGCCTCCTCTCCAGGTACCCCCTACCCCGACCCGTGGTTTCGGTCGGGGAACTTCTCCCGGAAGTTCTCCCGTTAGAGCGGCGGAAAAGAGAGCGGATTAAGCCGCGTGTTTTCATTCATTTCATTCATTCATATTTATTGAGCGTTTACTGTGTGCAGAGCACTGTACTAAGCGCTTGAAAAGCACAAGTTGGCAGCATCTAGAGATGGTCCCTACCCAACAGCAGGCTCACTGTCTAGAAGGGGGAGACAGAGAACAAAACAAAACATGCGGACGGGTGTCAAGTTGTACAGTTATGGTTGTACTGTACTCTCCATTCAATCGTATTGAGCGCTTACTGCGTGCAGAGCACTGTACTAAGCGCTTGGGAAGTCCAAGTTGGCAACATCTAGAGACGGTCCCTACCCAACAGCGGGCTCACGGTCTAGAAGGGGGAGACAGAGAACAAAACAAAACATATTAACAAAATAGAATAAATAGAATAAATTGAGTCATACTTATTGAGTGCTCACTGTCCTAGGCACTTGGGAGAGTACAGTACAACCATAACCGTACAACTTGACACCCGTCCACATGTTTTGTTTTGTTGTCTGTCTCCCCCTTCTAGACTGTGAGCCCGCTGTCGGGTAGGGACCGTCTCTATATGTTTCCAGCTTGGACTTCCCAAGTGCTTAGTACAGTGCTCTGCACACAGTAAGCACTCAATAAATACAATTGAATGAATGAATGAGAATACAGTACAACCATAACCGTACAACTTGACACCCGTCCACATCTTTTGTTGTCTGTCTCCCCCTTCTAGACTGTGAGCCCACTGTCGGGTAGGGACCGTCTCCAGATGTTGCCGACTTGGACTTCCCAAGCGCTTAGTCCAGTGCTCTGCACACAGTAAGCGCTCAATAAATACGACTGAATGAATGAATGACGGTACAGTACAACCATAACTGCACAACTTGACACCCGTCCACATGTTTTGTTTTGTCGTCTGTCCCCCTTCTAGACTGTGAGCCCGCTGTCGGGTAGGGACCGGCTCTATAGGTTGCCAAGTTGGACTTCCCAAGCGCTTAGTACAGTGCTCTGCACACAGTAAGCGCTCAGTAATTACGATTGAGTGAATGAATGAATAAACAGACACATTCCCCGCCCCTAGAGAGGGGCCTTTTATGTCCGGCGCTTTCCTTTTGTCCGACGGCCAAACCTCAGGTATCTTCTTCTTTTCCCCTCAGCCTCCCTGCGAGGCAGGGAGGGTTCGGTCGTCTCAAACTGTTTCGTTTTCCAGGCGAGGGGCCCGAGGCCCAGAGCGGTGAAGAGACTCGGAGGCTTGGGATTAGAACCAAGGCCTTGGGATTCCCGGCTCCCTCCTTCGACCTCGCGATCCCGCTCTTCCCAGGACCCAGAGGGCGAGGAATCATCCCTCCCCTTTTGGGCCGGACGGGCTGCGGACAAGGCGCCCAGTGGGGATCCCTCCGGTTTGGGCCGGAGTGAAGGTTCCTCTCCCTCTGACTCTGTCTCTTTCTCCGTCAGTGGTAGTATCCTTGCTGATTAATTTGGGAAGCCCTATCAAAGAGGTGCGGAGGGCTGCCATCCGCTGCCTCGAGTCCCTCGATGGAGAGAAGGGGTTTCCATTGCACGCGGTCGTCCATCACGTGGTCCAGAAAGCGGAGGAGATCACCTCAGATGCCACCTACATCATCCAGGTCAACGCCGCGTCCTCCTCATGGCTTTCCTCCTCTTCCTCTCCGCCAACGGTCCCGGGCCTCTCTTATCGCGTCCAGTCATTTTGGCTAACACAGGGGTTTCCATTACGCGATTTCTAGCTAATAATAACAGTGATGGCATTTATTAAGCACTCACTACGTGCCAACCACTGTTCTAAGCACTGGGGAGGTCACAAGGTGATCAGGTGGTCCGACGGGGGGCTCGCAGTCTTCATCCCCGTTTTCCAGACGAGGGAACTGAGGCCCAGAGAAGTGAAGTGACTTGCCCGAAGTCACACAGCCGACAAGGGGCGGAGGCAGGATTGGAACCCACGACCTCTGACTCCAAAGCCCGGGCTCTTTCCACTGAGCCACGCTGCTTCTCTGGATAAGTCAGTAGAACTGCCGCCATCCCAGAGTTTTCAGTAGACAACTCGGATAGAAGATGAAGGAAGGATTTTTTTTTATTTAGTATTCCTTAAGCGCTTACTTAGTGCCAGACACCGTACTAAGCGCCGGGGTGGTTGGACATAATCCGTGTCATCTGTTCCACATGAAGATGACAGTCTAAGGAGAAGGGAGAACAGGTGTTATGTTTTTGGTAATGGTATTTTAAGTGCACAGAGAGTCTGCCCAGATCAAATATCTGTAGAAGCAGCATGGCTCTGGAGTCAGAGGTCGTGGGTTCAAGTCCCGCTCCGCCAACTGTCAGCTGTGTGACTTTGGGCAAGTCACTTCTCTGGGCCTCAGTTCCCTCATCTGGAAAATGGGGATGAAAACTGTGTGCTCCCCGTGGGACAACCTGATCACCTTGTAACCTCCCCAGCGCTTAGAACAGGGCTTTGCATATAGTAAGTGCTTAACAAGTACCATCATTATTATTATTATTAAATATCAGCCTTGGATCTATCCCAGCGCTTAGAACAGTGCGTGGCACATAGTGCTTAACAAACACCATCATATATCAATCTTGGATCTATCCCAGTGCTTAGAACAGTGCGTGGCATATAGTAAGTGCTTAACAAATACCATCATCATTCCTATTAAATATCAACCTTGGATCTATCCCAGCGCTTAGAACAGTGCGCGGCACATAGTAAGCACTTAACAAATACCATCATCATTCCTATTAAATATCAACCTTGGATCTATCCCAGCGCTTAGAACAGTGCGCGGCACATAGTAAGCGCTTAACAAATACCATCATCATTCCTATTAAATATCAACCTTGGATCTATCCCAGCGCTTAGAACAGTGCGCGGCACATAGTAAGCACTTAACAAATACCATCATCATTCCTATTAAATATCAACCTTGGATCTATCCCAGCGCTTAGAACAGTGCGCGGCACATAGTAAGCGCTTAACAAATACCATCATCATTCCTATTAAATATCAACCTTGGATCTATCCCAGCGCTTAGAACAGTGTGCGGCACATAGTAAGCGCTTAACAAATACCATCATCATTCCTATTAAATATCAACCTTGGATCTATCCCAGCGCTTAGAACAGTGCGCGGCACATAGTAAGCGCTTAACAAATACCATCATCATTACTATTAAATCTCAACCTTGGATCTATCCCAGCGCTTAGAACAGTGTGCGGCACATAGTAAGCGCTTAACAAATACCATCATCATTCCTATTAAATATCAACCTTGGATCTATCCCAGCGCTTAGAACAGTGCGCGGCACATAGTAAGCGCTTAACAAATACCATCATCATTCCTATTAAATATCAACCTTGGATCTATCCCAGCGCTTAGAACAGTGCGCGGCACATAGTAAGCGCTTAACAAATACCATCATCATTACTATTAAATATCAACCTTGGATCTATCCCAGCGCTTAGAACAGTGCGCGGCACATAGTAAGCGCTTAACAAATACCATCATCATTACTATTAAATCTCAACCTTGGATCTATCCCAGCGCTTAGAACAGTGTGCGGCACATAGTAAGCGCTTAACAAATACCATCATCATTCCTATTAAATATCAACCTTGGATCTATCCCAGCGCTTAGAACAGTGCGCGGCACATAGTAAGCGCTTAACAAATACCATCATCATTCCTATTAAATATCAACCTTGGATCTATCCCAGCGCTTAGAACAGTGCGCGGCACATAGTAAGCGCTTAACAAATACCATCATCATTCCTATTAAATCTCAACCTTGGATCTATCCCAGCGCTTAGAACAGTGCGCGGCACATAGTAAGCGCTTAACAAATACCATCATCATTCCTATTAAATATCAACCTTGGATCTATCCCAGCGCTTAGAACAGTGCGCGGCACATAGTAAGCGCTTAACAAATACCATCATCATTCCTATTAAATATCAACCTTGGATCTATCCCAGCGCTTAGAACAGTGCGCGGCACATAGTAAGCGCTTAACAAATACCATCATCATTCCTATTAAATATCAACCTTGGATCTATCCCAGCGCTTAGAACAGTGCGCGGCACATAGTAAGCGCTTAACAAATACCATCATCATTACTATTAAATCTCAACCTTGGATCTATCCCAGCGCTTAGAACAGTGTGCGGCACATAGTAAGCGCTTAACAAATACCATCATCATTACTATTAAATATCAACCTTGGATCTATCCCAGCGCTTAGAACAGTGCGCGGCACATAGTAAGCGCTTAACAAATACCATCATCATTCCTATTAAATATCAACCTTGGATCTATCCCAGCGCTTAGAACAGTGTGCGGCACATAGTAAGCGCTTAACAAATACCATCATCATTCCTATTAAATATCAACCTTGGATCTATCCCAGCGCTTAGAACAGTGCGCGGCACATAGTAAGCGCTTAACAAATACCATCATCATTACTATTAAATCTCAACCTTGGATCTATCCCAGCGCTTAGAACAGTGTGCGGCACATAGTAAGCGCTTAACAAATACCATCATCATTACTATTAAATATCAACCTTGGATCTATCCCAACGCTTAGAACAGCACGTGGCACACAGTAAGCGCTTAACAAATACCATCATCATTACTATTAAATATCAACCTTGGATCTATCCCAACGCTTAGAACAGCGCATGGCACATAGTAAGCGCTTAACAAATACCATCATCATTACTATTAAATATCAACCTTGGATCTATCCCAGCACTTAGAACAGTGCGTGGCACATAGTAAGTGCTTAACAAATGCTATCATTATTATTAAGTATCACCTTGGATCTGTCCCAGCACTTAGAACAGTGCGGATCCCCATAGATCCAGCGCTGGGATAGATTCAAGGTTGGTATTTAATAACAATAATAATAATAATGATGGTACTTGTTAAGCGCTTACTATGTGCGAAGCCCTGTTCTGAGCGCTGGGATAGATCCACATCCACAGTGCGCACATAGTAAGCGTTTAACAAATCCCCCCACCATCATCAAATACAAGGAAAGCTACGACAAAGGACCCGGAGATCAAGTCGGGTTGCGGTTTCGGTCGGTCCCGGAAATCACCCGGCGTCCGACCCTCGCGTCCCGAAAAAGCCTCCGGGCAACTGTCTTTTCTAACTTTTCGTCTCCTGGCTTTCCCAGGATCTGGACAGCTTCTTCGCAGAGCGGCCGGCGGAAAATCGGCAGAAATCTGCTCAGAAGGCGTCCGGGCCCCTCAGCCACCTGCTCTCCTGCGTCCACGCTCCCAGCTGTCCGTCCTACGTGGTCAAGAGTCTGTTGAAAGTCCTTCGGGGAGTCAACAGCGAGGTGCGTTGTGGACGATGATGTTGATGTTCATCCGTTCATTCATTCAATCGTATTTACTGAGCGCTTACTGGGTGCGGAGCGCTGGACTGAGCGCTTGGGAAGTCCAAGTTGGCAACATATAGAGACGGTCCCGACCCAACAGCGGGCTCACAGGCTAGAAGATGTTGTTGAGGCAGATGTTGATGCAGATGCTGATGTTGAGGCAGAGCGGCCCAACAGGTTTGCATTCATTCATTCAGTCGTATTTATTGAGCGCTTCCTGTGTGCCGAGCACTGTACTAAGCGCTTGGGGAGTCCAAGTTGGCACCATATAGAAACGGTCCCAACCCAACAGTGGGCTCACAGGCTAGAAGGTGTTGTTGAGGCAGATGTTGAGGCAGATGCTGATGTTGAGGCAGATGTTAATGCAGATGCTGATGTTGAGGCAGAGCGGCCCAACAGGTTTGTAGTCGTTCATTCATTCATTCATTCAATCGTATTTATTGAGCGCTTACTGTGTGCAGAGCACTGGACTAAGTGCTTGGGAAGTCCAAGTTGGCGACATCTAGAGATGGTCCCTACCCGACAGCGGGCTCACAGGCTAGAAGGGGAAGACAGACAACAAAACAAAACATGTGGACGGGTGTCAAGTTGTACAGTTATGGTTGTACTGTACTCTCGTTCATTCATTTGTTCAATCGTATTTATTGAGCGCTTACTGTGTGCAGAGCACTGGACTAAACTCTTGGGAAGTCCAAGTCGGCAACAAATAGAGACGGTCCTTACCCAACAGTGGGCTCACAGTCTAGAAGGGGGAGACAGACAACAAAACAAAACATGTGGACAGGTGTCAAGTTGTACGGTTATGGTTGTACTGTGCTCATTCATTCATTCAGTCGTATTTATTGAGCGCTTACTGTGTGCAGAGCTAGTCGGAGCAGTAGTGGGGAGTGACGTGGCCTAATGGATAGAGCCTGATCCTGGAAGTCATTAGGACCTGGGTTCTAATCCCGGCTCCGCCATTCATTCATTCATTCAATCGTATTTATTGAGCGCTTCCTGTGTGCAGAGCACTGGACTAAGCGCTTGGGACGTCCAAGTTGGCAGCATCTCGAGACGGTCCCTACCCAGCAGTGGGCTCACAGACTTGCCCAGAGTCACACAGCTGACCCGTGGCGGAGCCGGGCTTTGAACTCCAAAGCCCGGGCTCTTGGTCCAATGCTGTGCACCCAGTAGGTGCTCAACAAATCGGATTGACCGATGTTTGTGACCCCGGGCCCGCCCGCGGTCCCGGCCTTTCAGGCGATGCTGTGCCAACTGCTGCCCACCCTGGACCGGCTGCTGGAGAAGGCGCGGGCGGGGCCGGCCCCGATGCCGGCGGACGAGGCGGCCGTCCTGCAGCTGGCCCTGGCCCAGTTCAACGAGCACTCGGCCCCGCTGCTCCGCAAGGACCCGCGGAGCCTGGAGCTGTTCTTCAAGGCGGTGCAGACCCCCCAGGAGCCCCGCAAAGGGACGCCCGCCCCCCAGCTCGCCGCGCTGGCCCAGGTGGGTGCCGTCCCGCGCCCGGGGTCGGGGGGGTCTTCTCTACTCCCGGTTCTCTCTCACGGCGGGGGGGACGGTGGCCTTCTTCCACGCGGCGCTCCCCACCGCAGGTGACGAAGCCGTTCTTCGCCGCCGTGGCGGACGAGAGGATTCAGCAGAAGCTGTTGGGCCTCCTCTTCGATTTGCTGTTGAACTGCAAGAGCCCGGTGTGCGCGCAGACCATTGGCAACGTTTTCAAAGGGGTGAGTGCGGCCCGGGCGGGGGGCCTTCCCATCCCCGTTCCCCCCCATCGCCCGGGGGAGCGGCTGGGGGAGACGGTCACCCCCCCGAGAAGCAGCGTCTGCCGAGGGGCTGCGGCTTCTAATCCCGGCTTCTCCGCTGGGCCAGCCACACGACTTCTCTGGGCCTCGGTTGCCTCATCTGGCAAACGGGGATCAGTCAATCAATCAATCGTATTTATCGAGCGCTTACTGCGTGCAGAGCACTGTGCTGAGCACTTGCGAAATCCAAGTTGGCAACATATAGAGACAGTCGTCATCATCATCAATCGTATTTATTGAGCGCTAACTGCGTGCAGAGCACTGGACTGAGCGCTTGGGAAGTCCAAGTTGGCAACATATAGAGACAGTCATCATCATCATCAATCGTATTTATTGAGTGCTTACTGCGTGCAGAGCACTGGACTAAGCGCTTGGGAAGTCCAAGTTGGCAACATATACAGTCATCATCATCATCAGTCGTATTTATTGAGCGCTTACTGCGTGCAGAGCACTGGACCAAGCGCTGGGGAAGTCCAAGTTGGCAACATCTAGAGACAGTCATCATCATCATCAGTCGTATTTATTGAGCGCTTACTGCGTGCAGAGCACTGGACTAAGCACTTGGGAAGTACAAGTTGGCAACATATAGAGACAGTCCCTACCCAACAGTGGGCTCTGTCTAAAAGGTGGAGACAGAGAACAAAACCAAACATACTAACAAAATAAATAGAGTAATAAATCTGTACAAACATATATACATATATACAGGTGCTGTGGGGAAGGGAAGGAGGTAAGATGCGGGGGATGGAGAGGGTGACGAGGGGGAGAGGAAGGAAGGGGCTCAGTCTGGGAAGGCCTCCTGGAGGAGGTGAGCTCTCAGTAGGGCCTTGAAGGGAGGAAGAGAGCGAGCTTGGCGGATGGGCAGAGGGATTGGGGGCATTCCAGGCCTGGGGGATGAAGACTGAGCCCCAAATGGGATCACCTTGTGTCTCCCCCAGCGCTTCGACATTCATTCATTTAGTCGTATTTATTGAGCGCTTACTGTGTGCAGAGCACTGGGCTAGGCTCTTGGGAAGCACAAGTTGGCAACATCTGGAGATGGTCCCTACCCAAAAATGGGCTCACAGTCTAGAAGGGGGAGACAGACAACTAAACAAAGCATATTAACAAAATAAAATAAACAGAACATATACAACTAGAGTAATAGATATGTACAAACATATTCATTCATTCAATCATATTTATTGAGCGCTTACTGTGTGCAGAGCACTGGACTAAGCGCTTGGGAAGTCCAAGTTGGCAACATCTAGAGACGGTCCCTACCCAACAGCGGGCTCACGGTGTAGACGGGGGAGACAGACAACAAAACAAAGCATATTAACAAAATAAAATAAATAGAATAAATACGAACAGTGCTTGGCATGTAGTAAGCGCTTAACAAATACCGTCATTATTATCGTTATCTCCCTCGGGTCGACGCCCCGGAGGCCCCTTCTGACGACCCTGAGTCAGTCGCGTCATTGAGTGCTTACGGAGTGCTGAGCACTGTACTAAGCACTTGGGAGAGTGCACTGTAACGGACACATAATATTAACTGCCCTATCGGTTAAGCTCATAGCGCTTAACAAATGTCATAAAAATAAAAAAATAAATACGATTGAATGAGAGAATGAAAGTCACTTAACTTCACTGGGCCTCAGTGACCTCATCTGTAAAATGGAGATGAAGACTGTGAGCCCCCCGTGGGACAACCTGATCACCTTGTAACCTCCCCAGCGCATAGAACAGTGCTCTGCACACAGTAAGCGCTCAATAAATACGATTGAGTGAATGAATGATTGTGCCAGGCACTGTACTAAGCGCTGGGTTAGGTATAAGATAATCGGGTTGGACACAGTCCTTGTCCCACGTGGGGCTCACAGTCTCAGTCCCCATTTCCCAGATGAGGTAGCTGAGGCCCAGAGGAGTTAAGTGACTCGCCCATGGTCACACAGCAGACAAGGGCTGTCCATTAGGCCACGCTGCTTCGTTCCCATTCCCTGCCCACAGTGAGCTTGCAATCTAGGGGGGAAACAGACATTAATAGAACGTGGCTCAGTGGAAAGAGCCCGGGCTTGGGAGTCGGAGGTCATGGGTTCGAATCCTGACTCATCCACATGTCTGCTGTGTGACCTTGGGCAAGTCACTTCACTTCTCTGAGCCTCAGTTTCCTCATCTGCAAAATGGGGGTTAAGACTGTGAGCCCCACGTGGGGCAACATGATCACCTTGTATCCCCCCCAGCGCTTAGAACAGTGCTGCACATGGTAAGTGCTTAACAAATGCCATTATTATTATTCTTTGAGCCTCACTTTCCTCATCTGCAAAATGAGGATTAAGATTGTGAGCCCCACGTGGGGCAACGTGATCACCTTGTATCCCCCCCAGCGCTTAGAACAGTGCTGCACATAGCGCTTAACAAATGCCATCATTATTATTATTATTATTCTCTGAGCCTCAGTGACCTCATCTGTAAAAGTGGGGATTAAGACGTGGGACAACCTGATCACCTTGTATCCCTCCAGTGCTCGGAACAGTGCTTGGCACGTAGTAAGCGCTTAACAAATGCCATTTGTTATTATTATTATTATTATTATATGCAGATATGGACATAAGTGGTGTGGGGAGAAGGGAGATTGGGAGAAGAGGGCTTAGTCAAGGAAGACCTCTTGGAGGAGATGGGCCTTGAGTAAGGCTTCGAAGGAGGGGAGAGTCATTGTAATCGGGCGGGCCGGCTATTTTAACGAGGGACGGGGCCGTCTTTTCAGATTTCCGTCAACGCCAAGCAGATCCGGCTGGAGCTGGAGCTGCCGGAGAAGAGCAAGGCTCTGGGGACCGTCCAGCAGGCCAGGAGACAGAAGATGCAGCAAAAGTAAGAACTGGCCCAGTCCCCCGTATTTACTGAGCGCCTACCGCCTGCACGGCACCGTACTAAAAGCTCGGCAGAGTACGATAAAACCGCCGCATTCCCTGCCCACAACAAGCTTACGGTGTAGAAGGAACTCCCTGGCATTGCCTTATCCATCCATTCATTCATTCAGTCGTATTTATTGAGCGCTGACTGCGTGCAGAGCGCTGGACTAAGCGCTTGGGAAGTGCAAGTCGGCAACGTACAGGGACGGTCCCTACCCGACAACGGGCTCACAGCCTAGAAGGGGGCGACGGAGCAAAAAAAAAAATAGTAGACAGGTGTCCATACCGACAGAATAAATAGAATTATAGCTATATACACATCATTGATAAAACAGAGTAATAAGTCTGTACAAATAGACACAAGGGGGATGGGGGGCCGGAGGGGAGGGAAAAAAGGGGGCTCAGTGTGGGAAGGCCTCCTTGAGCAGCAGCGTAGCTCAGTGGAAAGAGCCCGGGCTTTGGAGTCAGAGGTCATGGGTTCAAATCCCGGCTCTGCCAATTGTCAGCTGGGTGACTTGGGGCAAGTCACTTCACTTCTCTGGACCTCAGTTACCTCATCTGGAAAATGGGGGTTAAGACTGTGAGCCCCCCATAGGACAACCTGATCACCTTGTAACCTCCCCAGTGCTTAGAACAGTGCTTTGCACATAGTAAGCGCTTAATAAATGCCGTCATTATTATTATTATTATTCTCTGGGCCTCAGTTACCTCATCGGGAAAATGGGGGTTAAGACTGTGAGCCCCCCGTGGGACAACCTGATCACCTCGTAACCTCCCCAGCGCTTAGAACAGTACTTTGCACATAGTAAGCGCTTAATAAATGCCATCATTATTATTATTCTCTGGGCCTCAGTTACCTCATCTGGAAAATGGGGGTTAAGACTGTGAGCCCCCCGCGGGACAACCTGATCACCTTGTAACCTCCCCAGCACTTAGAACAGTGCTTTGCACGTAGTAAGCGCTTAATAAATGCCATCATAATTATTATTCTCTGGGCCTCAGTTACCTCATCTGGAAAATGGGGGTTAAGACCGTGAGCCCCCCGTGGGACAACCTGAGAAGCAGCCTGGCTCAATGGAAAGAGCCCGGGCTTTGGAGTCAAAGGTCATGGGTTCGAATCCCGGCTCCACCACGTCAGCTGTGTGACCTTGGGCGAGTCACTTAACTTCTCTGAGCCCCAGTTCCCTCGTCTGTCAAATGGGGATGAAGACCGTGAGCCCCCCGTGGGACAACCTGATCACCTTGTATCCCCCCAGCACTTAGAACAGTGCTTTGCACATAGTAAGCGCTTAACAAATGTCTAAAAAAAAGGATCCGGGTTCTAATCCCGGCTCTGTCACTCACCTCCCGTGTGGGACCCTGGGCAAGTCGCTTCTCTGGGCCTCGGTTTCCTCATCTGTAAAACGGAGATTCCGTCCCCGTTCTCCCTCCTACGTAGACTGTGACTACTTAATCGGACCTAATTAACGGGTACCTACCCCGGCGCTTAGAGCGGCGTCTGACCCGTGGCAAGCGCTTGGGTCTCCGGCTACCGCGGAGAGGCTCTCACCCCTCTGCTCTGTGCGGCAGGAAGTCGCCGGACCCGGAGGGGGTCCAGGAGGTCGGCAGCGTCTCTTGGCAGAGGGTGACGCTGATCCTGGAGCTGCTGCAGCACAAGAAGAAGCTCCACAGTCCCCAGGCCCTGGTGCCGGCCCTCTTCAACCTCCTCTCCAGGTAACGGCCCCGCGGAGGCACGGTCGCGCCCGCGGGACGTCACGTCGGGAGCCCGTCCCCGCCCCCTCCACGCGGTCATCGCCCCCCATCATCATCAATCGTATTTATTGAGCGCTTACTGTGTGCAGAGCACTGGACTAAGCGCTTGGGAAGTACAAATTGGCAGCATATAGAGGCAGTCCCTGCCCAACAGTGCGCTCACAGTCGAAAAGGGGGAGACGGAGAACAAAACCAAACATACTAACAAAATAAAATAAATAGAATAGATATGTACAAGTAAAATAAATAAATAGAGTAATAAATATGTACAAACATATATACAGGTGCCGTGGGGAAGGGAAGGAGGTAAGATGGGGGGGATGGAGAAGGGGACGAGGGGGAGAGGAGGGAATGGGCTCAGTCTGTCGGGCCGGATCTCAGGCGGCGGTCAGCCCGGGGTGTGAGAAATCTCCTCTCCGTGGTGGCGGTGATTCATCTGTTGGGGTGGACGAGAGCAAATCCCACAGCTCTCTCAGTGGCACCTCGGACGGGTCACTTAATCCGCCCGGGCTTCGGTTTCCTCAGCTGTAAAACGGGGCTGTGAGCCGCAGGAGGGACAGGAGCTGTATCCCGGTTTCCTAACCTTCATCATCATCATCATCAGTCGTATTTATTGAGCGCTTACTGTGTGCAGAGCACTGTACTAAGCGCTTGGGAAGTCCAACTTGGCAACATATAGAGACAGTTCCTACCCAGCAGTGGGCCCACAGTCTAAAAGGGGGAGACAGAACAGAACCAAACATACTAACAAAATAAAATAAATAGAATAGATATGTACAAGTAAAATAAATAAGTAAATAAACAGAGTAACAAATATGTACAAATGTATATACAGGTGCAGTGGGGAAGGGAAGGAGGTAAGATGGGGGGGGATGGAGAGGGGGACAGGAAGGAAGGGGCTCAGTGATGATGAGGAGGTGAGCTCTCAGTAGGGCCTTGAATCGGCCCCCGGCGTTCAGCACATAGTGGCCCACGTGATATTCACGTGACCGTGTCCCGAGGGGCGCGTCCCTGGGCGGGCCAGCCAGGGCCGTTTCCCCACCCGGCCGGGCCGGCGGAAAGGCGGTGACAGAGGCCTTCTGCTCAGGTTGGCCCTGCTGAGAGCTCACCTCCTCCAGGAGGCCTTCCCAGACTGAGCCCCTTCCTTCCTCTCCCCCTCGTCCCCCTCTCCATCCCCCCATCTTACCTCCTTCCCTTCCCCACAGCACCTGTATATATGTATATAGGTTTGTACATATTCATTACTCTATTTTACTTGTACATATCTATCCTATTTATTTTATTTTGTGAGTATGTTTGGTTTTGTTCTCTGTCTCCCCCTTTTAGACTGTGAGCCCACTGTTGGGTAGGGACTGTCTCTATATGTTGCCAATTTGTACTTCCCAAGCGCTTAGTACAGTGCTCTGCACATAGTAAGCGCTCAATAAATACGATTGATGATGATGAAGTTCCCGCTTGCCTCATGTCTCTGACTTTGGCATCCATCAGCCAAGCCCTCATGCCCCCCAGGCTTCCCCGCCGAACCCCCCTAGAGAGCTCCCCCCCGAGAACCGGAGAGGAGGCGGGTGGACTTCAGCGGAAGCAGGAGAGCTTCTGGCCGTTCGTGAGGAAGAACTTTAGTTAAATGCATCAACAGGAGAAAATCCGGGCTGTCCGAGGGATGTGGTAGGGTAAGGGGAAGTGTGAGAGAACAGTCAGCGAGCGTCCTGGGAGATTATAAGCCTTTCCCCTGCATGGAGGCGGGGGACTGGCTCGCCTGACCTTTCCGATTCATTCATTTGTATTTATTGAGCGCCTACTGTGTACTGAGCACTTGGAGAGTCCAATTCGGCATAGATAGAGACCATCCCTACCCAACAACAGGCTCCGATTGGCTCCCAGGGCTGGACTCTAGGATTTTGAAATTATTTTCAGGCCCCTCGTGGGCGCTTCTTGCCTCAGACAAGAGCGGCGTTCTACATTAGGCCCTTCGGAGGACGGAGCCCGAGTTCCGAGTACACGCGGCGTGCCAGCTTTTTTTTTCTACTAGCTTAAAAGGCGTGTCGCCTGACCTCTCCGATTCATTCATTCATATTTATTGAGCGCCTACTGCGTACTGAGTGCTTGGAGAGTCCAATTCGGCAAACAGATAGAGACCATCCCTGCCCAACAACGGGCTCCGATTCTCTCCCAGGGCTGGACTTCAGGATTTTGAAATTATTTTCAGGCCCCTCGTGGGCGCTTCTTGCCTCAGACAAGAGCGGCGTTCTACATTAGGCCCTTCGGAGGACGGAGCCCGAGTTCTGAGTACACACGGCGTGCCAGGTTTTTTTTTTTCTACTAGCTTAAAAGGCGTGTCGCCTGACCTCTCCGATTCATTCCTTCATATTTATTGAGCGCCTGCTGCGTAGTGAGCGCTTGGAGAGTCCAATTCGGCAACAGATAGAGACCATCCCTACCCAACAACGGGCTCCGATTGGCTCCCAGGGCTGGACTCTGGGATTTTAAAATTATTTTCAGGCCCCTCGTGGGCGCTTCTTGCCTCAGACAAGAGCAGCGTTCTACATTAGGCCCTTCGGAGGACGGAGCCCGAGTTCCGAGTACACGTGGCGTGCCAGGTTTTTTTTTTTCTACTAGCTTAAAAGGCATGTGTCCCGTTCCCCCGTGGCCTAACACGAGGCTGTCCCGGCCCCACAGGTGCTTGGAACTCTTGCCGTCGGAGCAGAGAAACCTGGAGTACACGAAGCAGCTGATCCTGAGCTGCCTGCTGAGCATCTGTCAGAAGCTGTCCCCGGATGGGGCCCGGATCCCCAAAGGTAAAAGAGCCACGTCCGGCCCTTCGGCCGGGACCGGCGGACGGGGGGAACGGGAAGGGCCGTGCCTAGTAACCGGGGCCGGGGGGCCTCCCTCCCCTCAGACGTTCTCGACGAAGAGAAATTCAACGTGGAGCTGATTGTCCAGTGCGTGCGGCTGTCCGAGATGCCCCAGACGCACCACCACGCCCTCCTGCTCCTCGGGACCGCCGCCACCATTTTCCCCGTGAGTCCCGTCTCCGCAAGGGGGTCGCCGCCTCCGGGCCCGAGATCCCGGGAAGCGGCAGAAATACGGAATCTGCCACGGGGAGAACGAGAATGAGCTGCTTCATCTCAGGCTGTTCTGTCTCGCCGCGACGACCTCGTTCGTTCCCGGTTCAGAAATGGGCCGCCGTGGATCGGTCCTCCTTAAATTCACGCCCTCTGTTTCGGCTTTTTTTTCATTCATTCAGTCGTATTTATTGAGCGCTTACTGTGTGCAGAGCACTGGACTAAGCGCTTGGGAAGTACAAGTTGGCAGCATATAGAGACGGGCGGGCTCACAGTCTAGAAGCCTTTTTTTATTTTAATGGAACTCGTTAATCAATCGTATTTATTGAGCGCTTACTGTGTGCAGAGCACTGGACTAAGCGCTTGGGAAGTACAAGTTGGCAACATATAGAGACGGGCGGGGTCACAGTCTAGAAGCCTTTTTTTATTTTAATGGAACTTGTTAATCAATCAATCAGTCGTATTTATTGAGCGCTTACTGTGTGCAGAGCACTGGACTAAGCACTTGGGAAGTACAAGTTGGCAGCATATAGAGACGGGCAGGCTCACAGTCTAGAAGGCTTTTTTATTTTAATGGAACTCGTTAATCGTATTTATTGAGCGCTTACTGTGTGCAGAGCACTGGACTAAGCGCTTGGGAAGTACAAGTTGGCAGCATATAGAGTCGGGCGGGCTCACAGTCTAGAAGGCTTTTTTTATTTTAATGGTATTCATTAAGCCTTTACTATATGCCATACTATGCGCTGATGTGGGTAGAAAGGTAATTGGGTTGTCCTTGCGATGATGATGGTATCTGTTGAGCGCTTACTATGTGCCAAGCCTTGTTCTAATATGGGGCTTCACAGTCTTGATCCCCATTTTCCAGCCGTAGTAATTTAGGCCCAGAAAAGTGAAGCAACTTGACCGAGGTCACACGGCAGGCAAGCGGCAGAGCCGGGATTAGAAATAATAATAATAATAATGATGACTATGATAATAGCAGTATCATAATATTATATTATATATATGATAGTATATCATTATATTATAATGATGATAATAATGATTAATAATTTGTTACGCGCTTACTATGTGCCAAGCACTCTTCTAAGCACTGGGGTAGATACAAGGTCTCAGGTTGTCCCCTGTGGGGCTCACAGTCTTAATCCCCATTTTACAGATGAGGTAACTGAGACTCAGAGAAGTGACTTGCCCAAGGTCACACAGCAGGCATTATTATTATTAACCCAGGTCCTTTCGACTCCGAGGCCCTTCATCAATCGTATTTATTGAGCGCTTACTGTGTGCAGAGCACAGTACTAAGCGCTTAAGGCCCTTGCTCTTTCCATTACGCCACGCTGCTTCTCTAGAAGGAGGCGGCCGAGCTGGTGTAAGAACCCATGTCCCCCGTCTGTTCTGTCCACTAAATCGTACCGATCTGGAGACCGGTCTGCTACAGCAAACTCCCTACTCGTGTAGCTGTGGGTAATAATAATAACTGCGGTATTTGTTAAGCACTATGTGCCAAGCACTGCAGTAAATGCAAGGTAATCAGGTTGGACACAGTCCCTGTCCCACGCGGGGCTCACAGTCTTAATCCCCATTTTACAGCTGTCGTAACTGAGGCACAGAAAGAGAAGTGACCATTCATTCATTCATTCACCTTTATTGTTGATTGCACCCTGCCATTTGTTGACAATTAGGAATGTGGTTCAAGAAGATCGTAAGCTCGTCTTAGGCAGGGAACATGTCTAATCAATCAATCAATCGTATTTATTGTTGTCTTCCAACTCCATCATATCGTACTCTCCCACTCACTGCACACAGTAAACCTGGATTTTAATCCCGGCTCTGCCACTCGTCTGCCGTGCGACCTTGGGCAAGTCACTTCCACTGCTCTGGGCCTCGGTTACCGCGTCTAAAACAGGATTGAGAGCGTGAGCCCAAGTGTGCCAAGGTGCTGTCTCTATCCCAGTGCTAAGAACAGTGCCTGGCACATAGTAAGCGCTCAACAAATACCATTAAAAAAACCAATAATAATCCATCTGATTGAAGAAACTGGCGGTGGGACGAGATCCAGGTTGAACTGCCAAAAAGGGATGGTTTGGGGCCCAGAAGAGAGAATTGTCACGTCGCCCAGGGATTGAGCTGGAACAGAGGATTCAATCTCTTTTTTTTCCTACACTCACCTTTGGTTTACGTGCCAGAACCCTACGTTCACTTGTTCACTCATTCATTCAGTCGTATTTATTGAGCGCTTACTGTGTGCAGAGCACTGTACTAAGCGCTTTGGAAGTACAAATCGGCAATGTATAGAGACGGTCCCTACCCAACAGTGGGCTCACATCTAGAAGACTTATGTATCCCATGCGGAACAGGGACTGTGTCCAACCTAACTGACTTGCGTCTGTCCCAGTCTAGAAGGGGGAGACAGACAGCAGAACAGGTAGACAGGTGTCGGTACCATCAGAATAAATAGAATTATAGCTCTATACACGTCATTAATTAATTTAATAGAGTAATAAATATGCATAAATATTCCCAGGGTCACACGGCAGATAAGTGGCAGAGCCGGGATTAGAGCCCACGTCCTCCGACTCCAAAGCCCGTGTCCTTTCCCCTAGGCCACGGTGCTCATCTTAAGCCACATTTTCGCCTCTCTGTCTAATCGTGATACCTCCGTTCCTGGGATACCACGGGGAATTCCGGGCCCTGGATCTTGGCAAGGCCATTGCGGTGGAGGAAGAGATTCTAAGGGGAAATGACCAAAGGGAAGGGGCAGCTTCCGTACCGTGGTCTGTACAGAGACCATAATACAGTAAGCAGCATGGCCTGGGGAAGAGAGAACAGGCCTGGGAATCAGAGGACCTGGGTTCCAATCCCGACTTTTCTGAAGCTCTTACTATGTGCAAAACACTGTTCTAACTGCTGGGGAGGTTACAAGGTGATCAGGTTGTCCCACGGGGGGCTCGCACCCTTCATCCCCATCTTACAAATGAGGTAACTGAGGCAAAGAGAAGTTAAGTGGCTTGCCCAAAGTCACACAGCTGACGATTAGCAGAGTAGGGATGGCCTTGTATTCCCCCTAGCACTTAGGACAGGGCTTGGCACGTAGTAAGCGCTTAGCAAATGCCATCATTAGTATTATTCTAAGTGCTGGGACTGTGAGTCTGCTGTTGGGTAGGGACCGTCTCTGTAGTTGCCAACTCGTACTTCCCAAGTGCTTAGTACAGTGCTCTGCACACAGTAAGCGCTCAATAAATACGATTGAATGAATGAATGAAGCGGCGACTCAAACCCCAGTCGTGCCGTTGCCGTTGGGGTTTTTCCCCGTCCACCTCCGGATCCACACTGTGAACGGAAGCCCGAAACGGGGCCGGGTTTAGAAGTTTCCCCGTCCGTGACCCGCGAGCCAAAGCGCGGTCTTTGTGGTTTCTTCCAGGATAAAGTTCTGCACAACATCATGCCCATTTTCACCTTCATGGGAGCCAACGTCATGCGCCTCGACGATTCGTACAGCTTCCAGGTCATCAACAAAACGGTGCAGATGGTCATCCCGGCTCTCATTCAGGTAGGCCGGCTGGGCCGCGCGCCGTCTCCGAAGTGACGTAGGCGACGGGAAGCATCCCGACAGCCCCGGGAGCTCTCCACCCAGCCCGGCTGCTTTTCCGGGGCTGATTTCCCAACGGCGAGGCCATTCCAGGCTCCCGGCCTCAGGTTAGGGTGCGTGACGGGCATTGGCGGGCGGCTAGGCTGAGCTGCTGGGGGTGAAGAGATGAGAAAAGTCCACGGATTTCCGAGCCAGCCTTCTATTCCGGTCGTTTTGGAAAGTACTTTTTTTTAAAAAAATGGTAAGGAGGTAAAATTGGGTTCATGCTTGCGATTTATTCATTGTCGTATTTAATAATAATCATCATCATCAATCGTATTTATTGAGCGCTTACTGTGTGCAGAGCACTGTACTAAGCACTTGGGAAGTACAAGTTGGCAACAATAGTAATAATAATAATAATGGCATTTATTAAGTGCTTACTATGGGCAAAGCACTGTTCTAATAATAATAGTAATGTTGGTGTTTGTTAAGCGCTTACTATGTGCCAAGCACTGTTCTAAGCGCTGGGGTAGGTACAAGGTAATCAGTCTTCATCCCCATTTTACAGATGAGGTCACTGAGGCCCAGAGAAGTGAAGTGACTTGCCCAAGGTCACACAGCTGACAAGCGGCGGAGTCGGGATTAGAACCCGTGACCTCTGACTCCCAAGCCCGTGTTCTTTCCATTAAGCCACGCTGCTTCTAAGCGCTGGGGAGGTTACAAGGTGATCAGGTTGTCCCCCGAGGGGGCTCACAGTCTTAATTCCCATTTTACAGATGAGGGAACTGGGGCACAGAGAAGTGAAGTGACTTGCCCAAAGTCACACAGCTGACAATTGGCGGAGCCAAGATTCAAGCCCGTGACCTCTGACTCCAAAGCCCGGGCTCTTTCCACTGAGCCAACGCTGCTTCTCATTTAGTGAGTGCTTACTGTGTGCAGAGCACTGTCCTAAGCGCTTGGGAGAGTACACTACCACAATAAACAGTCACATTTCCTACCCACAACGAGATGTAGCACATAGACAGCTTGGAACAGAGCTTGAAGTATAATAATAATAATAATGGCATTTATTAAGCACTTACTATGTGCAAAGCTCTGTTCCAAGCGCCAGGGAGGTTACAAGGTGATGAGGTTGTCCCCCAGGGGGGCTCACAGTCTTAATCCCCATTTTACAGATGAGGGAACTGAGGCCCAGAGAAGTGAAGTGACTTGCCCCAAGTCACACAGCTGACAATTGATGGAGCCGGGATTCAAGCCCGTGACCTCTGACTCCAAAGCCCGGGCTCTTTCCACTGAGCCAACGCTGCTTCTCATTTAGTGAGTGCTTACTGTGTGCAGAGCACTGTCCTAAGCGCTTGGGAGAGTACACTACCACAATAAACAGTCACATTTCCTACCCACAATGAGATGTAGCACACAGACAGTTTGGAGCAGAGCTTGAAGTATAATAATAATAATAATATTGATGGCATTTATTAAGCACTTACTATGTGCAAAGCTCTGTTCCAAGCGCCAGGGAGGTTACAAGGTGATCAGGTGGTCCCACGGGGGAGCTCACAGTCTTAATCCCCATTTTCCAGATGAGGGAACTGAGGCCCAGAGAAGTGAAGTGACTTGCCCAAAGTCCCACAGCTGACAGTTGGCGGAACCGGGATTTGAACCTCTGACTCCAAAGCCTGGGCTCTTTCCACTGAGCCCCGCTGCTTCTCTTTGTTTAGAGGGTCCTACCATGGGAGGAGGCCCGTGGCCCAAACTGCTTGCAAAGGAGCCAACGTTTGGACCGAGTCCCGGCCCTCGGGGGGGCGGAGGGGGGACCAGGGGAGTGGGAGGTGTCTCCCAATTTAAGGAATTTAACCAAAAGTCACTGAGGTTGCTGTTTCCGGGGTGGAGACGCTTCTCCGATCCTCGAAGAGGCGGCAAGAGAGACGATTGTAGCAGGGCCCTCTATTGCAGCATTTTTCCCACAGTCCCAGGCCGGTGGCCCCTCACGTCCCCGGCCTCTCTCTCATTCATTCGTATTTAATTCATTCAGTCGTATTTATTGAGCGCTTACTGTGTGCAGAGCACTGTACTAAGCGCTTGGGAAGTCCAAGTTGGCAACATCTAGAGACGGTCCCTACCCAACAGCGGGCTCTCAGTCTAGAAGGGGGAGGCAGACCACAAAACAAAACATATTAACAAAAGAAAATAAATGTGGGCAAATAAAGTAGAGTAATAAATACGTACAAACATAAATACATATATACAGATGCTGTGGGGAGGGGGAGGAGGGATGGCTGGCTCGCTTTCCGCTCCCGACTCCTTTAACACGGTCGGAGACGCAGCGTGGGCGTAGGGGCTCGAGCCCGGGCCTCCGAGTCAGAGGACCTGGGTTCTAATCCCAGCTCCGCCTCGGACGAGTCGCCTCATTGTGCCTCAGTTCCCTCATCCGTAAAATGCGGATTAAGAGAAGCAGCGTGGCTCGGTGGAAAGAGCACGGGCTTGAGAGTCAGAGGCCATGGGTTCAGATGACCTCTCGGGGGGCCCCCGCCCCTAATAATACCGTCCTCGCCCAAGCCCTCAGCACAGTGCTGTGCACGTGGTAAGCCCTCAATAAATAAGAACGTGTGAATAATGGTTCCCCGTGGCCGCAGGCGGACAAGAGGGGCTCGGAAGCCGTCCAGGGGAACCTGGAGGAGATGGTGGTGAAGATCATGAACGTGTTTGTGGACGCCCTGCCCCACGTGCCCGAGCACCGACGCCTGCCCATCCTGGTGCAGCTGGTGAACACCCTGGGCGCGGACGACTTCCTCTGGGCCCTCCTCGGCCTGCTCTTCGAGCAGTACGTGACCAAGACCGTGCTGGTGGCCGCCGCCGGAGAGAAGGTGAGAGCCAGGACCAGCCCGGGAGCCGGAGGGCACGGCAGGATGTGTCCGTGGGGGGTTTTCCTCCCTCCGGGGAAAATGGCGGTCAAGGAGCCACCTGTTCCCCCTGTTCCCTTGGCCTTAAGCAGGACGCCGTCTTGGAGGCGGACACCGAATTCTGGATTTCGATCTGCTGTGAATTCGGGGCCCAGCAACAGTTCCGGAGTCTGCTGAAGATTCTCCAGTACCTCACGGGACTGCCCGAGAACAAAGAGGAAGGTAGGGAACCCAAACCGGGGGCCCGTGAGGAGAAGAGAAGGGAAGGAGAGGGGACAAGGGGGACGATTCGAGCAGAACCCGCCGCCCGAGTGCCGTCCATTCATTCATACGGTCGGCCAATCGTATTTATTGAGCGCTTACCATCATCATCATCATCAATCGTATTTATTGAGCGCTTACTATGTGCAGAGCACTGTACTAAGCGCTTGGGAAGTACAGATTGGCAACATATAGAGACAGTCCCTACGCAACAGTGGGCTCACAGTCTAAAAGGGGGAGACAGAGAACAAAACCAAACATACTAACAAAATAAAATGAATAGATATGTACAAGTAAAATCAATAGAGTAATAAATATGTACAAACATATATACAGGTGCTGTGGGGAAGGGAAGGAGGTAAGATGGTGGGGATGGAGGGGGGGCGAGGGGGAGAGGAAGGAAGGGGCTCAGTCTGGGAAGGCCTCCTGGAGGAGGTGAGCTCTCAGCAGGGCCTTGAAGGGAGGAAGAGAGCTAGCTTGGCGGAGGGGCAGAGGGATTGGGGGCATTCCGGGCCCTGGGAGTGACGTGGGCCGGGGGTCGACGGCGGGACAGGCGAGAACGAGGTACGGTGAGGAACGAGGTACCATGTGCAGAGCACTGTAATAAGCGCTTGGGAGAGGACAACCCGGCAATAAACAGAGACATTCCCTGCCCACAACGAGCTCACGGTCTAGGAGGAAGAGAAGATCGATCAAAACGAGGTTGTTGGCAGGAGGCCACTGGGAAGTCAAAGCACTAAACTGAGGCGGAGACAGGAAAGGGGCTGAAAATACCCCCAAATGCAACCTCCTGCCCGGGGACGAGGGCAGATCCAAACTGACTCATTCATTCAGTCGTATTTATTGAGCGCTTACTGTGTGCAGACTGGACTAAGCGCTTGGGAAGTCCAAGTTGGCAACATCTATAGAGCCGGTCCCTACCCAACAGCGGGCTCACAGGCTAGAAAGGGGAGACAGACGACAAAGCAAAACATGGACGGGTGTCAAGTTGTACAGTTATGCTTGTACTGTACTCTCATTCATTCATTCAGTCGCATTTATTGAGCGCTTACTGTGTGCAGAGCACTGTGCTAAGCATTCATCCAGTCGTATTTATTGAGCGCTTACTGTGTGCAGAGCACTGTATTAAGCGCTTGGGAAGTCCAGGTCGGCAACATCTAGAGACGGTCCCTACCAACGGGTTCACAGTCTAGAAGCGGGAGACGGGCAGCCAAACAAAACACGTAGACAGGTATCAAAACCGTCAGAATAAATAGAATTATAGCTATATCCGACATGTAAAAAAAGAAGAAAATCTCCACCGCCTTCAGAGCAGCAGCTCTGGACTTGGAGGAGGAAATGGAGAACAACCGTCTCTAGATGTTGCCAACTTGGACTTCCCAAGCGCTTAGTACAGTGCTCTGCACACAGTAAGCGCTCAATAAATACGATTGAATGAATGAATGAATATATGTTTGTACGTATTTATTACTCTATTTTACTTGTACATACTTTATTTTATTTTGTTAGTATGTTTTGTTTTGTTCTCTGTCTCCCCCTTCTAGACTGTGAGCCCACTGTTGGGTAGGGACTGTCTCTATATGTTGCCAACTTGGACTTCCCAAGCGCTTAGTACAGTGCTCTGCACCCAGTAAGCGCTCAATAAATACGATTGAATGAATGAATGAATATATGTTTGTACGTATTTATTACTCTATTTTACTTGTACATACTTTATTTTATTTTGTTAGTATGTTTTGTTTTGTTCTCTGTCTCCCCCTTCGAGACTGTGAGCCCACTGTTGGGTAGGGACCGTCTCTATATGTTGCCAACTTGGACTTCCCAAGCGCTTAGTACAGTGCTCTGCACCCAGTAAGCGCTCAATAAAGACGATTGAATGAATGAATGAATGAACATCTCACTGTATTTTTTTTTCCAGAGGAGCCCAAAAAGACAAGATTCCCCAAGGCCAAAAGTCAGACGCAGACGGTGCAGATCTTCGACGTGGGAACCCACACCAGCAAGCAGCTCCGCCACTTTAAATTCCTGTCGCTGTCCTTTATGACGCAGCTCCTCGCCTCCCGGGACTTCATCGCCAAGGTCCGAAGGATTTATTAATAATAATAATAATAATAATGACGATGGCATTTGTTAAGCGCTTACTATGTGTAAAGCACTCTTCTAAGCACTGGGGTGATACTAGGTGATCAGGTTGTCCCATGTGGGGCTCACAGTCTTAATCCCCATTTTACAGATGAAGTAACTGGGGCTCAGAGAAGTGAAGTGACTTGCCCGAGGTCACACAGCAGACGTGTGGCGGAGCTGGGATTCGAACCCATGACCTCTGACTCCAAAGCCGGGGCTCTTTCCACTGAGCCACGGCGTCGTGGTCTTCCCCAGAAGCCTCTCTGGAGAAGCAGCGGGCCCTAGCGGATAAAGCACGGACCCCCGGGACCCGAGTTCTAATCCTGGCCCCACCGCTTGCCTGCTGCACAGGGCTTGGGGCAGGTCGCTTCACTCCTCTGGGCCTCAGTTTCCCCAACTGCAAACAGGGGATTCGATGCCCGTCCTCCGTCCTGCTCAGTCTGTGAGTCCCAGGTGCGACAGGGACTTTTATCCCTGCTGATGTACTTACCTGCGTCCCAGCGCTCAGGACACTGCTTGACACATAGTAAGCGCTTAACGAATGCCACAGAAAATATAATAATATTAGTGGTATTTCTGGGGCCCACACACTGATGATAATAATAATAATAATGGTGGCATTTGTTTAGCGCTTACTATGGGCCAGGCACTCTTCTAACACTGGGGGAGATGAGATAATCAGGATGGACACAGTCCCTGTCCCACATAATAATAATAATAATAATGGCATTTATTAAGCACTTACTATGTGCAAAGCACTGTTCTAAGCGCTGGGGACGTTACAGGGTGATGAGGTTGCCCCGCGGGGGGCTCACAGTCTTCATCCCCATTTTACAGATGAGGTAACTGAGGGGCAGAGAAGTGAAGTGACTTGCCCAAGGTCACACAGCCGACAACCGGTGGAGCCGGGATTTGAACCCGTCTATGATGACATTTATTAAGCGCTTACTATGTGCCAAGCACTGTTCTAAGCGCTGGGGAGGTTACAAGGTGATGAGGTTGTCCCACGGGGGGCTCACAGTCTTCATCCCCATTTTACAGATGAGGGAACTGAGGGACATAGAAGTGAAGTGACTTGCCCAAAGTCACCCAGCTGACAATTGGCGGAGCCGGGATTTGAACCCATGACCTCTGGCTCCAAAGCCCGGGCTCTTTCCACTGAGCCACGCCGCACATGGGGCTCACGGTCTTAATCCCCATTTTACGGATGAGGGAACTGAGGCCCAGAGAAGCGAAGTGGCTCGCCCAGGGCCGCACAGCAGGCAGGTGGCAGAGCTGGGATTCGAACCCAGGTCCTGCTGACTCCCAGGCTCCATCTAATAAGCCAATATGTTGCCAATATGTTATATGTTGCCAACTTGTACTTCCCAAGCACTTAGTACAGTGCTCTGCACATAGTAAGCGCTCAGTAAATATGATTGATGATAATGAGCCACGAATAAGCGCCAAACGCTGTGCTGCACGCCAGCATGGCTCCCGGCGAGGTCGATCGGGCAGCCTTTTGTGGGTGGACGGTGGATGTTGAAAATAAAACCTCATTTGGGGACATGTGGGGTGGTGGGTCAACGGGCTGGATCTGGGGTCGTTCAGGTCGTTCCTGTATATATGTATGTATTTATTACTCTATTTTATTTGTACATATTTATTCCATTTATTTTATTTTGTTAATATGTTTTGTTCTCTGTCTCCCCCTTCTAGACTGTGAGCCCGTTGTTGGGTAGGGACCGTCTCTAGATGTTGCCACCTTGTACTTCCCAAGCGCTTAGTGCAGTGCTCTGCACCCAGTAAGCGCTCAATAAATACGATTGAATGAATGAATGAATGAATCTGAGGGGCAGGCGAGGACCCTCGTCTAGTTTAGCCCGCTGACCGGGCAATTTTCGTTCATTTTCTCCTCGAACCAGGTGGCCGAATCCAATAACACCAAACAATTAAAAAACCTCCAACAGAGGTAAGTCCGCTTTTCCCCGCTCTCCTTAACATCCTAAGTTTTCTCTCGGGCTCAAGGAAGAGGTTCCCTTGTGGGCGGGGATCGTCTCCATCTGTTGCCGAATTGAACTTTCCAAGCGCTTAGTACAGTGCTCTGCGCGCTGTAGCCGCTCAATAAATATGACGGAACGAATGAAAGGTCGAGGTGCTTTTTCTGGGCCTGGAGAAGCCAGCGTTGCTGTCCCGTGGAGTCGCGTGGGGAGAGGGGGTGTTTATTCCACCACCATCCCAACGGCCGAGCGTCTCCTCCCGGTTTCAGGTTCTTAGAAGAAGTCCTCTGTTACATCAACACGGTGGTCCGCTCCGTGGAGAACAACCAAGACAAGCTGACGGCCAAGTTTTGGCGGGCCCTGCTCAGCAAGGCCTACGACCTGTTGGACAAGGTGAGCCGCCTGCTTTTCCCCCCCCTCCCCCCCGCCTCCAGCCTTGGGAATCGCAAACATCCCAACCAAGGCACTCCGGAGCTGCCGCCGATCCCGGCGGGAACGGGCGTAACCCGGCCAGCTCCGCTCCGGGGAGGGAAATTTCCAGCTCACGGGCCGACAAACCAGCCCCCTCCGTACGTCCACTTACAGACCTCCCCTCTGCCCTCCGTCCTTCCCCTCCCCGCAGCACTCGTATGTATTTGTACAGATTTATTATTCTATTTTACCTGTATATATTTACTATTTTTATTTTATTAATGATGTGCATGCAGCTATAATTCTATTTATTCTGACGGTTTTGACACCTGTCCACATGCTTTGTTTTGTCGTCCGTCTCCCCCTTCTAGACCGTGAGCCCGCTGTTGGGTAGGAACTGTCTCTATATGTTATTTTATTTGGTTTATATGTTTTGTTCTCTGTCTCCCTCTTCTAGACTGTGAGCCCGCTGCTGGGTAGGGACTGTCTCTATATGTTATTTTATTTGGCTTATATGTCTTTTTGTCTGTCTCCCCCTTCTAGACTGTGAGGCCGCTGTTGGGTAGGGACTGTCTCTGTATGTTATTTTATTTGGTTTCTATGTTTTGTTGTCTCTCTCCCCCTTCTAGACTGTGAGCCCGCTGTTGGGTAGGGACTGTCTCTATATGTTATTTTATTTGGTTTAAATGTTTTGTTGTCTCCCCCTTCTAGACTGTGAGGTCACTGCTGGGTAGGGACTGTCTCTATATGTTATTTTATTTGGTTTATATGTTTTGTTGTCTGTCTCCCCCTTCTAGACTGTGAGGCCACTGTTGGGTAGGGACAGTCTCTATACGTTATTTTATTTGGTTTATATGTTTTGTTGTCTCTCTCCCCCTTCTATACTGTGAGGTCACTGTTGGGTAGGGATTGTCTCTATATGTTATTTTATTTGGTTTATATGTTTTGTTCTCTGTCTCCCCATTCTAGACTGTGAGCCCGCTGTTGGGTAGGGTCTGTCTCTCTATGTTATTTGGTTTATATGTTTTTCTGTCTGTCTCCCCCTTCTAGACTGCGAGCCCGCTGTTGGGTAGGGACTGTATCTATATGTTATTTTATCTGGTTTCTATGTTTTGTCGTCCGTCTCCCCCTTCTAGGCTGTGAGCCCGCTGTTTGGTAGGGACAGTCTCTATATGTTATTTTATTAGGTTTATATGTTTTGTTGTCTCTCTCCCCCTTCTAAACTGTGAGCCTGCTGTTGGGTTTGGGACCGTCTCTATATGTTATTTTATTTGGTTTATATGTTTTGTTGTCTGTCTCCCCCTTCTATACTGTGAGGTCACTGTTAGGTAGGGACTGTCTCTATATGTTATTTTATTTGGTTTATATGTTTTGTTGTCTGTCTCCCCCTTCTAGACTGTGAGCCTGCTGTTGGGTAGGGACTGTCTCTATATGTTATTTTATTTGGTTTATATGTTTTGTCATCCGTCTCCCCCTTCTAGGCTGTGAGCCCGCTGTTTGGTAGGGACAGTCTCTATATGTTATTTTATTAGGTTTATATGTTTTGTTGTCTCTCTCCCCCTTCTAAACTGTGAGCCTGCTGTTGGGTTTGGGACCGTCTCTATGTTATTTTATTTGGTTTATATGTTTTGTTGTCTGTCTCCCCCTTCTATACTGTGAGGTCACTGTTAGGTAGGGACTGTCTCTATATGTTATTTTATTTGGTTTATATGTTTTGTTGTCTGTCTCCCCCTTCTAGACTGTGAGCCTGCTGTTGGGTAGGGACTGTCTCTATATGTTATTTTATTTGGTTTATATGTTTTGTCGTCCGTCTCCCCCTTCTAGGCTGTGAGCCCGCTGTTTGGTAGGGACAGTCTCTATATGTTATTTTATTAGGTTTATATGTTTTGTTGTCTCTCTCCCCCTTCTAAACTGTGAGCCTGCTGTTGGGTTTGGGACCGTCTCTATATGTTATTTTATTTGGTTTATATGTTTTGTTGTCTGTCTCCCCCTTCTATACTGTGAGGTCACTGTTAGGTAGGGACTGTCTCTATATGTTATTTTATTTGGTTTATATGTTTTGTTGTCTGTCTCCCCCTTCTAGACTGTGAGCCCGCTGTTGGGTAGGGACTGTCTCTATATGTTATTTTATTTGGTTTATATGTTTTGTCATCCGTCTCCCCCTTCTAGGCTGTGAGCCCGCTGTTTGGTAGGGACAGTCTCTATATGTTATTTTATTAGGTTTATATGTTTTGTTGTCTCTCTCCCCCTTCTAAACTGTGAGCCTGCTGTTGGGTTTGGGACCGTCTCTATATGTTATTTTATTTGGTTTATATGTTTTGTTGTCTGTCTCCCCCTTCTATACTGTGAGGTCACTGTTAGGTAGGGACTGTCTCTATATGTTATTTTATTTGGTTTATATGTTTTGTTGTCTGTCTCCCCCTTCTAGACCGAGCCCGCTGTTGGGTAGGGACTGTCTCTATATGTTTTTTTATTTGGTTTATATGTTTTGTCGTCCATCTCCCCCTTCTAGACTGTGAGCCCGCTGTTGGGTAGGGGCTGTCTCTATATGTTATTTGGTTTATATGTTTTGTTGTCTCTCTCCCCCTTCTAGACTGTGAGGCCGCTGTTGGGTAGGGACTGTCTCTATATGTTATTTTATTTGGTTTATATGTTTTGTCGTCCATCTCCCCCTTCTAGACTGTGAGCCCGCTGTTGGGTAGGGACCGTCTCTATATGTTGCCAACTTGTACTTCCCAAGCGCTTAGTACAGTGCTCTGCACACAGTAAGGGCTCAATAAATACGATTGAATGAATGAATACGATTGAGTGAGTGAACCCTCCACCCTCCTCAGCCGGGCCGCGGGAGGACGACGGCTAACCCTGGTGGCCTTTCCCGCCCACAGGTCAACGCCCTGTTGCCGATGAAGACCTTCCTGCCCATGATCAAAGGGCTGATGGTCAACAAACTGCCTTCGGTGCGGCGAAAAGCGATGGAGCTCTTGAATAACCAGCTGCATCTGCGGCCCGAGTGGTCACGGGACCAGGTAATGCCGCGGGCGCTCCCCTTTCCGTCCCGCCCCGCGTCCGGTGGGAATCACGCGCGGCCCCCAGACCGGAGCCGTTATTTAAGAGCGGGCCGGCGGCGTTGTCCCCGCAAAGGTGGAGCTCCTGCTGAAAGTTGTCCCGGACCTCCTGGCCATCGCGGTGCGGAAGACCAAAGCGGAGGAGGAGGAGGAACAGGCCATCAACAGGCAGACGGCACTCTACAGCCTGAAGCTCCTCTGCCGGGGCCTCGGGCCCGAAAATCCCAAATCCTTCGTCCCCGTGCTGGCTGCCGTGGTCAGGCTGATCGCCCGGGAGGGGAAGGAAGAGAGGAACGTGCTGGGCAGCGCGCTGCTCTGCGCGGCCGAGGTCACCTGCGCCCTGGGCGCCCTGGCCATCCCGCAGCTCCCCAGGTACGCTCGCCGCAAGTCGCTCGGTTTGATTCCTTCATTCATTCAATCGTATTTATTGAGCGCTTACTGTGTGCAGAGCACTGGACTAAGCGCCTGGGAAGTCCAGTGGAGCGCTCACTGCGTGCAGAACGCTGGACCGATCGCTTGGGAGAGCACGGAAGAACAGACCCGCTCCCTGACCCCGGGGAGCTTTCAGTCAGGCGGTCGGATTGAGGGCTCACCGTGCGCAAAGCACCATACCAAAAGAAGCAGCGTGGCTCAGTGGAAAGAGCCCGGGCTTTGGAGTCGGAGGTCATGGGTTCAAATCCCGGCTCCACCAACCGTCAGCTGTGTGACTTGGGGCAAGTCACTTCACTTCTCTGGGCCTCAGTTACCCCATCTGGAAAATGGGGATTAAGACTGTGAGCCCCCAGTGGGACAACCTCATCACCTTGTAACCTCCCCAGCGCTTAGAGCAGTGCTTTGCGCATAGTAAGCGCTTAATAAATGCCATTATTACTATTACTGCAGTTGAGTGACAGAAAGAGACGTTCCCTGCCCACAACGAGCTTTCAGTCGTATTTATGGACAGAAAGACACATTCCCTGCCCACAACAAGTTTCAGTCGTATTTATGGACAGAAAAACACATTCCCTGCCCACAACAAGTTTCAGTCGTATTTATGGACAGAAAGGCACATTCCCTGCCCACAACGAGCTTTCAGTCGTATTTATGGACAGAGAGACACATTCCCTGCCCACAACGAGCTTTCAGTCGTATTTATGGACAGAGAGACACATTCCCTGCCCACAACGAGCTTTCAGTCGTATTTATGGACAGAAAGACACGTTCCCTGCCCACAACGAGCTTTCAGTGGTATTTATGGACAGAAAGACACATTCCCTGCCCACAACGAGCTTTCAGTCGTATTTATGGAGCGCCCGGTGTGTGGAAAGCACTGTACTAAGACCTTGGGAGAGGACAGTGGAACGGAAAACAGACGCGTTCCCTGCCCACAGTGAGCTTCCGATCTCAAGGGGAAGGCGGACATCAATAGAAATCAGTAAATGATTTAAGTATAGAACGGTAAACAGACGCTTTCCCTGCCCACACGAGCTCCCAATCTCAAGGGGGGAGGCGGACATCAATAGAAACCAATAAATGATTTAAGTAGGGGCTTCGGGATCATCATCATCATCATCAATCGTATTTATTGAGCGCTTACTATGTGCAGAGCACTGTACTAAGCTCTTGGGAAGTACAAATCATGGGTTCAAATCCCGGCTCTGCCAATTGTCAGCTGACATCAATAGAAATCAATAAATGATTTAAGTATAGAATGGTAAACAGATGCATTCCCTGCCCACAACGAGCTCCCAATCTCAAGGGGGAGGCGGACATCAATAGAAATCAATAAATGATTTAAGTAGGGGCTTCGGGATCATCGTCGTCATCAATCGTATTTATTGAGCGCTTACTATGTGCAGAGCACTGGACTAAGCGCTTGGGAAGTACAAATCATGGGTTCAAATCCCGGCTCTGCCAATTGTCAGCTGTGTGACTTTGGGCAAGTCACTTCACTTCTCCGTGCCTCAGTTACCTCATCTGTAAAATGGGGATGAAGACTGTGAGCCCCCCGTGGGACAAACCGATCACCTTGTAACCTTCCCAGCGCTTAGAACAGTGCTTTGCACAGAGTAAGCGCTTAATAAATGTCATTATTATTATTATTATTATTATTACAAATCGGCAACATATAGAGACAGTCCCTACCCAACAGTGGGCTCACGGTCTAAAAGGGGACGTGAGCCCGATGCCGGCGGGCACGGCCAGACTTGTTGCGGTTTCCCCAGCCTGATGCCCGCGCTGCTGAAGACCCTGGAGCGGTCCAAGGAGCTGGTCTCGAGCGAGGTGTACCTGCTGAGCGCCGTGACGGCCCTGCAGAAGGTCGTCGAGACCCTCCCGCACTTCCTCAGCCCCTACCTGCGCAGGATCCTCTTCCAGGTGAGCCTCCGGGAGCCGAGCCGGCCGGGGGGGAGGCCCGACCGTCACCGCTCCGGAGGGGGGTCGCGGGTGACGGGCGAGCAGGCCGCCGGTCCCGGCCCGGCGCCCGTGTGACGGCAGGAAGTTCTCTGCCGTCCCCACCCAGGTGGTGCGTGTGAAGAAGATCGCGGGGAGCCTGAGTCCGGCCTCCCAAGCCCACCAGCGCGTGCTGGCCCTGGAGGCGGCCCTGGCCACCACGCTGGCGCCCCGGGTCTTCCTGGCCGCCGTCACCGAGTGCTACGAGGAGCTGGAGCGGAAGCGCAAGGTTTGATCGGGGTGCCCCGTGGGGAGAGGGTATCGGGCCCCCGCGGCGCTCCTTAAACCCATCAACGCCCCGGCTCGAGCCGCCGGCCGGCAGGATTTGGACGGAGTGTCCGGCGGGTTGGTGGCTCGCCGTCCTGGGCCCATAAAGAAAGCCTTCCGGACTGTTAAGCTCATTCATTCATTCATTCATTCATTCATTCAATCCTCCTTCCCTTCCCCACAGCACCTGGATTTATTATGGATTTATTACTCTATTTTACGTGTACATAGCTATTCATTTTATTTGGTTGATGTGTTTTGTCCTCTGTCTCCCCCTCCTAGACTGTGTGAGCCCACCGTCGGGTAGGGACCGTCTCTAGATGTTGCCAACTGGGACTTCCCAAGCGCTTAGTACTGCCCACAGGAAGCGCTCAGTAAATGCGATTGATTGATTCAGTCGTATCTATTGAGCGCTTACTGTGTGCAGAGCCCTGTACTAAGCGCTTGGGAGGTACAAGTTGGCAACATCATAATAATGATGATGATGGTATTTTTTGGACTGTGAGCCCACTGTTGGGTAGGGACTGTCTCTGTATGTTGCCAATTTGGACTTCCCAAGCGCTTAGTACAGTGCTCTGCACATAGTAAGCGCTCAATAAATACAATTGATGATGATGATGATGATAAGCGCTGACTATGAGCCAAGCACTGGGGTAGATACAAGCTAATCAGATTGCCCCCCGTGGGGCTCACGGTCTTAATCCCCATTTTACAGGTGGGGTAGCTGAGGCCCAGAGAAGTGAAGTGGCTTGCCCGAGGTCACACAGCAGAGAAGTGGCAGAGCCAGGATTAGAACCCATGACCTCTGACTCCCACGGGCTCTTGCCACTAAGCCACGCTGCTTCGTTGTGGGCAGGGACTGTGTCTTTACATTGTATTCTTTCAAGCGCTCAGTACGTATGATTGAATGAAAATAATAATAATAAATAATGATGGTATTTGTTAAGTCCTTATTATGTGCCAAGCACTGCTCTAAGCACTGGGGGAGATACAAGGTAATCAGGTTGTCCCAAGTGGGGCTCACAGTCTTAATCCCCATTTTACAGATGAGGTCACTGAGGCCCAGGGAAGTGAAGTGGCTTGCCCGAAATCACCCAGCTGACAAGGTTCAGAGCCGGGATTAGAACCTGTGATTTTCCTCATCTGTAGAACGGGGATTAAAACTGTGAGCGCCCCGTGGGACAACCTGATCACCTTGTAACCTCCCCAGCGCTTAGAACAGTGCTTGGCACATAGTAAGCGCTTAACAAATACCATTATTATTATTCTGACTCCCAAGCCCGGGCTCTTTCCATTAAGCCACGCTGCTTCTCGACCCCCGCTCCCTGCCCTCGAGGGGCTCACGAAGCAGCGTGGCTCAGTGGAAAGAGCGGAAAGAGCCCGGGCTTTGGAGTCAGAGGTCGTGGGTTCAAATGCCAGCTCCGCCAGTTGCCAGCTGTGTGACTTGGGGCAAGTCACTTCACTTCTCTGGGCCTCAGTTACCTCATCTGTAAAAATGAGGATTAAGACTGTGAGCTCCCCCGTGGGACAACCTGATCACCGTGTAACCTCCCCAGCGCTTAGAACAGTGCTTCGCACATAGTAAGCGCTTAACAAATACCATCATTATTATTACTATTATTCTGACTCCCAAGCCCGCGCTCTTTCCATTAAGCCACGCTGCTTCTCGACCCCCGCTCCCTGCCCTCAAGGGGCTTACAAAGCAGCGTTGCACAGTGGAAAGAGCCCGGGCTTTGGAGTCAGAGGTCGTGGGTTCAAATCCCGGCTCTGCCAATTGCCAGCTGGGTGACTTTGGGCAAGTCACTTCACTTCTCTGGGCCTCAGTTCCCTCATCTGTAAAATGGGGATGAAGACTGTGAGCCCCCCCACCATGGGACAACCTGATCACCGTGTAACCTCCCGATTCATTCATTCAGTCATATTTATTGAGCGCTTACTGTGTGCAGAGCACTGTACTAAGCGCTTGGGAAGTCCAAGTTGGCAACATATAGAGACGGTCCCTACCCAACAGTGGGCTCCCCAGCACTTAGAACAGTGCTTTGCACATAGTAAGCGCTTGATAAATGCTATCGTTGTTATTGTTATTACGATCCGAGCGGGAAGATGGGCACGGACCACCCGCATAATCAATCGATCATATTTATTGAGCGCTTACTGTGTGCAGAGCACTGTACTAAGCGCTTGGGAAGTCCAAGTTGGCAACATATAGAGACGGTCCCTACCCAACAGTGGACTCCCCAGCGCTTAAAACAGTACTTTGCACGTAGTAAGCGCTTGATAAATGCTATCGTTGTTATTATTATTACGATCCGAGCGGGAAGATGGGCACGGACCACCCGCATAATCAATCATTCTTATTTATTGAGCGCTTACTGTGTGCAGAGCACTGTACTAAGCGCTTGGGAAGTCCAAGTTGGCAACATATAGAGTCAGTCCCTACCCAACAGTGGGCTCACAGTCTAGGCGGGACTGGCGAGGTGGACTGGTTTTGCGAGCCGGGCCGGGCCGGCCGCGGGCTTGTGTCTCCGCAGAGCGGCCTTGGCTCGCTGATGGGCACCCTGCAGGAGCACATCGCCGTCATGGAGAAGATCCAGCTCCATTCCCACCAGTCCCAGCTGACGGCCTTCTTCTTGAAAGCCCTGGACTTCCGCGCGGAGCACCCGGAGGTGGGGCGGCACGGCCGGGGGCTCGCTCTCGGGGGGCGGGCACCACCAACCTGTCTCGCTTGGGCAACGCTTGGGCGTTTCTCAGGCGGGGCACGGGGCTGGCACGGGAAGTGCGGCTCGGGCACCGCTCTCTCCCCCCGCCCCGGGCATCACGGCCTCTGTCGGTCGGCAGGATGACCTGGAGGAAGTGGGGAAAACGGAGGGGGAGATCATCAGCTGCCTCATCGCCATGGTCATCAAACTCTCCGAAGTCACCTTCCGGCCCCTCTTCTTCAAGGTAAGAACGTTGCTGCTTTGGTTAGTATTACTCTTAATTACTCTAATATTGTTACTCTATAATATTACATATTATTATTATTATTACTCTATTTTACTTGTACGTATTCTGTTTATTTTATTTTGTTAGTATGTTTTGTTTTGTTGTCTGTCTCCCCCTTCTAGACTGTGAGCCCACTGTCGGGTAGGGACCGTCTCTCTATGTTGCCAACTTGGACTTCCCAAGTGCATAGTACAGTGCTCTGCACACAGTGAGCGCTCAATAAATACAATTGAATGAATGAATGAATATATGTTTGTACATATTACTCTTATCTTACTTGTATATATTCTATTTATTTTGTTTTGTTGTCTGTCTCCCCCTTCTAGACTGTGAGCCCACTGTTGGGTAGGGACCGTCCCTAGATGTTGCCAACTTGGACTTCCCAAGCGCTTAGTACAGTGCTCTGCACACAGTAAGCGCTCAATAAATACGACTGAATGAGTGAATGAATATATGTTTGTACATATTACTCTATCTTGTATGTATTCTATTTATTTTATTTTGTTAGTATGTTTTGTTTTGTTGTCTGTCTCCCCCTTCTAGACTGTGAGCCCACTGTTGGGTAGGGACCATCTCTATATGTTGCCAACTTGGACTTCCCAAGTGCTTAGTACAGTGCTCTGCACGCAGTAAGCGCTCAATAAATACAATTGAATGAATGAATGAATATATATTTGTACATATTACTCTATTTTACTTGTATATATTCTATTTATTTTATTTTGTTAGTATGTTTTGTTGTCTGTCTCCCCCTTCTAGACTGTGAGCCCGCTGTTGGGTAGGGACCGTCTCTAGATGTTGCCAACTTGGACTTCCCAAGCGCTTAGTCCAGTGCTCTGCACACAGTCAGCGCTCAATAAATACGATTGAATGAGTGAATGAATATGTTGCCAACTTGTACTTCCCAAGCGCTTAGTACAGTGCTCTGCACACAGTAAGCACTCAATAAATATGAATGAATGAATGAATGAACCGTGTCTAAGTCTAAGAGGGAGGGAGAGCTGTGAGCCCGTTGTTGGGTAGGGACCATCTCTCTATGTTGCCGACTTGTCCTTCCCAAGCGCTTAGTCCAGCGCTCTGCACACAGTAAGCGCTCAGTAAATCAATCAATCAATCAATCAATCGATCAATCGTATTTATTGAGCGCTTACTATGTGCAGAGCACTGTACTAAGCGCTTGGGAAGTACAAATTGGCATCACATAGAGACAGTCCCTACCCAGCAGTGGGCTCACAGTCTAAATACGATCGAATGAATGAAAACACCCCGAAGACACCCACCCGGTCGCGTCCTCGTCCCCCGGGGCCGCCGTCCGGTCAGCAGCGTCCCCTCCGCCCGGCCCTGGCGGGTGAGGCCGGCTGCTAGTGGCGGAGGTGAACTGGACACCCCCCTCCCCGTCCCCCCCGTCTCTCGTCCAGCTGTTCGACTGGTCCAGGACGGCAGACGCCTCGAGGGAGCGGCTGCTGACCTTCTCGCGGCTGGCCGACTGCCTCGCCGACAGGCTCAAGGGGCTCTTCAACCTGTTCGCCGGCCACTTGGTCAAGCCGCTGGCCGACACGCTGAACCAAGTCAACCTCTCCAAGACAGGTGGGTTCGGCGCCCGGGATCGGGGCGAGGGGGGCCAGCCGCGCCGACGGGGAAGGGAACTCACGGCGGCCGCCTCTCCGCCCCGCTGCAGAGGAGGCGTTTTTTGACGGCCAGAACGAGCCCAAAAAGAGCTGCCTCTTGCTGCGGTACATCCTCGGCTGCCTGCACAAAATCTTCCTCTATGACACCCAGCACTTTGTGAGCAAAGAGCGGGCCGAGGCCCTGATGATGCCTCTCGTGGACCAGGTAAGCGCGAGGGCCCTCCGCCCTTCCTCCCACGCCCTCGCCCCCTTCTCATCCGGCCTCCCGCCCCGCGGGGAGAGGGTCCCGGACGTCCCGGGAATTGGGTGGGTCATCATCATCATCATCATCAATCGTATTTATTGAGCGCTTACTGTGTGCAGAGCACTGTACTAAGCACTTGGGAAGTACAAATTGGCAACGTACAGAGACAGTCCCTACATAACAGTGGGCTCACAGTCTAAAAGGGGGAGACAGAGAACAAAACTGTACTAAGCACTTGGGAAGTACAAATTGGCAACATATAGAGACAGTCCCTACATAACAGTGGGCTCACAGTCTAAAAGGGGGAGACGGAGAACAAAACTGTACTAAGCACTTGGGAAGTACAAATTGGCACCATATAGAGACAGTCAATCAATCAATCAATCAATCGTATTTATTGAGCGCTTACTATGTGCAGAGCACTGTACTAAGCGCTTGGGAAGTACAAATTGGCATCACATAGAGACAGTCCCTACCCAACAGTGGGCTCACAGTCTAAAAGGGGGAGACAGAGAACAGAACCAAACATACCAACAAAATAAAATAAGTAGGATAGAAATGTACAAGTAAAATAAATAAATAAATAGATAAATAGAGTAATAAATATGTACAACCATATATACATATATACAGGTGCTGTGGGGAAGGGAAGGAGGTAAGACGGGAGGATGGAGAGGGGGACGAGGGGGAGAGGAAAGAAGGGGCTCAGTCTGGGAAGGCCTCCTGGAGGAGGTGAGCTCTCAGCAGGGCCTTGAAGGGAGGAAGAGAGCGAGCTTGGCGGAGGGGCAGAGGGATTGGGGGCATTCCAGGCCCGGGGGATGACGTGGGCCGGGGGTCGACGGCGGGACAGGCGAGAACGAGGTACAGTGAGGAGATTAGTGGTGGAGGAGCGGAGGGTGCGGGCTGGGCAGTAGAAGGAGAGAAGGGAGGTGAGGTAGGAGGGGGCGAGGTGATGGACAGCCTTGAAGCCCAGGGTGAGGAGTTTCTGCTTGATGCGCAGATTGATCGGTAGCGATTGGAGGTTTTTGAGGAGGGGAGTAATATGTCCAGAGCGTTTCTGGACAAAGATAATCCGGGCAGCAGCATGAAGTATGGATTGAAGTGGAGAGAGACACGAGGATGGGAGATCAGAGAGAAGGCTAGTGCAGTAGTCCAGACGGGATAGGATGAGAGCTTGAATGAGCAGGGTAGCGGTTTGGATGGAGAGGAAAGGGCGGATCTTGGCAATGTTGCGGAGCTGAGACCGGCAGGTTTTGGTGACGGCTTGGATGTGAGGGGTGAATGAGAGAGCGGAGTCGAGGATGACACCAAGGTTGCGGGCTTGTGAGACGGGAAGGATGGTAGTGCCGTCAACAGAGATGGGAAAGTCAGGGAGAGGACAAGGTTTGGGAGGGAAGACAAGGAGCTCAGTCTTCGACATGTTGAGCTTTAGGTGGCGGGCGGACATCCAGATGGAGATGTCCTGAAGGCAGGAGGAGATGCGAGCCTGGAGGGAGGGGGAGAGAGCAGGGGCAGAGATGTAGATCTGGGTGTCATCAGCGTAGAGATGATAGTTGAAGCCGTGGGAGCGAATGAGGTCACCAAGGGAGTGAGTGTAGATTGAGAACAGAAGGGGACCAAGCACTGAACCTTGGGGAACCCCCACAGTAAGAGGATGGGAGGGGGAGGAGGAGCCTGCCAAAGAGACTGAGAAAGAACGACCGGAGAGATAAGAGGAGAACCAGGAGAACCAGTCCCTACATAACAGTGGGCTCACAGTCTAAAAGGGGGAGACGGAGAACAAAACTGTACTAAGCACATGGGAAGTACAAATTGGCACCATATAGAGACAGTCCCTACTTAACAGTGGGCTCACAGTCTAAAAGGGGGAGACGGAGAACAAAACTGTACTAAGCACTTGGGAAGTACAAATTGGCAACATATAGAGACAGTCCCTACATAACAGTGGGCTCACAGTCTAAAAGGGGGAGACGGAGAACAAAACTGTACTAAGCACTTGGGAAGTACAAATTGGCAACATATAGAGACAGTCCCTACATAACAGTGGGCTCACAGTCTAAGAGGGGAAGACAGAGAACAAAACTGTACTAAGCACTTGGGAAGTACAAATTGGCAACATATAGAGACAGTCTCTACATAACAGTGGGCTCACAGTCTAAAAGGGAGAGACAGAGAACAAAACCAAACATACTAACAAAATAAAATCAATAGAATAGATATGTACAAGTAAAATAGAGTAATAAGTATGTACAAACGTATAAACATATATACAGGTGCTGTGGGGAAGGGAAGGAGGTAAGATGGGGGGGATAGAGAGGGGGAGGAGGGGGAGAGGAAGGAAGGGGCTCAGTCTGGGAAGGCCTCCTGGAGTAGGTGAGCTCCCAGTAGGGCCCAGGTCTGTCTCTCCCACCAGCTCGAGAACCTGCTGGGAGGCGAAGAGGCGTTCCAGGAGAGGGTGACCACCCAGCTGATCCCCTGCCTCGCTCAGTTTGCCGTCGCCATGGCCGACGACTCGCTCTGGAAGCCCCTCAACTACCAGATCCTGCTGAAGATGCGGCACTCGGCCCCGAAGGTGAGCGCCGTCGGGGAGACGTCCCCCCCACCGGGCCGGCCGGCCGGTCCGTGACCTCCCCTCCCCCTTGACCGTAGGTGCGGTTTGCCGCCTTGTTGGCCGTCGTGGAGCTGGCCGAGAAGCTGCGGGAAAACTACGTGGTGCTGCTCCCCGAGTCCATCCCGTTCCTGGCCGAGCTCATGGAAGGTAACGGCCCCGGGCGCGGAGGGAGGGATGGCCATCCCTCTCCCCAGTCCCCGACTTCCTCCCTGCAGTCGGGGAGGGCGGTGAGGTGGCCCACACTAGCTCCCCTTCGCGTTCTCATTCGGTCATATTTATCGAGCGCTTACTGTGCGCGGAGCACTGGACTAGTGCTAATAATAATGATGGCATTTGTTAAGCGCTTACTATCATCATCAATCGTATTTATTGAGCGCTTACTATGTGCAGAGCACTGTACTAAGCGCTTGGGAAGTACAAATTGGCAACATATAGAGACAGTCCCTACCCAACAGTGGGCTCACAGTCTAAAAGCACTGTACTATGTGCAAAGCACTGTTCTAAGCGCTGAAGCACTCAACAGAGCCATCAGCAGACACATTCCCGTGCCCCCGGGGCCTAGCTTGGCCCACCACTGGCCGAAAGTGACGATGATCCAACCCTTTCCCACTCTGCTCCTCACACCCTTAGGCCCAACCTCTCTCGCCCTCCGACCTCGGTCCAACTGGTCGGGAAGGGGGCGGACCCTTCCCCGCTGCTTCAGCTGACCCATCAATTTTCCTCCCCCCACCCCGGGTAAACCGAGTTAATCGCTTTTTCCTCAGACGAGTGCGAAGAAGTAGAGCATCAGTGCCAGAAGACCATCCAGCAGTTGGAAATCATCTTGGGAGAGCCGCTGCAGAGCTACTTCTAGCCCCTGAAAGGCATCTTTAAAAAGCCCAGAAAACCAAAAAACACTTTCTCTGCTCGGGCTGGCGGCCTTGTCTTCCCCACCCGCGAAGGCCAGCGGGGAGGGAACGGCCCCGCGGAGCGGGACCGAGCGCGAGGGGACACCCGCCGTTTCCTCGAGTCGGCGGGAGGCTCGCCCGGCTGCGGCCAGGCCCTGGCACTCGCCCGCCGTCCGACGAGCGGGTCGCCGCGATGGGCCTGCCGGCCCCCTCGCTCCATCCGAGACCCTGGCCGCGTTGGCACGCAGAAGTTGGCTCCTTGGGAACGTGGTTCGGAGGGGTGGGGGATCACGTTTCCACCTGACGCCACATCGCGCCCCGTCCCCGGCAGACGTGAACGTTTCCCGGTTCCCTCCCGCGTCCCGGCCTCGCGGTACCCTACGGACTTGCGCTCTGGCAGGGCTCGGTCGGCCTTCAGGGATCTACGGGAAGACTGTGGCCGACACATAGGGCCTTCGCTAGAGGGTTGCCGTGTCTCCCATCCGCCCAAGACAGAGCTTTGCCCGATTTCAGGTCAGAGCGGCTTCGAAGGCAGGCCGAAAGCCCACCCCGTCCTGCAGTCTTTGCCGGGGCCGGGTTCCGGAAGAGGAGGAGAACTTTTCCCGACCGACAAGGCCACTACCGTCGAGACACCGTGCTCGCCCAGCCCTCTCCCCGTCCGCGATTCGAAGAACGGGTCCAAATGACAACCCTTAAGCAGACACTGCTTCCCTCCGCCTTTTAGCCTCGCTACTTTACATTCCTAAAGCCGGGTGTGGCGTTGAACCGACTGAGCCACCCCCTGAAGGAAGGACAATCGAGCCAATGCGATTTCTAGGAATTTATTTTTACAATAAGTGCTCCAGGAAGGGTTAGCGCTAGTACGTCTCCCTCGGACGGGATTCGTGGGATACTCAGCGTGCAAGCCAGCAGGGAGGGAGGAATAGGACAACGGAACGTGTCTGCACACGTCTTTTATACGGAAGGCCTCTGCTGTGCCGTTTTAGGCGCCGGCTTCTCGTCCTGCGGGGCCTCAGCGCCTGAACCCCTGCTTCCTCGACAAGCAAGCGGTTTTCTGCCGTCCCCAAGTGCGGGAGGCTGGGGGAGCTCAGCATCTTTGGGGGCATTAAAGAAAATTGTCACCGTCGACTGCTTCCCGTCTGGGTGAGCGGTGAAGGGCCGCCGTTCTCTCAGGCTGATCTTTTGGGGGCCTCCGCCGATTCCCCGACTCCGTCACAGGTCCGATCGGGCCCAGGGGTCCGGCCTCCACGCCTGGCTAGCAAGCGGAGGAGGCCCAGGCCGCCGTAGCCCCATCTCTGGCACGTGCGGCGGGCGGGATGGGGCGGGGAAGACTACCAGCTGGTGACGTCCCGCAGGCGGACGTCGCCCTGGACCTCGACGGTGTCGACCTTGGCGAGGTCCGTGAAGCGGTGCTTGTACTCCAGGATGTGCTCGCCGTTGATGGCCACCTTGTATTGCTGGGCCTCGCAGTAAATGAGCATCTACAGAGGGACGGGAGACGGCCCTTACCTTAGCCGGGGTCGCGGGGAGGGAGGCTCCCTCCCTGCCTGGCCCTCGGGGGCTCAACGACACTCCCGATGAATCGCTCGGGCCTTAGCGTTGGGGACGGAGACTGGGGGTCCGTCGGTCCCCAGGAGGGCCAGAGTTTGCCGTTCTGCGGGGGTGAATGGAGATGAGCCATCTCCAAGATGAGGGAAACCAAAGCCACCTCTGCCCGGAGGCTTGCCCTGATGACAGTAATAATGATGACGGTATTTGTTAAGCGCTTACTATGTGCAATGCACTGTTCTAAGCGCTTAGTATGTGCAATGCACTGTTCTAAGCGCTTACTATGTGCAATGCACTGTTCTAAGCACTTACTATGTGCAATGCACTGTTCTAAGCGCTTACTATGTGCAATGCACTGTTCTAAGCGCTTACTATGTGCAATGCACTGTTCTAAGCGCTGGGGAGGTCACAAGGCGATCCGGCTGTCCCACGGGGGGCTCAGAGTTTTTAATCCCCATTTTACAGATGAGGTGACAGGCACAGAGAAGTTAAGTGACTTGCCCCAAGGCGCAGAGCTGGCATTTGAACCCATGACCTTTGGACTCCAAAGCCCGGGCTCTTTCCACTGAGCCACACTGCTTCTCCATTTCCCCTTCTAATTAGAAGAATGATGGTATTTGTTAAGCTCTTACCACGTGCTAAGCACGGGGGTAGATACAGGGTAATGGGGTTGCCCCGCATGGGGCTGTCTTAATCCCCACTTTACAGGTGAGGTAATGGAGGCACAGATTTAAGTCGCACAGCTGACTTCTGCCTCTCTGCCCACCCCCGACCCTCCGCGGACTTGGCGTTTCCGGCCGGGCCTCCTCCCTCCCTGCCATCCGAGGTCCCGATGCCGCCCCACCTCAAAATACATCCCGGGGCTGAAGGGGAAGTCAGGGAGGCTCTTCTCCTCTTCTCCCCAGCTGTCACGGAGGAAGGAGTTCCTCACAAACGCGCTGCTCTTCAGGCGGGGGTTGAGGTGGAGGGCGATGTCTCGGGAGCCTCCGACTCTCAGGTTGACGCTGAAGCTCCTGCCACGGAGAGAGGGGAGAGGCGATCTCGCCGGGGCCGGGCACGGCGGGCAGGCACGAGGGGTGCCCGCGTTTCCCCACTCCTCAGGAACCTCCAGTAGTTGCCCGGCCACCTCCGCATCACATAGAAACTTCTCACCGTCAGCCTCGCCCTCTCCTCCAATCCAGCCCACAGCCTCTGCTCCTCTCATGCCAACCTCTCGCCCACATCCCTCCTCACATCCCACAGACAATTCCTCTCCTCCCACTTCAAAGCCTCATCGAAATCCCATCTCCGCCACGACCGCGCTCTCCTTTCCTCTTCCCCCCACTCCCTTCTACGACTTGCTCCCTTTATTAATAGTAATGGCATTTATTGAGCGCTTACTTTTAGACTGCGAACCCACTGTTGGGTAGGGACTGTCTCTATATGTTGCCAACTTGTACTTCCCGAGTGCTTAGTACAGTGCTTTGCACACAGTAAGCGCTCAATAAATACGATTGATTACTATGTGCAAAGCACTGTTCTAAGTGCTTTATTCATCCCCCCTCCCGGCCCCACGGCTCTTACGTCCGTATCCCATGTATTAATTGATGGAAACATCTGTCCCTCTAGACTGTAAGCTCGTTGGGAGCAGGGAATGTGTCTATTGTTGTATTGTGGTGTTGATGGCATTTATAAAGCGCTTACTCTGTGCAAAGCACTGTTCTAAGCGCTTAGTCCGGTGCCGATGAGGCGTGGACCCCCGGAGCCAGGCGGGTGGCTCTTCCGCATCCCTAAGCTCAGCCCCCTATGCCAGGCATGTGCTGGACACCGCCTCGCGGGTCGGGAGGAGGAAAGGGGCACCACTGGGATGCCCAAAAGCCCGTCGGAGACAGACGAGGGCGGGATGCTGCCGCTAACCCACCCTTTGGGATCTTTATCCACTTCTCCTCTGATGGCCACGGTCCGCCCGGGTGCCAGCGGCGAGCTCAAGCGGGCGTTGTAGGGAAGGACCTGGAACAAACACTGGGCCTCAGAGCCGGCGGGGCAGGAGAATGGCAGCTTTTCTCCGTCTCGCCCAACAATCGATGGCAGCGACCCCGTCACCCGTCGCTTTAGGTTTCCCGCGCCCCGGTGATCCGACGCGGTGCCAGTTTTGGGGGCACTCCGGGTGCCCGGCATTGCCTATCCGTACGGGATCACCAGGCGGAAGGCAGCCGCCGACCAACGTGGGGCTCCGAGTCTGAGGGAAGGCCCGAGCGGGGAATCTCGCACCCGTTTTACGGAGGAGGCGACTGAGGCTCGGCCGGGTGAAGGGGCGGAAGCCAGTCGAGGGCGGAGTTGGGCTGGAATCCGAAGTCGTGGCTCAGGATTCCTTCCCAAGCGCTCAATAAATACGATTGATGATGATGATGATGATCATCACCACCCAGCTTCCGGCCGGGATAATAATAATGGTATTTGTTGAGCACTTACTATGTGCTAGGCGCTCTTCTAAGCGCTGCGGTAGGTACGAGGTAATTGGGTTGTCCCATGTGAGGTTCACGGTCTTAACCCCCATTTCTCAGATGAGGCACAGAAAAGTGAAGTGCCCTGCCCAAGGTCACAGAGCGGAGAAGGGGCGGGGCGGAGATTAGAACCCACATCCTCTGATAATAATAATAATAATGGCATTTATTAAGCACTTACTATGTGCAAAGCACTTCTAAGCGCTGGGAAGGTTACAAGGTGATCAGGTTGTCCCACGGGGGGCTCACAGTCTTAATTCCCATTTTACAGATGAGGTAACTGGCACAGAGAAGTGAAGTGACTTGCCCAAAGTCACCCAGCTGACAATTGGCGGAGCTGGGGTTTGAACCCATGACTTCTGACTCCAAAGCCCAGGCTCTTTCCACTGGGCCACGCTGCTTCTCTAAAACGTTTGTCTGTGGGGTGTGATGAAACCAATCCAATAATCTGTTTTTAACGCCCAACTCCTCCTGTAAGTGCGAAGCGCTGTTCTAAGCGCTGGGGAGGTTAACAGGGTGATCAGGTTGTCCCACGGTGGGGGCTCACAGTCTTAATCCCCATTTTACAGATGAGGGAACTGAGGCCCAGAGAAGTGAAGTGACTTGCCCAAAGTCACACAGCTGGTCAGTGGCGGAGCTGGGATTTGAACCCATGACCTCCGACTCCAAAGCCCGGGCTCTTTTCCACTGAGCCACGCTGCTTCTCTGATCAAGCGCTTAGTCCAGTGCTCTGCAAAATGACCCACTGCTGGTTTTTGAGGCTGCCTCTCTTATATGTATATATGTATACACATACACATGTATATATATACATATATATATGTATATATGTTTGTACATATTTATTACTCTATTTTACTTGCACATATCTATTCTATTTATTTTATTTTGTTAGTATGTTTGGTTTTGTTCTCTGTCTCCCCCTTTTAGACTGAGCCCACTGTCGGGTAGGGACCGTCTCTATATGTTGCCAACTTGGACTTCCCAAGCGCTTAGTACAGCGCTCTGCACACAGTAAGCGCTCAATAAATACGAGTGAATGAATGAATGAGTTTATCGAACGCCTACTTGGGGAAAGTGCCCAAGTGGAGCCGACGTAGTCGCCCGGGGGTGCGCGGGGAGGGGATGGTCGCCCCGTCCTAAGCCCTCGGGTGGTCCTAGAGACTCGTGCCTTTGATTTGGGAAGCAGCGTGACTCAGTGGAAAGAGCCCGGGCTTTGGAGTCAGAGGTCATGGGTTCGAATTCCGGCTCCGCCAATTGTCAGCTGGGTGACTTTAGGCAAGTCACTTCAATCAGTCGTATTTATTGAGCGCTTACTGTGTGCAGAGCACTGTACTAAGCACTTGGGAAGTACAAGTTGGCAACATATAGAGACAGTCCCTACCCAACAGTGGGCTCACAGTCTAAAAGGGGGAGACAGAGAACAAAACCAAACATACTAACAAAATAAAATAAACAGAATAGATATGTACAAGTTAAATAAATAGAGTAATAAATCTGTACAAACATAGATACATATATACAGGTGCTGTGGGGAAGGGAAGGAGGTAAGGCGGGGGGGATGGAGAGGGGGACAAGGGGGAGAGGAAGGAAGGGGCTCAGTCTGGGAAGGCCTCCTGGAGGAGGTGAGCTCTCAGTGACCTCAGTCACTTCACTTCTCTGTGCCTCAGTGACCTCATCTGCAAAATGGGGATTAAGACTGTGATCCCCCCGTGGGACAACCCGATCACCTTGTAACCTCCCCAGCGCTTAGAACGGTGCTTGGCACATAGTAAGCGCTTAACAAATGCCATCCTTACTATTATTATTTTATGATTGTCTTCCCGCGGGGCCCGGGAAGGACGAGCGATGAGTTGTGATGCCCGCGTGGTGGGACACCGGCCTTGGGCGTCTCTCCTCCCCACTCCTCGCCTCCCGTTCTCTTCCCGGGGCGGGAAAATCAGGCGGCATCAGAGAGCCGAGGCGGCGGCCTTCCCTCGTTTCCCCGGGCCCGCGGACGCTGGGCGGACACCACGTGCCACCCCTACCCCCCGCGCTCCCAAATGAGGCTCAAACACTCACCAGCGGTGACGTGGCGGCCCTGGCATCCTGTCGGAGATGGGCAGAGATGAAAAGAAACACTTAGGACCCACCCTTCTTCCCCCACCGGCCCCCCGGCTACCATGGCGGGGGTCTTCTCCTGGTCCTCGGCCTCCCACCTCGATGGGAGGGACCGTCTCTATCTGTTGCCAACTTGTACTTCCCGAGCGCTTAGTACAGTGCTCTGCGCACAGTGAGCGCTCAATAAATACGATTGAATGAATGATGTGGGCAGGGCCCGTGTCTGCTACTTAATCATCATCATCATCATCATCAATCGTATTTATTGAGCGCTTACTGTGTGCACAGCACTGTACTAAGCGCTTGGGAAGTACAAGTTGGATATACAGGTGCTGTGGGGAAGGGAAGGAGGTAAGATAGGGGGATGGAGAGGGGGACGAGGGGGAAAGGAAGGAAGGGGCTCAGTCAGGGAAGGCCTCCTGGAGGAGGTGAGCTCTCAGTAGGGCCTTGAAGGGAGGAAGAGAGATAAATGCTATCATTATTATTATTATTATTATTATTTGTTTGCTAGGCACTTACCACGTGCCAGGCACCGTTCTAAGAGCCGGGGTGGAAGCCAGCAAATTGGGTTGGACCCTCTCCCTAGCCCATGGGGGCTCACAGTCTCCATCCCCATTCCGCAGGTGAGGGAACCGAGGCACAGAGGAGCTAAGTGACTCGCCCAAGGTCATGCAGCAGCCAAGTGGCAGCAATAATAATAATGGCATTTATTAAGTGCTTACTACGTGCAAAGCACTGTTCTGAGCGCTGGGGAGGTTACAAGGAGATCAGGCTGTCCCACGGGGGGCTCCCAGTCTTCATCCCCATTTTCCAGACGAGGGAACTGAGGCCCGGAGAATAATGATTAATAATAATAATAATAATGGCATTTGTTAAGCGCTTACTATGTGCAGAGCACTGTTCTAAGCGCTGGGGGGGATACAAGGTGATCAGGTTGTCCCACGTGGGGCTCACAGTCTTAATCCCCATTTTGCAGATGAGGTCACTGAGGCACGGAGAAGTGAAGATGACTTGCCCAAAGTCACACAGTTGATAACTGGTGGAGCCGGGATTAGAACCCGTGACCTCTGACTCCCAAGCCCGGGATCTTTCCATTGAGCCACGCTGCTTCTCATAATAATAATGGCATTTGTTAAGCGCTTACTATGTGCAGAGCACTGTTCTAAACGCTGGGAGGGGGGATACAAGGTGATCAAGTTGTCCCACGTGGGGCTCCCAGTCTTAATCCCCATTTTGCAGATGAGGGAACTGAGGCTCAGAGAAGTGACTTGCCCCAAGTCACCCAGCGGACTTGTGGCGGAGCCAGGATTCGAACCCCTGACCCTTGACTCCTAAGGCCGGGCTCTTTCCACTGAGCCACACTGCTTCTCTTACACGGGACTCTCCCAAGGTACGGTGCTCGCCGCACGGTAAGCGCTCCATAAATGCTGCGGATTGCTCGGGATCCCTACGGTGCCACCCGCGACCGCGGAGCGGATCCCGGGCGTCCCTCGCCTTTTCCCTCCCTCCACGGGCTCTCATTCCCGGCGTGCTCCCTGGCCAGGCGCAGGGATGGGGCAGAGGAGCCCTGCGGAGCGTGAAGCGCAGGGAGAGGAGGGAGTCAGGCCCCGCGACCCCCGCCGGGCACCCGGCTCGTGCCAACCCCATCCCCGGACGCCTACCGGATTGGGAAGGAAGCCGAAGGACTGGATGTGCACCTTGCCGGAGATGCCCACGGTGTCGACGAGCAGAGGATCCATCCTGTGGGCATACAGCAGGAAGTGCTTCCCGTTCACGGCCACCTGCGGGGCGGGAAGACCCCCATCAGCGCCCCCCGACCCCGGGCACGGCCTCCGACCTGGTGGGAAGACCGCTGGGGCGGCCCCGGCTTCCCCGGAAAACCGTCTCCGCGGGCAGCAGCGTGGCTCAGCGGAAAGAGCCCGGGCTTTGGAGTCGGGGGCCGTGGGTTCAAATCCCGCCTCCGCCACGTGTCACCTGGGTGACTTCCCTGGGCCTCAGTTCCCTCATCTGGAAAATGGGGGTGAAGACTGTGAGCCCCTCGTGGGACAACCTGATTACCTTGTATCTACCCCAGCACTTAGAACAGTGCTTTGCACATAGTAAGCGCTTAACAAATAGCAACATTATTATTATTATTATTATTAATCCCGGCTCGGCCACTTGTCCGCTGGGTGACCTTGGGCCAGTCACTTGGCTGCTCTGTGCCTCAGTTCCCTCATCTGTAAGCGCTTAGCACAGTGCTCTGCACATAGCGCTCAATAAATACGATTGATGATGATGTAAAATGGGGATGAAGGCCGGGACTGGGACCGTGTCCAGACTGACGACCTCATCTCTACCCCGGCGCTTGACACGGTGCCTGGTACACAGTGAGTGTTTAATAAATAGCACGATTATTATCATTATCCGTCAAGGGCCCAGGACGAGACGGGCTTCTGCGCCCGGCTCTCCGCCGGCTGGTCGGGGGCATCGGCGGAGGAATCCCGGGGCCGGTTTCCCGAGCGCGGGGGCCCCCCCCCGTCGTCGACGAGCCACGGGCCCGGCCAACCTGGAACTTGTCTTGGAGCACCATGACCACGATCCTGAAGGGCTTCCCCTTCTCGAAGGGCATCCGGTGGGTGACCTCCTCCCGGCCCCACTTCTCCCCGCGCAGGCTGTTGCAGACCACCCGGCCGGGCCGCCGGAAGCGCGGGTTGAAGTGGAAGGCGACGTCGGCCCGGGGCTTCACGCTGCTGCCGCACTGGAAGTCGATCTGAAACCTACTGGGCCCGCCCGGAACCCGGGGTCACTCCGCCTTCTCTCCGACCCCCAAAAATCAATCAATCGTATTTATTGAGCGCTTACCTCAAAAATCTCCAGTGGCTACCAATCAATCTGCGCATCAGGCAGAAACTCCTCACCCTGGGCTTCCAGGCTGTCCATCCATCCCCTCGCCCCCTCCTCCCTCACCTCCCTTCTGTCCTTCTCCAGCCCAGCCCGCACCCTCCGCTCCTCCGCCGCTAATCTCCTCACCGTTAGGCCTCGTTCTCGCCCGTCCCGCCATCGACCCCCGGCCCACGTCATCCCCCGGGCCCGGAATGCCCCCAATCCCTCTCCCCATCCGCCAAGCTCGCTCTCTTCCTCCCTTCAAGGCCCTACTGAGAGCTCACCTCCTCCAGGAGGCCTTCCCAGACTGAGCCCCTTCCTTCCTCTCCCCCTCATCCCCCTCTCCATCCCCCCATCTTACCTCCTTCCCTTCCCACAGCACCCGTATATATGGATATATGTTTGTACATATTTATTACTCTATTTATTATTTTACTTGTACATATCTATTCTATTTATTTTATTTTGTTAATATGTTTGGTTTTGTTCTCCGTCTCCCCCTTCTAGCCTGTGAGCCCGCTGTTGGGTAGGGACCGTCTCTAGATGTTGCCAACTTGGACTTCCCAAGCGCTCAGTCCAGTGCTCTGCACACAGTAAGTGCTCAATAAATACGATTGATTGATTGATTGATTGATTGATAACATTTAAAAGAAAAAAAACAAAGGCTTCCGTTCCCTCCCTGCTCCCCCATCCGGGTTTCTCCTCTCCCCCTCCCCCTCCCCCTTCCATCCCGCCAGCTCATTCACTCAAGTGTACTTATTGAGCGCTTACTGTGTACGGAGCACTGGACTAAGCGCTTGGGAAGTCCAAGTTGGCAACATATAGAGACGGTCCCGACCCAACGGCGGGCTCCCAGTCGAGGCTCGCCACCCGCGGGGCGCTTACCTGTCCGCGTCGTCGGGCACGTGCCCGTTCACAACCATCACCAGTCCCGGGACCAGCTCCTCGGCGAGCGTGCCGACGTACGGGATCACCTGCGGCCGGGGGGAGGCGAGGAGTAAGAACGTTGCTGCTTTGGTTATTATTACTCTTAATTACTCTAATAGTGTTACTCTATAATATATATTATTATTATTATTGGTTATTATTACTCTTAATTACTCTAATATTGTTCAAATTCCGGCTCCACCACCTATCAGCTGTGTGACCTTGGGCAAGTCACTTCACTTCTCTGGGCCTCAGTTCCCTCATCTGTAAAATGAGGATGAAGACTGTGAGCCCCTCGTGGGACAACCTGATCACCTTGTAAACTCCCCAGCACTTAGAACAGTGCTTTGCACATAGTAAGCGCTTAATAAATGCCATCATCATTATTATTATTATTATTATCAGTATTATTACCGGGTTGTGGACGGCGTTTTCTAGGCTGTCGGAGAACATCATCTTTCCCCTCTGTCGGACGAAGAGGGTCTCGCCCTGAGATCACCTGGGAGTCGAAAAAGGGTTAGTCTCTCCCTCCTCTCCTACCCAGAGTAAAGCGTGCTGGGCCCATAACCCTTCTTAATAATAATAATTATTATTATTATTATTATATATTATATAATAGAAGCAGCGTGACTCAGTGGAAAGAGCCCGGGCTTCGGAGTCAGAGTTCAAGCGTTCAAATCCCGGCTCCGCCAACTGTCAGCTGTGTGACTCTGGGCAAGTCACTTCACTTCCCTGTGCCTCAGTTCCCTCCTCTGTAAAATGTTGTTTTACATGTTTTCAATGTTGTTGCCAACTTGTACTTCCCAAGCGCTTAGTACAGTGCTCTATGAATGAATGAATGAATAAAATGGGGATGAAGACTGTGAGCCCCCCGTGGGACAACCTGATCACCTTGTAACCTTCCCAGCGCTTAGAACAGTGCTTTGCACATAGTAAGCGCTTAATGAAAATGCCATCATCATCATCAAAGCACTGTTCTAAGCGCTGGGGAGGTTACAAGGTAATAATAATAATAATAATTTTGGTATTTGTTAAGCGCTTACTATGTGCCAAGCACTGCTGTAAGCGCTGGGGAGGTTCCAAGGTGATCAGGTTGTCCCACGGGGGGCTCACAGTCTTAATCCCCATTTTCCAGATGAGGGAACTGAGGCCCAGAGAAGTGAAGTGACTTGCTCGAAGTCACACAGCTGACAAGTGGCAGAGCCGGGATTTGAACCCGTGACCTCTGACTCCCAAGGCCGGGCTCTTTCCACTGAGCCACGCGGCTCCAATTTAGAGCGCGAGCCAGCCGGGCAACCAGGCGGGCTCAGGGGCAACCAAGGCGACCCCCTTCCTCACCGTGAGCCCGTTGTTGGGTAGGGATTGTCTCTATCTGTTGGCGAACTATCCTTTCCAAGCGCTTAGTCCAGTGCTCTGCACACAGTACGCGCTCAATAAATACGATTGAATGAATGAAGGGAAATGAAGAGAAGCAGCGTGGCTCAGTGGAAAGAGCCCGGGCTTGGGAATCAGAGGTCGTGGGTTCAAATCCCAGCTCCGCCAACTGTCAGCTGGGTGACTTTGGGCAAGTCACTTCACTTCTCTGGGCCTCAGTTCCCTCATCTGTAAAATGGGGATTAGGACTGTGAAACCCCCGTGGGACAACCTGATCACCTTGTAACCTCCCCAGCGCTTAGAACAGTGCTTGGCACATAGTAAGTGCTTAATAAATGCCATTATTATTATTCTCTGGGCCTCAGTTCCCTCATCTGTAAAATGGGGATTAAGACTGTGAGCCCCACGTGGGACAACCTGATCATCCTGCATCTATCTCCCCCAGTGCTTAGAACAGTGCTTGGCATATAGCGCTTAACAAATACCATTATTATTATTATTATTATTATTAATCCCAGCTCTGCCATTTGTCAGCTGTGTGACCTTGGGCACGCCTCTTCACTTAGCGTGGCTCAGTGGAAAGAGCCCGGGCTTTGGAGTCAGAGGTCATGGGTTCAAATCCCGGCTCCGCCAACTGTCAGCTGTGGACTTGGGGCAAGTCACTTCACTGGGCCTCAGTTCCCTCACCTGTAAATTGGGGATTAAAACTGTGAGCCCTCCCTGGGACAACCTGATCACCATGTAAGCTCCCCAGCGTTTAGAACAGTGCTTTGCACATAGTAAGGGCTTAACAAATACCATCATTATCATGCTCTGGGCCTCAGTTCCCTCATCTGTCAAATGGGGATGAAGTCAGTGAGCCCCACAAGGGACAACCGATGACCTCGTATCTCCCCCAGCGCTTGGAACAAGCACTTAACAAATACCACAATAATAATAATAACCTTAATAAGCGACTTGCAAACTGGGCCGCACTTCCCGGTTTCCGGCTTTGCACTTCCCCCCGTTCTCCCCGGCATTCATTCACTCATTCAATCGTATTTATTGAGCGCTTACCGTGTGCAGGGCACTGTACTGAGCGCTTGGGAAGTCCAAGTCAGCAACATATGGAGTCGGTCCCTACCCAACAATGGGCTCCCGGTCTAGAAGAGGAAGACAGACGACAAAACAAAACATAGAGACAGGCGTCAAGTCGTCAGAACAAATAGAATTAAAGCTAGATAATAATAATAATAATAATAATAATAATAATAATAATAGCATTTATTAAGTACTTACTACGTGCAAAGCACTGCACATCCTAAACAAACTAAATAGAATAGTAAATACGGACAAGTAAAATAGAGTGGCGTCAAGTCATCAAAACAAATAGAATTAAAGCTAGATAATAATAATAATAATGGCATTTATTAAGCACTTACTATCAATCAATCAATCGTATTTATTGAGCGCTTACTGTGTGCAGAGCACTGTACTAAGCACTTGGGAATTACAAGTTGGCACGTAGTAAGCAACAAGCTGGCTTACTACGGGCAAAGCACTGCACATCCTTAACAAACTAAATAGAATAGTAAATACAGACAAGTAAAATAGAGTGGTGTCAAGTCGTCAGAACAAATAGAATTAAAGCTAGATAATAATAATAATATTAATAATGGCGTTTATTAAGCGCTTACTACGTGCAAAGCACTGCACATCCTTAACAAACTAAATAGAATAGTAAATACGGACAAGTAAAATAGAGTGGCGTCAAGTCGTCAGAACAAATAGAATTAAAGCTAGATAATAATAATAATAATAATAATAATGGCATTTATTAAGTGCTTACTACATGCAAAGCACTGCACATCCTTAACAAACTAAATCGAAGAATAGTAAATACGGAGAAGTAAAACAGAGTGACAGATGTGTATAAATGTAGATGACAGTGCAGTGGGGGGAGGATGGGGCGCTCACCTCCCGCTGCCCCCTGAAGGCCGCGCTCCCGACCCCCGGCACTCCCGCCAGCCGCCGCCAGGGCGCGCCCTGCAGCGTCGCCGCCGGGCCGGGGGGGCGGGCGGAGGACGGGGCGGGGAGAGCCCGGATTGGCGGAGCCGGGAAAAGGGGGCGGGGCCGGGGAGAAGGGCGGGGCCGTGGAGAGCCCGGATTGGCGGGGCCGGGAAAGGGGGCGGGGCCGGAGAGGGCGCCAGCCTGTGGGGGCGGGGCCGTCTCCGCTCCCATTTCCGGCTTTCTGGGCAGCGGGCTCGTGACGTCATCGCGCTCCTGCCCCGCCCGCGGCCTTCTGGCTCTCTCTCCCTCCTCCCCCTTCCTCTCTTTTCTCTCACTTCTCTCTTTCCACTCTTCTTTATCTCTCTCTTTTTTCTCTCTATTTTATAGCTTTTTCTCTCCTTCTCACTCTTTTCTCTCTCTCTCCTTTTCTCTATCTCTCTTTTTCTCTCTTTTGTCTCTCACTCTACCTTTCCCCCCTTTTCTCTGTCTCTCTTTTTCTCTTTCTCACCCTACTTTTCTCCTTCTTCTCTCTTCTCTTTCTCACTCTCCTTTATCTCTCTTTCTCTCTATTTATCTCTCTATATCTTTTTCTCTCTCTTTTTCTATTTCTCTCTATATATCTTTCTCTTTTTCTCTTTCTCACCCTACCTTTCTTCCTCCTTTCTTTTAGACTGTGAGCCCACTGTTGGGTAGGGACTGTCTCTATGTGTTGCCAATTTGTACTTCCCAAGCGCTTAGTACAGTGCTCTGCACATAGTAAGCGCTCAATAAATACGATTGATTGATTGATTGATTCTCTCTTCTCTCTTTCTCACTCTCCTTTATCTCTCTTTTTTCTCTCTATTTTATATCTTTTTCTCTCACTCAACCTTCCTCCCTCTTCACTCTCTCTCTCCTTTTCTCTATCTCTCTTTTACTCTTTTTTCTCTCACTACCTTTCTCCCCTTTTCTCTGTCTCTCACTCTTTTTTCTCTCCCTTTTTCTCTCTTTCTCACCCTACCTTTCTCTCTCTTTTCTCTCTTCTCTCTTTCTCACTCTCCTTTATCTCTCTCTCTCTCCATTTCTCTCTATATATCTTTCTTCTCTCTCTCTTTCTCACTCTACCTTCCTCCCTCTTTTCTCTCTCTCACTCTTTTCTCTATCTCTCTCTTTTTCTCTTTTTTCTCTCCACCTTCCCCCCTTTTCTCTCTTTCTCTCTCTCTCCTTTCCTCTCTTTCTCTCACTCTCCTTTTCTCTCTTTTTCTCTCTTTCTCACCCTACCTTTCTCCCTCATTTCTCTCTCTTCTCTCTTTCTCACACTCCTTTATCTCTCTTTTTCTCTCTATTTCTCTCTATATATCTTTTTTCTCTTTTTCTCTTTCTCACTCTACCTTCCTCCTGCTTTATTCTCTCTTCTCTCTTACTCTCCTTTATCTCTCTTTTTTCTCTCTATTTTATATCTTTTTCTCTCTTTCTCACTCTACCTTCCTCCCTCCTTTCTCTTCTCACTCTTCTTTTATCCATCTTTCTCTTTTCTTTCTCACTCTCCTTTTCTCTCTCTCTTTTCTCTTTTTTCCTCTTTCTTTCTCACTCTCCTTTTCTCTATCTCTGTTTTTCTCTCTTGTCTCTTTTTCTCTTTCTCACTCTCCTTTTCTCCTTTTCTCTCTCTCCTATTTCCCTCTGTGTCTCTCACTCTCCTTTTCTCTCTCCTTCTCTCTCTTTTCTCTTTTTTCCTCTTTGTCTTTCCCACTCTCCTTTTCACTATCTATTTTTCTCTTTCTCTTTCACTCTCCTTTTCTTTCTCTCTCCCTTTTTCTGTCTTCTCTGTCTCTCTCTCTCCTTTTCTCTTTTTCTCCTCTTTTTTCCTCTCTTTCTCTCTTTCATACTTTCTCTATCTCTCTTTTCTCTTTTTCTCCCTCTCTCTTTTCATCTCTTTCTCTCTTTATCTCTCTTTTTCTCTCTCTCTCTTTTTCTCTCTTTCTCACTCTTTTTCTCTCTCTCTTTTTCTTGCTTTTCTCTCTCTTTTTCTTTCTCTGTCTCTCACCCTCCTTTTTCTTTTCTTTTTTTTCTTTTTTTCCTCCCCCAAAGCTGCGGGAGAGTACACAGCCCACCAATATCTAACAGCCACATCCCCTGCCCACAGCGAGCTGGTTGGTGGCCAGAAAGATGAGCTCGAGATACAGTGAGTAGTTTGGCATTGGAGGAGCAAAGTGTGCCTGTCGGGTTGTATTCATTCATTCACTCATTCAATCATATTTATTGAGCACTTACTGTGTGCAGAACACTGTACTAAGCGCTTGGGTTGTAGTAATAATAAGAATGATGGTATTTTAAAGCCGAGGTAACTGAGGCCCAGAGGAGTGAAGTGACTCATCCAAGGTCACGCACCCCAGTAAGTGGCAGGGCCAGGATTAGAATAATAATAATCGTGGTATTTGTTAAGCGCTTACTACATATCAGGCACTGTACTAAGCGCTGGGGTGGGTACAAGCAAATCGGGCTGGACATAGTCTATGTCCCATGTGGGGCTCACAGTCTCAATCCCCGTTTTACGGATGAGGTCACTGAGGCCCAGAAAAGTGAAGTGACTTGCCCAAGGTCACCCAGCAGGCAAATGGCGGAGCTGAGATGTGAGCCCACTGTTGGGTAGGGACCGTGTCTATATGTTGCCAATTTGTACTTCCCAAGCACTTAGTACAGTGCTCTGCACACAGTAAGCGCCCAATAAATTAATTTATCTTAATGTAATTTCTTAGTTTAAGGCCAACGTTTGCTTGGTTCCTTCGTTCGTTCATTTATTGTCGTATTTACTAAGCACTTAACTGTGTGCAGAGCATTCTCGCCGCTTTTCCACGGGAGATGTGGAAGAAAGCCACGGCAAGAAAAGGTCCGGATTTAGGAGCCCCAGAGTGGGGAGATAATAATGATGGTATTTGTTAAGCGCTTACTCTGTGCCAAGCACTAATCTAAGCACTGGGGTAATAATAATAATAATAATGATGGCATTTATTAAGCACTTACTATGTGCAAAGCACTGTTCTAAGTGCTGGGGAAGTTACAGCGTGGTCCCACGGGAGGCTCACAGTCTTAATCCCCGTATTACAGATAAGGTAACTGAGGCCCAGAGAATAATAGTAATAATAATAATGATGGCATTTATTAAGCGCTAACTATGTGCAAAGCACTGTTCTAAGCGCTGGGGAGGTTACAAGGTGATCAGGTTGTCCCACGTGGGGCTCACAGACTTGATCGCCATTTTCCAGATGAGGTCACCGAGGCACAGAGAAGTGAAGTGACTTGCCCAGGGTCACACAGCTGATAAGGGGCGGAGCCGGGATTCGAACCCACACCCTCTGACTCCCAAACCATTCATTCATTCAATCGTATTTATCGAGTGCTTACTGTGTGCAGAGCACTGTACTAAGCGCTTGGGAAGTACAAGTTGGGGGTTCTTTAATAATAATCTTGGTATTTGTCAAGCACTGTTCTAAGCGCTGGGGTAGACACAAGGCAATCAGGTTGTCCCACGTGGGGCTTGCAAGTCTTCATCCCCACTTTACAGATGAGGGAACTGAGGCACAGAGAAGCCACAAAGCCGACAAGTGGCGGAGCCGGGATTTGAACCCACGACCTCTGACTCCAAAGCCCGGGCTCTTTCTGCTGAGGCCCAGGGACCAGCCCCTTCCCACAAAAGCTGGCAAGGATGTGTGTCATCCCAGGGCGTGACGGGGCCTCGTGAGGCGCTTGAGACATATGGTGGGATTGAGGAGTGACCGGTGATGAGCGGAGGGGCTTACGGGAGCCCCACTGTCGCCCGACGGATGGAGAAGGGAATGGGAAGAGGAGAGATTTAAAGGTGGAACTGGGCACCGTCAACACTCTTCCCACGGTACGGTGCCCTGCACACAGCGTGGGCAAGGCCCAGCGCCAGTTGGCACAGTAGGAGCTCTCTAAAGGCCTTTGAGGGCGACGTCCAGAGCGTTTACTTCTCCACCGTCAGCACGAGAATGGCTAAAAAAAAAATGCTCTTTATTCGTAAGTACAAAAAACCATGATCAGAGACCCCATACTAGGGCAGTAGAGCATACACCACAGAGGAAAAACAGCATAGAGACATACAGCGTCCGGGAGGGCCAAAGAGGGGACCCCGTCGTCAGCGGGAGGGGCGTCTCCGGGTGGGCTTGGGGATACCCACCCCCAAACTCGCGGAAAGCCAAGGAGGGAAAGGCAGCCCGCTCCGCGGCGACCGAATTCCCCGCCGAGTTCCACTCCGGGTCAGATGTCCGAGCTTCCGCTCCGGTGCCCACCGGCGAGGGGACGGGGAGAGAAGGGTCCTCGTATCTCCAGCCGACGCGGCCGCCAGGAATGAGCGCCCGGTGACCCGGAAGGGAAAGGAAAGGGTTCTCCCTGACGGGGGCCCACCCGCTCCGCTCATTCAACCCCAGCGCGGGGCTTCATCTCTGCCGCCAACTGACCCTCGATCCGCTCGGCGTCTACACCGACCCCAGTGGATCGTTTTCCCCCATCTGGCCCCTGGCCCGCCTGGCAGGAAGCGAAAACCGGACGAGACGGGAGCCGGGGTCAACCCAGGGCCCGGGAATCCCAGCGGGGACGGTAGCTTCCGAGCGGCCACACGCGGGAGACTCTGCCAACTGGGTTGGCGTCGATGCCAATGGGGGGGGAGAGAATCCAGACGTGCCTTGCTACGAAAAAGCATTGCCGACCTCTCCTGATGTCCCCAGACCTGAAGATCGAGTAGGGCGACAAGATGGAAGGGACTCTCGGGGTCATTTGGGGCATCCCCTTGCCTCCGGGACGGGGAAGCCCTCCACCACTCAGGGCAGGCGATTGCCTCTCCTTTCGGCGGGAAGGTCGCTCATTCCACAGTCCCCCTGGACTCCCATCCCTGAACCCCGTCGTCCTCACGGGGAAAACTCACGCACCCCGACAGTGGGATTCTCCAAGAGGCAGTAGCATACATGCAGGAAACCCCCAAACCGGGGCCGAGCTGTGGGGGCAAACGATGACCAGGAGGGAGAAGGGTGGGCAAGGACAATCAAAGGGAAAAGAAAGGCATTTTCTTCGGGACTGGGAGATTGGTTGCTGCCGAAATGGGTGAAAGACCCTGGTTTGCCTAGAGAGGGAAACAAGATTTTTTTTTTGTATTTAAGTGCTGACTATGGGCCAGGCCAGGGTAAGTACAGGCTAATCAGGTTGGACACAGTCCCTGTTCCCCACAGGGCTCACGGTCTTCATCCCCCAGTGGAAAGAGCCCGGGCTTTGGGGTCAGTGGTCATGGGTTCAAATCCCGGCTCCGCCACTTGTCAGCTGGGTGACTTCGGAGTTACCTCATCTGTCAAATGGGGATGAAGACTGTGAGCCCCCCGGGGGACAACCTGATCACCTTGTAGCCTCCCCGGCGCTTTGAACAGTGCTTTGCACATAGTAAGCGCTTAATAAATGCCATCATTACTATTATTATTTCCCGATGAGGTAACCGAGGCGCAGAGGCGACTGGAAGCGGGCGGGAGTAAGCCGTTCATTCAGGGGTCGTGGGAGGCGTTCTGGACGCGGGTCAGAGGGAAAGGGACGTGGTGGACGTTTGCCGTGGCAGGATAAAGGAGACTTTATCGCCTCGGTCACCACTGGGCTCCATCCATCGACCAATATGACGGTCAGAGGCGTAAAACGAACGGCAGAGACGGAGCCTTCTCCCCTCTACGTGGGCCCGGGGAGGAGGGGGGCTCTCCGGTCCCTCAGCGCTGACCCAAGTGGGAGGATTTCCCTTAGCTCTCTAGGATGACAGACTCCAGAGAGAAACTCAGAGGCAAAAGTGAATCTGTACTTCATCCTTCCAGGTGATAAGGGCGTAAATACACGATTCCCGACCCCGGGATGGACACAACGGCTGGGGAAATGAGCGTGCGCCGGGAGGGGGGCCGATGCTGGAAGATTCAACAGCTCTGGGCCTAGAAGGGCGTCTTAAGAACACACTTAGCGCTCTACACACCTTAAGTGCTCAATAAATATAATATGGCATTTGTTAAGCGCTTACTACAATAATAATAATAATAATGAGGGCATTTATTAAGCGCTTACTATGTGCCAAGCACTGTTCTAAGCGCTAGGGAGGTTACAAGGTGATCAGGTTGTCCCACGGGGGGGCTCACCATCTTCATCCCCATTTTCCAAATGAGGGAACTGAGGCACAGAGAAGTGAAGTGACTTGCCCAAAGTCACACAGCTAAGTGGCGAAGCCGGGATTTACTACGTGCAAAGCACTGTTCTAAGCGCCGGGCGGATGAAAGGACACATGGAAGAAAGCCATGTGGAGGCTCACAGAGTCGCCGAGCGTGTGGCTGGCGGCGGGGTGCCGACTCCTTTCTTCCCTGGCTCCGGGATTCCGCATCCCCGCCCCGGGCCTGGGGAATGTGGGCACCGCTTCCGAGCGGTGCCACCCTTGGAGGCATCCTCTGCCGGTTCTATACCAGACAGGGGTGGGACCGGCTGGACAACGGCCTGTCACCGGACGGATGACACCCTAGAGCAACCAAGGGCCATCGGGGCCCGAACGGCTGCAGATCTGAGAGAGGGCCTCAGCGTGGCCACTGTCTCCCGGCGAGCGACAGCCCCAGTAGCCAATGGGGCTGGCTCGGGGAAGCCTGTGGCCGACAGGATCTTTCCTCCCAGCGGGATCCGGCAACAGCCTGAATCCAGGCCAGAGTCCGGCGAGTGAGTGACCCCAACCTTGGCATTGTTGCAGAGTTGGTGGGAACGGGGGCGGGGAGAGGACGCCCACTCGAAAGATACCTGCCGCCGACCGGCGACGTGTCCGCGGGCAAGTCGCTTGGCCTCTCTGGGCCTCGGTTTCCTCGTCTGTAAGGTGGGGAGAAGACCCTGAGCCCCCTGTGGGACACGAATGCGTCCGCTCTGATGCCAATGGCCGGCACGTACTAAGCGCTCCATAAAGACCACGACAAAACCTACGGCGTTTCACCGTTTGACTCGATAACCCGCGTCCCTGAGACCCCAACCCTTCTTCGGGTCATTCCTAGCATCCTCGACGTCCTCCTCTGTGGGCACCGATGACTTCGGGAGAGTTTCTCGCCCCCTCAACTTCCAGGAGGACAGGTCAACTTTCCGCAGAGAAACTAGACGGCAGGGTTTAGTTAAGACTCCCAGAGACCATCTCTCTCTCTCTCTCCGTCTCTAACCGAGAGATTTCCCCCAATAAATACCAACCAGCTCTTCCTAAGTGCTTTATAGAACCAGCGACTATGCCAGCGAGACAAGAACTTTTTGTTCTGTTTCATTAGGCCCTTTGTAAACCCTTCTCCTGACGGAGCCAAACCCGGGTGACGGCTGGGGAGGGTTTTGTTTTTGGATCGGAGACCTTCCGCGTCCCCTCTGTGTTGTTTTCGGTTTATCTTTCCCTGTGCCCCTTGGCTGGCTGACCCTCGCCCACCAGCTATCTGGCCCCCATCCTTGGCTAAAGAGCCTCTAACTCCCGGCTAGCCATTCTCCACTCCTGGCTGGCCAACCCCGGCACCTAACTAGCCAGCCCCCACCCCTGGCTCGATAGCCTCCGCTCCTGGCTAGAGATAGCCTCCTCTCCCGGCTAGCCAACCCCACCTTCTAGCTTGCCAGCCCCCACTCCAGGCTACATAACCTCCTCCCCTGGCTAGCTGGCCCCCAGTCCTGACTAGCCATCCCCCACTTCTGGCTAGCCAATCCCAGCTCCTAATTAGCCAGGCCCCACTCCTGGCTAGCCATCCCCCGCTCCTAACTAGCCAGCTTCCACTCCTGGCTAGCCATCCCCCGCTCCTAACTAGCCAGCTTCCACTCCTGGCTAGCCATCTCCCACTCCTGGCTAGAAAGCTTCCTCTCCTAACTAGCCAGCTTCCACTCCCGGCTGGCCAAACCCCGCCACTAGCCGGACGGCCCCCGCTCCCAGCCTGGCATCCGTGTAACGTCGCGGGGCCTGGTTTAGGCAGCAGTTCGACAGGGGTACGGAGGGGTGGTCTCTGAATTCCCCTGGATTGGGGGAAGCGGGCCCACTCAAGTGCTCTGAAGCGGCAAGGCTGGACCACTTCCAGGTCATCCCGGGCCCCCTGGACGAGACCACCTACCCCCCAGCTTCTCCACAGCCCCCGAAACGACGGCGGTCAGGGAGGGGGCCCGGCTGAGCTCCGCAGCCTCCTTCTCTCACCGCACACTTCGAAAGGCGACAAAAGAAACGGGGAACAAAGGCCAGCGACCGACGTCGGGGTTCAGCCGGTCAGAGGCGGCATCGATGCTTGATAACAATAATAACGATGGCATTTGTTAAGCGCTTACTATGTACGAAGCACTGTTCTAAGCGCTGGGGGGGGGATACAAGGCGATCAGGTTGTCCCACATTGGGCTCACAGTCTTCTCCCCCATTTTACAGATGAGGTCACAGAGGCTCAGAGAAGTGAGTTAACCAAGGTCACCCCGCAGGCCCGTGGCGGAGCTGGGATTAGAACCCGCGACCTCTGACTCCCAAGCCCGGGATCTTTCCACTGAGGTCCGCCGCGCCGCCCACGCCCGGCGAGCAGAGCGGCGTTCACAGCGTGCGAGCTGAGCCGGGGCCTCCGACCGCGCCGTTCACCGTCACCGACGGGCCGGCCGGGGGTGCCGTGTTTCCCGGCACGCAGGGAACATGCCGTCGGAGCTGAGAAACAAGCGACCGTCCCAGCTTGGCGACGTCGGGGGCTCGCCGGGGATGAGGAGGGCGCCCGGCCAGGCTCTGGGGCTCCGTCCGACCCTCCCTCGGCCGCGGTGGCCCGGGTGACCTCTGACCCCGGCCCCCCGACGCCCGTTCCGTCGTCCCCAGGTGGTCCGGAGCGCCGGGGGTGAGGGACGGGGCGACGGGGCCGCCTAGAAGGGGAGCCTCTTGGGCCACTCGTCCTCCACCCACCTGAGCAGGACCTTCTCGACGTCGGCCCGGTGGTAGAGGCGGCAGAGGTCGACGAGCTGGCCCACGGTCCGCTGGCTGTTGCGGAGGAGGAACTCGAGCGTGGGGCTCTGCGGCCTCTGCTCCAGGAAGCACAGCTCGTCGTAGCCCATGCCCCACTTGCTGGCGAAGTTCCTCCAGTTCTTCACGGTCGGGTGGCACGGGTCCAGCTTGATGCGGATCACGTCCAGCAGGTCCTGGTCGTTCAGCAGGTCGCTGATGCGAGGGACGCGCGGGGAGCCGGGCGAGGGGTCCTTCCTGGGCTCTGCGGCGAGAGACCGGGGGCGTCGGAGGGGGCCGGACCCGCCAGAGCCCCGTCCCTCCCGCGGGGCCGCGCGTCAATCGTATTTAGTGAGCGCTTACTCTGGGCAGAACAACGAAATAATCATAATAATAACGATGGTATCCGCTAAGCACTGGGGGGATACAATAATAATAATAATAATGATAATGATGGCATTTGTTAAGCGCTTACTATGTGCAAAGCACTGTTCTAAGCGCTGGGGGAGATACAGTGTGATCAAGTTGTCCCACGTGGGGCTTACAGTCTTAATCCCCATTTTTACAGATGAGGTAACTGAGGCTCAGAGAAGTGAAGTGACTTGCCCAAGGTCACACAGCAGACTTGTGGTGGAGCCGGGATTCGAACCCGTGACCTCTGACTCCAAAGCCCGGGCTCTTTCCACTGAGCCACGCTGCTTCCCCTTACAGTCAATCAATACAATCAATCAGTCAATCGTGTTTATTGAGCGCTTACTGTGTGCAGAGCACTGGACTAAGCGCTTGGGAAGTACAAGTTGGCAACATGTAGAGACGGTCCCTACCCAACAGTGGGCTCACAGTCTAAAAGGATACGAGGTGATCAGCTTGTCCCACGGGGGGCTCACAGTCTTCATCCCCATTTCACAGATGAAGGAACTGAGGCCCAGAGAAGTGAAGTGACTCGCCCAGAGTCACACAGCTGACAACTGGCGGAGCCGGGATTTGAACCCCTGACCTCCGACTCCAAAGCCCGGGCTCTTTCCACTGAGCCACGCTGCTTCTCTGACGATGATAAGGATGGCATTTCTTAAGCGCTTACTACGTGCCGGGCACCGTGCTAAACGCTGGGGTAGATACAAGGGTCATGGGTTCAAATCCTGGCTCCGCCAACTGTCACCTGTGTGACTTTGGGCAAGCCACTTAACTTCTCTGTGCCTCAGTTACCTCATCTGTAAAATGGGGATTAAGACTGTGAGCCCCAAGTGGGACAACCTGATCACCTTGTAGCCCCCCCAGCGCTTAGAACAGTGCTTTGCACATAGTAAGCGCTTAACAAATACCACCATTATTATTATTATTATTATTATTAAATCCTGGCTCCGCCAACTGTCAGCTGTGTGACTTTGGGCAAGTCACTTAGCTTCTCTGTGCCTCAGTTACCTCATCTGTAAAATGGGGATTCAAACTGTGAGCCCCCCCGTGGGACAACCTGATCATCTTGTAACCTTCCCAGCACTTAGAACAGTGCTTTGCACATAGTAAGCGCTTAACAAATGCCATCATCATCATCATCATCATCATCGTTATTATTATACAGGCTAATCGGGTCGGACATGTAGAGCTCACGGTCTTCATCCCCGTTCGACGGATGAGGGGACCGAGGCCCAGAGGGGCAACAGCCCAGCCTTGGGAGTCAGAGGTCGTGGGTTCCAATCCCGCCTCCGCCACTCGTCAGCTGGGTGCCTTTGGGCAAGTCACTTCACCCCTCTGGGCCTCCGGGACCTCATCTGGGAAATGGGGATTGAAGGTGAGAGCCCCAAGTGGGACAACCTGATTGGGAAGCAGCGTGGCTCAGCGGAAAGAGCCCGGGCGTGGGAGTCGGAGGTTGTGGGTTCTAATCCCGGCTCCACCACATGTCTGCTGGGTGATCTTGGGCAAGTCACTTCTCTGTGCCTCAGTTATCTCGTCTGTAAAATGGGGGTGAAGACTGTGAGCCCCACATGGGACAACCTGATCACCTTGTATCCCCCCCAGCATTTAGAACGGTACTTCGCACATAGTAAGTGCTTAACAAATGCCATCATTATTATTACCCTGTATCTCCCCCAGTGCTTAGAATGGTGCTTGGCACATAAAAATAATAGTAATAATAATAATGGTATTTGTTAAGCGCTTACTATGAGCAAAGCACTGTTATAATAATAATAATGGCATTTATTAAGCACTTACTATGTGCAAAACACTGTTCTAAGCGCTGGGGAGGTTACAAGGTGATGAGGTTGTCCCATGGAGGGCTCACAGTCTTCAACCCCATTTTACAGATGAGGGAACTGAGGCCCAGAGAAGTGAAGTGACTCGCCCCAAGTCACCCAGCTGACAGTTGGCGGAGGTGGGATTTGATCCCATGACCTCTGACTCCAAAGCCCGTACTTTTTCCCCTGAGCCGCACTGCGCACTTAACCAATACCATCATCATCATCATTAGAGAAGCAGCGTGGCTCAGGGGAAAGAGCCCGGGCTTTGGAGCCAGAGGTCATGGGTTCAAATCCCGGCTCCGCCAAATGTCAGCTGTGTGACTTTGGGCAAGTCACTTCACTTCTCTGGGCCTCAGTTACCTCATCTGGAAAATGGGGATTAAGACTGTGAGCCCTCCATGGGACAAACTGATCACCTTGTAACCTCTCCAGCGCTTAGAATGGAACATGGCTCAGTGGGAAAGAGCCCGAGCTTTGGAGTCAGAGGTCATGGGTTCAAGTCCCGGCTCTGCCACTTGTCAGTTGTGTGACTTTGGGCAAGTCACTTCACTTCTCTGGGCCTCAGTTCCCTCATCTGTAAAATGGGGATGAAGACTGTGAGCCCCACGTGGGACAACCTGATCACCTTGTATTCCCCCCAGCGCTTAGAACAGTGCTTTGCACATAGTAAGCGCTTAATAAATGCCATCATTGTTATTATTATTAGAACAGTGCTTTGCACGTAGTAAGTGCTTAATAAATGCCATTATTATTATTATTATTATTATTATTATTATTATTATTATTATTATTATTATTATCATCCCCCGGAGGTCACAGCCGAGGCTCGGAGCCGACCCCGGGATGGGGACGTCCCGACCGACATTCCTCTGGGAGTTTCCTGGCTCCTTCCTCCCGCCGGGAGACGAAGCGGTTAATTGGGAGTTGGCACTGGAATTGAACCAGATTCAGAAATCCCAAAGGTCATTATTAGTTGCGCCTGGAGGACGGCTGTAGGCGGGAAGTTGGCCCGGGATCAGAGGGTGCGCTCGGATCGGAGAGGAACCTGCAGGTGAGGGGCCGTTTTATCTTGCACACGCTAGCGGCTGCAGAACCATTACCGCGGCTGGGTGTTGCCCAGAAATGTTGGGAGGCCTCAAACGTGAAACTCCGAGGGCTTAAAGGTGCCACTCTGGGCCACCAAATCCAAGGCCTAGGGAGACCCTTCCCCCCGGCAGCCTTCCGGGGTTGCTGGCGACAGGAAGACCCATCGGTTGCTTTTTCTAGACCGTGAGCCCGCTGTTGGGTAGGGACCGTCTCTCTATGTTGCCGACTTGGACTTCCCAAGCGCTTAGTCCAGTGCTCTGCACACAGGAAGCGCTCAATAAACATGATTGATTTAATAATAATACTAAGACTTTTTTTTTTAATGGCATTTGTTAAGCGCTTACTATGTGCGAAGCGCGGTTCTAAGCGCTGGGGAGGATACAAGGTGATTAAGTTGTCCCCCGTGGGGCTCACGGTCAATCCCCATTTTACAGATGAGGGAACTGAGGCTCGGAGAAGTTAAGTGACTTGCCCAAGGTCACACAGCAGACATTTGGCGGAGTCGGGGTTATTATGGTATTTGTTAAGCGCTTATTAGGTGCCAAGCACTGTTGTAGAGAAGCGGCATGGCTCAGTGGGAAGAGCCCGGGCTCTGGAGTCAGAGGTCAGGGGTTCAAATCCCGGCTCCGCCAACTGTCCGCTGGGTGACTTTGGGCAAGTCTCTGGGCCTCAATTCCCTCATCTGTAAAATGGGGATGAAAACTGTGAGCCCCCCGCGGGACAACCTGATCACCTTGTATCCTCCACAGCGCTTAGAACAGTGCTTTGCACATAGTAAGCACTTAGCAAATAACAAAATTATTATTATTATTATCACTTTGTATCCCCCCAGCACTTAGAACAGTGCTTTGTACATAGTAAGCACTTAATAAATGCCATCATCATTATTATTATTATTGTCACTTTGTATCCCCCCAGCACTTAGAACAGTGCTTTACACATAGTAAGCGCTTAAAAAATACCATTATTATTATTATTATTATTATTTTTCTAAGCACTGGGGTAAATACAAAGTAATCGGGTTGTCCCACGTGGGGCTCACAGTCTCAATCCCCATTTTACAGATGCGGTAACTGAGGTACAGAGAAGTTAAATGACTGGCCCGAGGTCACACAGCAGACACCCGCTGTCGGGTAGGGACTGTCTCTATCTGTTGCCGAATTGCAGTTTCCAAGCGCTTGATACAGTGCTCTGCACACAGTAAGCGCTCAATAAATACGATTGAAGGAATGAATGAATGACAAGTGACGGAGCGGGATTAGAACCCACAACCTCCGACTCCCAAGCCACTAGGCCACGCGATTTTCAAGCGATGGATGGTTTTCGCTGAGCGCCTACCATGTAGAGAGTGCTGTATTGAGCACCGGGGAGGACGCGTTCAAGTTAAGGGGGCCCATCCCTGACCTCGGCAGAATTTACAATCCAGTCCCAGATCTTCCATCGGGCAAGTCATTTCACCTCCGTGAGCCTCAGTTTCCCCACCTGTAAAATGGCTACTCTATCGAGACGTTTTGAGGTCAAAAGGCAGGTTGTTGATGTGAAAGCACTTGGGAAAAAATTCCAAATGCTGAAAAAGACGACCGCTACTACTACTAATCACCGTGGCGTCTGTTGAGGGGTTAATACGTGCCAAGCCCTGTGCTAAGCACCGGGGGGAAATAGACTACAATCAGTCTCTGTCTCTCATGGGGCTCTCAGTCTGGGTGGGAGAAGGAGGAAGGATTTTACGCCCATTTGCCGCTGAGAAAACTGAGGCTCAGAGAGGTTAATTAAGGAAGGTCACACAGCAGAGCAGAGGCCAGAGCTCTGGTCTTCTGTCTCCCCATCCCGGGTTCTTTCCACAAGACCCCGGCTTCCTCCCGAAATATAATCTGGAAACTTCAGGGCGCCCATCTTGTGAATCTCCTGCGTAAGAACGATTTTGGAGAATTGAGGCGGCCCCCTCAGTCGCCAGCTAAAAAGACGATTGTTTCCAGAAACTTCAGTCAGATGCTCTCGAGGGAAATTTTTCTCTAGGGCTATTTTCTGTGCGCCAGAGGGCTTCCAGTCATTGATCATTCCGCACCCCAAAAATAGAAAACAATAAACCCCTTCAGACGTAGAACGTTTTGGAAGAGAATCAGAATTGAGTTTCCATTAAGAAGACACCCAATCTCGGGCGTCTCCGCCGGGGGCCGGCGTCTCGGTTCGAGGCCGGACAGTGACCGTCCCCTTCCCGGACCGGGAACGCCTCTCCGTCGAGCTGCCCGGGCTCCGGCCGCTGGACAATTCGTCCAGAGCCCGGACGAGGCCTAGCCGTTGGGCCTCGCTTCGGAGAGGAGGAAGGGGAAGGGGGCACAACCACGGCCTGCACCGCGGCCCCTTTTTCGATGGGATCCGACTCTCGTGTTGGTTCTGGGGGTGGGGAGAGCCTGGGAAGAGCAGCAGAAGCAGCGTGGCTCAGTGGAAAGAGCCCGGGCTTTGGAGTCAGAGGTCATGGGTCCGAATCCTGGCTCCGCCACATGTCTGCTGTGTGACCTTGGGCAAGTTACTTAACTTCTCTGAGCCTCAGTTACCTCATCTGTAAAATGGGGATTAAGACTGTGAGCCCCACATGGGACAACCTGATCACTTTGTACCCCCCCAGCGCTTAGAACAGTGCTTTGCACATAGTAAGTGCTTAACAAATGCCAACATTATTATTATAGTTTGTGCTTTGCACATAGTAAGCACTTAATAAATGCTATCATTATTATTATTATTATAAGAGGGATGGGGAGGACGGGGGGACAGGGGCACCCCGCCTGCCACCCTCTGTGGGTTCCCGTCCGGCCCGGCCGAGGGAGAGCCCGCCGTCCAAGGCTGAGGGGCCATTTTTTAAGCCGCTCTTCCGTCTCCAGATCGGCCCTCCATGCGTTCCCCCTTCCTCTTCCTCCTGCGCTTGGTCCCCACCCTCCTTCCCTACCCCCTAACGAGGCCCGGGAGGGTCCCTGGCAAGAAGAAGCGATCTTTGGGGGGGTTTCCAGGCAAATATTCCGGGCCCTCTTCCCTCCATCCAGAGCGACACCGGTCACGGCCGCGGGCGAGGTCGGGACGACTTCGCGTGGGGAGCTTGAGGCGGGCGCTTGGGAAGTCGGGATTTGGGAGGGTAGAGAGCAAAGAGGGAGAAGGAGGAAAAAGGGGGCAGAGAAAGGAAAAGAGGGGAGGGGGCAGAGGAGAGGAAGGGGAAAGGGAGGAAATGAGACTGTGAGCCCACTGTTGGGTAGGGACCGTCTCTGTATGTTGCAAGCGCTTAGTACAGTGCTCTGCACACAGTAAGTGCTCAATAAATACGATTGAATGAAGGAATGAAATGGAGTCGGACTCCTAGGGAGAGGAATGATTTTATCACCTCCTCAGCCAGGCCCTTTCGAGGCTTTGCAGACAACTTCTGCCCTCATGGAGCTCCGGCAGGAAAGCCGGAGGCACGGAAGAGGGAGAACGTGTATACGGTGCTCTCCCAAACGCTTAGTCCAGTGCTCGGCATAGAGGAACCGCTCCGCACCCAGAAAGCGCTCAATAAACACCACGGACCGACTGAACGTTCAGCCGATTAAACAGTCATTACATCCCACGCTCTTTTTTTTTTATCAATGAACCCCAGCGGTGGGATCATTCCAGAGCTGAGAACAGCATCCAGCGCTGAGAATGTCGTCTGATAAACGGTAAGCGCTGGACAATACCGCAATAATAATAATCATTCGTGTTTTAGAGACCGTCGGAGTCTGTCGCTTACCTGAAAGGGGCTCTCCAGTACTATCAGGGTATCCATTTTCTTCCTGCTGCAAACAACAGCAACAACAAAATCCTTCATTAAAATCCCATCCCTCGTTTAGCCTGGCCCCTGCCCACCATGGCCAAGAGGCAGGAGTGAAGGGGCAGCAATCTCTCGAAAGTTTTTTGTTTGTTTGTTTGTTTAACGGCATTTGTTAAGTGCGTCCTATGTGACAGGCGGATAGCTGGGGTAGGAACAAGCTAATCGGGTTGGACACGGTCCCTGTCCCACACAGGGCTCACAGTCGTAATCCCTGTTTTACAGACGAGGAAACTGAGGCACAGAAAAGTGGAGCGACTTGCCCAAGGTCACCCGGCAGACATGTGGCCGAGCTGGAATTAGAACCCAGGTCCTCTGACCTGGTCCGTGCTCTGACAACTCGGCCACGCTGAGCGTGGGGCCCGACTTTATTTTTTAACTAGGCAAATATGTTATACTCTTATCCCTTTATCGGTAGCGCAATAAAAGTCCCAGGAGGGATGTTATTGCCTGTTTTATTTGCATCTTTGATCACTGCTTTTTTCGGGCCCCTTACCCTCTCACAAGGCTGATTGTCAGCTTGATCTTCGGTTGATTTATTTTAAAAGGATCCGCGGATCGAAGCAACGCGGCCCTGCGGAAAGACCCCAGTCCTGGGAGTCAGAGGAGTTGGGTTCTAATCCCGACTCTGCCATTTCCCTGCTTTATGGCCTCGGGCGAGTCGCTTAACTTCTCCGAGCCTCAGTTTCCTCAGCTGTAAAATGGGGATTTCAGTACCTGTTCGCCACCCTACTTAGATTGTGAGCCCCATGTGGGTCAGGGACTATGTCCTACCTGATTGTCTTGTATGTGTTTTGGGGCTCAGTACAGTGCTTGGCGCGTAGTAAGTAACAAATACCCCAGATACTACCCTGGACACATCTTCTAGCGGTACCCGACTCTCATCTCATCCCTCCCGCCTTCGTCCCTTTGTCACACTGTCTGTCCTTCTTTCGGGAACTCCCCACACCAAATCCACCAGTCTCCCCCTCTACAAAGCCCTCCTGAAATGCCACCTCCTCCAGGAAGCCTTCCCTAACGCCCCAAGTCGCACCTACTCACTTACTTGGCCCTTACGTATCTTATGTTGCCAACTTGTACTTCCCAAGCGCTTAATAAGTAACAGTAAGCACTCAATAAATGTGATTGAATATTCGTTCCCTAATCCTCCACACTTATGTAGTTGTTCAGCCAGCCGGTCGTATTTACTGAGCGCTTACTGTGTGCAGAGCGCAGCGTGGCTCGGTGGAAAGAGCCCGGGCTTGAGAGTCAGAGGCCCTGGGTTCAAATCCCAGCTCCGCCACTTGGCTGTGTGACTTTGGGCAAGTCACTTCACTTCTCTGGGCCTCAGCTTAGTACAGTGCTCTGCACACAGTAAGCGCTCAATAAATACGATTGATGATCTGTAAAATGGGGATTAAGATTGTAAGCCCCACATGGGACAACCTGATCACTTTGTATCCTCCCCAGTGCTTAGAACAGTGCTTCGCACATAGGAAGCGCTTAACAAATACCAAAATTATTATTATTATTATTACTAAGTGCTTGGGGAAGTACAATATAACAATAAACAGACCCGTTTCCTGCCCGCAACGAGCTTACAGGCTAGAGAAGCTGGAACTTGAACTCGGGTCCCAACCTTGGGCTCTTTCCATCAGTCTCCCCTGCATCCCCTGGTTTGCGGTCATCACGGCTCAAGGAAAACAGGGGAAGAAAGAAGCAGCGTGGCCTAGTGGCTAGAGCCCGGGCCTGGGACACAGAAGGACCCGGGTTCGAACTCCGGCTCCACCACTTGTGACCTCGGACAAGTCACTTAATGATAATAGTAATCATTTTGGTATTTATGAAGCACTTACTACGTGCAAAGCACTGTTGTAAGCGCCGGGGAGGTTACAAGGTGATCAGGTTGTCTCACGGGGGGCTCCCAGTCTTCATCCCCATTTTCCAGAAGAGGGAACTGAGGCCCAGAGAAGTGAAGTGCCTTGCCCAAAGTCACCCAGCTGACAATTTGAACCCACAACCCCCGACTCCAAAGCCCGCGTTCTTTCCACTGAGCCACGCTGCACTTCACCCCTCTGTGCCTCAGTTCCCCCATCTGTAAAGACTGGGAGCCCCATGTGGGGCAGGGACGGTGTCGAACCTTAGCTTGGCTCTACCCCGGTGCTTAGAACGGTGCTTGACGTATGATCAATCAATCAGTCGTATTTATTGAGCGCTCACTGTATGCAGAGCACTGGACTAAGCACTTGGGAAGTCAAAGCTGGCAACATGTAGAGACAGTCCCTACCCAACAGTGGGCTCACAGTCTAACAGACGAATGCTTGACGTATGATAAACGTTTCACAGATATTATGAAATAATAATATTTATTTAGAGCGTGTAATATTTATTTTAGACTGTGAGCCCACTGTTGGGTAGGGACTGTTTCTATATGTTGCCAGTTTGTACTTCCCAAGCGCTTAGTACAGTGCTCTGCACACAGTGAGTGCTCAATAAATACGATTGATTGATTGATCATACGTCAAGCACCGTTCTAAGCACCGGGGTAGAGCCAAGTACAGTGCTCTGCACATAGTAAGCGCTCAATACATACGATTGATGATGATGATATTATTTTGAGGGAGAAGAAAAGGCTTTCCCGTTGGACTTTTTCTTTTTGTGAACTGTGACACCCCACCCTCCGTATACACACACAACACTCCCCCACCCGTAGCTTCACGTTTGGGGGGACGCGATTCCACCAGGCCAAGTAGAGACCTGCCTTCTTCTCCCGGAGCCTCCAGACAGGACTGGGCAGGCAGGGAGGCAGTCAGAAAGGCGCTGGGCCTTCCTTCTCCTCCCATTAATAATAATAATAATGTTGGTATTTGTTAAGCGCTTACTATGTGCTAAGCACTTTCTCGGTCCCAACGTCACGCTCGCCGAGCGTGGCTTCACGCTCTTATTAATTAATTAATTGATGGCATTTATTAAGCGCACTTACTATGTGCAAAGCAATCAATCAATCAATCGTATTTATGGAGCGCTTACTATGTGCAAGCGCTTGGGAAGTACAAATTGGCAACACATAGAGACAGTCCCTACCCACCAGTGGGCTCACAGTCTAAAAGGGGGAGACAGAGAACAAAACCAAACGTACCAACAAAATAAAATAAATAGGATAGAAATGTACAAGTAAAATAAATAAATAAATAAATAGAGTAATAAATATGTAAATAAAGCACTGTTCTAAGCGCTGGGGAGGTTACAAGGTGATCAGGTTGTCCCACGGGGGGCTCAAAGTATTAATCCCCATTTTCCAGCTGAGGGAACTGAGGCCCAGAGAAGTGAAGTGATGGGTGGCTCGTGGAACTCGATGGGGACGTCAGGAAACCGAGGCCCGAGTCAGGCCCGAGCCGCCGATGGCCCGGGTTCGGGGGAGCATCCACGCAGGCGCTTAGTAAGTGGGAGGCAGCTCGGCTTAGGGGCAACAGCCCGGGCTTGGGAGTCAGAGGTGGTGGGTTCTAATCCCGGCTCCGCCACTCGTCAGCGGTGTGACTTTGGTCGAGCCGCTTCACTTCTCTGGCCTCAGTGACCTCATCTGGAAAATGGAGATTAAAAGTGGGAGCCCCACATGGGACAACCTGATTACCTTGTGTCCACCCCAGAGCTTGGAACAGCGCTTGGCACGGAGTAAGCGCTTAACAAATACCATGATTACCATTATTATTATTATTATTATTATTACCAAAACACTTCCTATACTTGGGAAGCGTTACGTTATTATTCCTATTCCCGTTGGTCTCCTGTCTGGACTGTAAACTCACTATGGGCAGGGACTGTGGCCACTGATTCTGTTGAACTGTACTCTCCCAAGCGCTTAGTACAGTGCTCTGCACAAAGTAAGTGCTCATTAGGTACAACTGATTGACACTTCCCTTTCTAGACTGTAAACTCACTGCGGGCAGGGAATGTGTCTGTTTATTGTTCTACTGTCCTCTCCCAAGCGCTTAGTACAGTGCTCTGCACAAAGTAAGTGCTCATTAAGTACGATTGATTGACACTTCCCTCTCTAGACTGTAAACTCACTGCGGGCAGGGAATGTGTTTATTGTTCTGCTGTCCTCTCCCAAGCGCTTAGTGCAGTGCTCTGCACAAAGTGCTCATTAAGTACGATTGATTGACACTTCCCTCTCTAGACTGTAAACTCACTGCGGGCAGGGAATGTGTCTGTTTATTGTTCTACTGTCCTCTCCCAAGCGCTTAGTACAGTGCTCTGCACAAAGTAAGTGCTCATTAAGTATGATTGATTGACACTTCCCTCTCTAGACTGTAAACTCATTGCGGGCAGGGAATGTGTCTGTTTATTGTTCTGTTGTCCTCTCCCAAGCGCTTAGTACAGTGCTCTGCACAAAGTGCTCATTAAATACGGTTGATTGACACTTCCCTCTGTAGACTATAAACTCACTGCGGGCAGGGAATGTGTCTGTTTATTGTTTTATTGTCCTCTCCCAAGCGCTTAGTACAGTGCTCTGCACAAACTAAGTGCTCATTAAATACAGTTGATTGACACTTCCCTCTCTATCAATCAATCAATCAATCGTATTTATTGAGCGCTTACTATGTGCAGAGCACTGTACTAAGCGCTTGGGAAGCACAAATTGGCATCACATAGAGACAGTCCCTACCCAACAGTGGGCTCACAGTCTAAAAGGGGGAGACAGAGAACAGAACCAAACATACCAACAAAATAAAATAAGTAGGATAGAAATGTACAAGTAAAATAAATAAATAAATAAATAGAGTAATAAATATGTTTATTTCTCTCTAGACTATAAACTCACTGTGGGCAGGGAATGTGTCTGTTTATTGTTCTGCTGTCCTCTCCCAAGCACTTAGTACAGTGCTCTGCACACCGTAAGGGCGCAATAGATACGACCGAATGAACGAATGAATCGATCGATCCGATCGATTGCTACTGTTCCAGCTTGGAAACTGGTGGGGTACTTGATTAGGAAATACCGGAAGTACTGTAATCCCGCCAATACCACAAATCCAGAAATCTGTCATAATAAAAATAATAATAATTGTGGAATTTGTTAAGCGCTCACTATGTGCCAGGCCACTGTACTAAACGCTGGGGTAGATGCAAGGTAATCAGGCTGGATAAAGTCTGTGTCCCACCTGGGGCTCACAGTCTTCATCCCCACTGTGCAACGGTCTGGGAATCAGAGGACCGAGGTTCTAATCCCGGCCCTGCCGCTCGTCTTCTGGATCCTCCTTGGGCAAGCCACTTCGCTTCTCCGTGCCTCAGTTCCCTCATCTGTAAGATGGGGCTTCAGTCCCCGTTATCCCTCTTACTTAGACTGGGAGCCCCACGTGGGACCCGGTGATCTTGATGAGGAGCAGCGGGGCTCAGTGGAAAGAGCCCGGGTTTTGGAGTCAGAGATCATGGGTTCAAATCCCGGCTCCGCCAGTTGTCAGCTATGTGACTTTGGGCAAGTCACTTCACTTCTCTGGCCCTCAGTTCCCTCATCTGTAAAATGGGGATTAAGACTGTGAGCCCCCCGTGGGACCACAAGATCACCTTGTAAGCTTCCCAGCGCTTAGAACAGTGCTTTGCACATAGTAAGCGCTTAATAAATGCCATCATTATTATTATCTTGTATCTAACCCCAGCGCTTAGTACGGGGCTTGGCACAGAGTAAGCGCTTAACAAATACAGAGAAGCAGCATGGCTCAGTGGAAAGAGCCCAGGCTTTGGAGTCAGAGGTCACGGGTTCAAATCCCGGCTCCGCCACTTGTCAGCTGGGTGACTTTGGGCAAGTCACTTCACTTCTCTGGGCCTCAGTTACCTCATCTATAAAATGGGGATTAAGACTGTGAGCCCCCCATGGGACAACCTGCTCACCTTGTAACCGCCCCAGTGCTTAGAACAGTGCTTTGTACATAGTAACCGCTTAATAAATGCCATCATTATTATTATTATTATCTTGTATCTAACCCCAGTGCTTAGTACAGGGTTTGGCACAGAGTAAGGGCTTAACAAATACAGAGAAGCAGCGTGGCTCAGTGGAAAGAGCCCGGGCTTTGGAGTCAGAGGTCACGGGTTCAAATCCCGACTCCGCCACTTGTCAGCTGGGTGACTTTGGGCAAGTCACTTCACTTCTCTGGCCCTCAGTTCCCTCATCTGGAAAATGGGGATTAAGACCGTGAGCCCCCCCGTGGGACAACCTGCTCACCTTGTAACCACCCCGGCACTTAGAACAGTGCTTTGTACATAGTAAGCGCTTAATAAATGCCATCATTATTATTATTATTATCTTTTATCTAACCCCAGCGCTTAGTATAGGGCTTGGCACCGTGTAAGCGCTTAACATATACCACAATTATTCTTCGTATCTCCCCCAGGCCCCATTGTGTCTCTCCTCATTCCCCGTCCCCCTCAACCAGGCCCTCACAAACGGGCATTTCTCTTTTCGTTTTCCTCGTCTCTATATGTTGCCGACTTGTACTTCCCACGCGCTTAGTACAGTGCTCTGCACACAGTAAGCGCTCAATAAATATGATTGATTGATTGATTGATTTCCACGCCACGCCAGACGGAGCTCGGCCGTGAGTGGACTGAGACCCCAACCCACCAAACGCAAACTCATGTCCGCGCCCCTCCTCCCGGCAGATGCCGTCATTATCATTATTATTATTATTATTCCCCCAACCCACCAAATGCCATCATTCTTATTATTATTCTTATATTATTATAGTCTTTTAGACTGTGAGCCCACTGTTGGGTAGGGACTGTCTCTATATGTTGCCAACTTGTACTTCCCAAGCGCTTAGTCCAGTGCTCTGCACCCAGTAAGCGCTCAATAAATACGATTGATTGATTGATTATTCCCCCAATCCGCCGGACGGCTGTGGCCGGATTCATTCTGGGAAAGATGGGGGGAGGCTCCTGAGGTCCTGCCAGAGGGCAGGGGGGTGGTGAGAGCTCACCTCCTCCAGGAGGCCTTCCCAGACTGAGCCCCTTCCTTCCTCTCCCCCTCATCCCCCTCTCCATCCCCCCCATCTTACCTCCTTCCCTTCCCCACAGCACCTGTATATATGTATAGATGTTTGTACATATTTTTTTACTCTATTTATTTATTTATTTATTTATTTTATTTGTACATGTCTATTCTATTTATTTTATTTTGTTAGTATGTTTGGTTTTGTTCTCTGTCTCCCCCTTTTAGACTGTGAGCCCACTGTTGGGTAGGGGCTGTCTCTATATGTTGCCAATTTGGACTTCCCAAGCGCTTAGTACAGTGCTCTGCACATAGTAAACGCGCAATAAATACGATTGATGATGAGGATGATGATGTTGGGTAGGGACTGTCTCTAAATGTTGCCAACTTGGACTTCTCAAGCGCTTAGTCCAGTGCCCTGCACACAGTAAGCGCTCAATAAATACGATTGATGATGGTGCCTCAGTCTAACCCAACTCCAGCCGAGCTCCTCAGGGCCCGGGGCTGGTGGGAGGTCAGGGGCCCCGGGCGCTGGGTGTAATTTCATAACTTTCCCTGCTGTTGCAAAGATGAAAGCAAGTGGGGCTTTCCCTCTTGGTAAATAATCTCGAAATTCAGTTTATTTTGGTTCCAAGGTACCCCAGATCACTTCACAGACGACTGCGGCCCGTACATGCCAGGGGGTGGGTGGGTATTACAGGGAAACAAGATACTCCATCTACAGTTTGCCCTGCTCCAAAAGGCTCTGGCAACATCTTATTAATTAATTAATTAATGATGGCATTGATTAAGCGCGCTTACTATGTGCAAAGCAATCAATCAATCAATCAATCGTATTTATTGAGCGCTTACTATGTGCAGAGCACTGTACCAAGCGCTTGGGAAGTACAAATTGGCAACACATAGAGACAGTCCCTACCCAACAGCGGGCTCACAGTCTAAAAGGGGGAGACGGAGAACAAAACCAAACATACCAACAAAATAAAATAAATAGGATAGAAATGTACAAGTAAAATAAATAAATAAATAAATAGAGTAATAAATATGTAAATAAAGCACTGTTCTAAGCGCTGGGGAGGTTACAAGGTGATCAGGTTGTCCCACGGGGGGCCCAAAGTATTAATCCCCATTTTCCAGCTGAGAGAACTGAGGCCCAGAGAAGTGAAGTGACTTGCCCAAAGTCACAAGCTGACAATTGGCAGAGCCGGGATTTGAACCCATGACCTCTGACTCCAAAGCCCGTGTTCTTTCCACTGAGCCATGCTATGGGCATTTTCTATAGTATAATAATAATAATGATGGCATTTCATGCCATTTAATATAAATGCCATCATTATTATTATTATTATTATTTATTAAGCGCTTACTACGTGCAGAGCACTGTTCTAAGCGCCGGGGGCGGGGGGGGATACAAGGTGATCAGGTTGTCCCACGGGGGGCTCACAGTCTTCACCCCCATTTTACAGATGAGGGAACTGAGGCTCAGAGAAGGGAAGTGACTTCACACAGCAGACGTGTGATGGAGCCGGGATTCGAACCCACGACCTCTGACTCCAAAGCCCGGGCTCTTTCCACTGTGTGTCTCTCTCTCACACACACAGATCTGCACACATCCGCAGTCACCCTCAGCCAGTCAAGCGGGCGCGGGTCTTCTAAAACGATCTCAAAAAAGTTGCCACCTCCAGGACGCCTTCCTTGATTGCCCCGACTAATAACTTCCCCTCCCCACTACCTTGGAAGCTCCTTGAAGGCAGTGACCGTGTCGCAGTCGCTTAGACTGTGAGCCCCGTTATTTTAGCTGTTTAAAAAAATGATATTTATTAATAATAATACTAATGCTAATGATGGTATTTGTTAAGGGCTTACTATGTGCGTTTTTTAGTTTTTAAATTGAGATTTATTCATCATAATAATGCTAATGATGGTATTTGTTAAGCGCTTACTATGTGCATTTTTTAGTTTTTTAAATGAGATGTATTCATCATAATAATGCTAAGGATGGTATTTGTTAAGCGCTTGCTATGTGCGTTTTTTAGTTTTTTAAATAAGATGTATTCATCATAATAATGCTAATGATGGTATTTGTTAAGCGCTTACTATGTGCGTTTTTTTGTTTTTTAACTTCCCCTCCCCACTACATTGGAAGCTCCTTGAAGGCAGTGACCGTGTCGCAGTCACTTAGACTGTGAGCCCTGTTATTTTAGCTTTTTTAAAAAATGATATTTATTAATAATAATACTAATGCTAATGATGGTATTTGTTAAGTGCTATGTGCATTTTTTAGTTTTTTAAATGAGATTTATTCATCATAATAATAATAATGATGGTATTTGTTAAGCGCTTACTATGTGCGTTTTTTAGTTTTTTAAATGAGATGTATTCTTCATAATAATCAATCAATCAATCGTATTGAGCACTTACTGTGTGCAGAGCACTGTACTAAGCGCTTGGGAAGTACAAATTGGCAGCATATAGAGACAGTCCTTACCCAACAGTGGGCTCACAATCGTGATAATGATGGTTCATCATAATAATGCTAATGATGGTATTTGTTAAGCGCTTACTATGTGCGTTTTTTAGTTTTTTAACTTCCCCTCCCCACTACATTGGAAGCTCCTTGAAGGCAGTGACCGTGTCACAGTCGCTTAGACGGTTTTTTCAGTTTTTTTTTTTTAAATGATATTTATTAATAATAATACGAATGATAATGATGGTATTTGTTAAACACTTACTAATGTGCTTTTTTTAAATGAGATTTATTCATCATAATAATGCTAATGATGGTATTTGTTAAGCGCTTACTATGTGCGTTTTTTAGTTTTTTAAATGAGATTTATTCATCATAATAATGCTAATGATGGTATTTGTTAAGCGCTTACTATGTGCGTTTTTTAGTTTTTTAACTTCCCCTCCCCACTACATTGGAAACTCCTTGAAGGCAGTGACCGTGTCGCAGTCGCTTGGACTGTGAGCTCCATTTTTTTAGTTTTTAAAGAAAATGATATTTATGAATAATAATACGAATGATAATGATGGTATTTGTTAAGCGCTTACTATGTGCACTTTTTAGTTTTTTTAATGATGTTTATTCATCATAATGCTAATGATGGTATTTGTTAAGCACTTACTATGTGCGTTTTTTAGTTTATTAAATGAGATTTATTCACCATAATAATGCTAATGATGGCATTTGTTAAGCGCTTACTATGTGCCCTTTTTAGTTTTTTAAATGATATTTATTCATCATAATAGACTAGACTACTAGACTGTGAGCCTGCTGTTGGGTAGGGGCCGTCTCTATATGTTGCCATCTTGAACTTCCCAAGCGCGTAGTCCAGTGCTCTGCACACAGTAAGCGCTCAATAAATACGACTGAATGAATGAATGAATGATGATAACGATGGTATTTGTTAAGCGCTTACTATGTGCATTTTTTTAGTTTTTTAAATGAGATTTATTCATAATAATAATGACAATGATGGTGTTTGGTAAGCGCTTACTATTCATTCAGTCGTATTTATTGAGCGCTTACTGTGTGCAGAGCACTGTACTAAGCGCTTGGGAAGTCCAAGTTGGCAACATATAGAGATGGGCCCTACCCAACTGCGGGCTCACAGTCTAGAAGGGGGAGACAGACAACGAAACAAGACATATTAACAAAATAAAATAAATAGAATAAATATGTACAAATAAAATTAATAAATAAATAGAGTAAAGTACTCATTCGTTAGTTCGCTCGCTCGCTCGTTCGTTCGGTTGTTCATTCATTCAATCGTATTTATTGAGCACTTACTGTGTGCAGAGCACTGTACTAAGCGCTTGGGAAGTACAAGTTGGCAACATATAGAGACGGGCCCTACCCAACAGTGGGCTTACAGTCTAGAAGCTTACTACATGTGAAGCACTGTTCTAAGCGCTGGGCGGGGATACAAGGTGATCAGGTTGCCCCACGTGGGGCTCACGCTCTTCATCCCCATTTTACAGATGAGGAAACTGAGGCACAGAGAAGGGAAGCGACCTGCCCAAGGGAAGCGGCGCGGCTTGACGAAAAGAGCACGGGCTTGGGAGTCGGGAGGACTTGGATTCTGATCTCCGGCTCCGCCACTCGCCTGCCGCGTGACCTTGGGCAAGTCGCTTCACTTCTCCAGGCCTCTGTTCCAGCATCTGCAAAAATGGGAATTCAATACCCGCGGGGTATTTTTATTTTTAATGGTATGCGTTCCGCCTTCACTATTTCCTGCACTCTTTAAGTAATAATGATGGTATCTGTTAAGCACTTACTATGTGCCAAGCACTGTTCTGAGCGTGCATTTCAACGCTTCGGGAAGGGCTGTGGGAGGAGAATGAATGAGAGAAGATGTGTTGGGAGAATGTATGGTAACAAGAAACCTTCTAGACTGTGAGCCCACTGGTGGGTAGGGACCGTCTCTATATGTTACCAACTTGTACTTCCCAAGCGCTTAGTACAGTGCTCTGCACACAGTAAGCGCTCAATAAATACGATTGATTGATTGATTGATTCTAGACTGTGAGCCCACTGTTGGGTAGGGACCGTCTCTAGATGTTGCCAACTTGGACTTCCCAAGCGCTCAGTACAGTGCTCTGCACGCAGTAAGCGCTCAATAAATACGATTGAATGAACGAATGTAAGGTCCCTGAAGGCAGGGATTGTGTGAATCTTTGCCATCGTACTCTCCCAAGCGCTTAATACAGTGCTCTGCGCACAGTAAATGCTCAGTATATACCACTGATTGACCGTAGGGTGAGCAGAATTTGGATAAACAAAAGCAAGGAGGACGGAGGAACTTGTTCAACAACACAGGAAATGAGCAAAAACTCATCAGACAACCTACTGAGTGCTTAATAAATGCCACAATAATGATGATAAGAATAATAACGATGATATTTGTTAAGTACTTACTACGTCCCGAGCACTGTCTAAGCACTGGGGTAGATACAAGCTACAGTCCCCGAAGCAGCGTGGCTCAGTGGAAAGAGCCCGGGCTTTGGAGCCAGAGGTCGTGGGTTCAAATCCTGGCTCTGCCACTTGTCAGCTTTGTGACCTTGGGCAAGTCACTTCACTTCTCTGGGCCTCAGTTCCGTCATCTGTAAAATGGGGATTCAGACTGTGAGCCCCCCGTGGGACAACCTGATCCCCTTGTAACCTCCCCAGCGCTTAGAACAGTGCTTTGCACGTAGTAAGCGCTTAATAAATGCCATCATCATCATCATCATCACATGGGGCTCACAGTCTTAATCCTCATTTTACAGATGAGGGAACTGAGGCCCAGAGAAGTGAAGCGACTCGCCCGCGGTCACACAGCGAGCAAGTGGCGGAGTCGGGATTAGAACCCAGGTCCATCCGACTCCCAGGCCCGGGCTCTATCCATTCATTCATTCATTCGATCGTATTTACTGAGCGTTTACTGTGTGCAGAGCACTGTCCTAAGCGCTTGGGAGAGTATAATCCAACAGAGTCGGTGGACACGATCGCTGCCCCCAACGAACTCGGAGTTTAGCCTTTCCGGCCGTTGCCTTCCCCAGCCCCTTTTCTAATACGCCCATCCTATTGCTGTCCCGTACTCTCCCAAGCGCTTAGTACAGTGCTCTGCACACCGTAAGCGCTCAATAAATATGATTGACTGAGACCCGGGTTTGGGGCCCAACTGTCGGCCGGGTCCCGGCGGGAATCGGCTGCCTGAGCCTCCGGCTACCCAGGAGAGGCCTCTTCTCCCTGGGTCGGGAGTAGGCCTCTGGGAACGCCGGGAACGCCGGGAACACGAGGCTTGAGGGACGCGGGTCTGGGCATGCCAGCGATCGCGCGGAAGAGATTCCCCGACCGCAAACAAGCGCCGGTTGACTCTGCCTCCCTATAATTACCCCTCCATAATTCCCCGTGGCCCGTCCACAGCCCCACCTCCCAGCGGGCCCCGGGGACCATCGGCCACTGGCCCTCCCCCCTCTCCCATCACCCCCCTCCACCTAATAATGACTAATTATGGTATTTATTAATAATAATAATAATAATTGGCATTTGTTAAGCGCTTACTATGTGCAAAGCACTGTTCTAAGCGCTGGGGAGGATACAGGGTGATCAGGTTGTCCCATGTGGGGCTCACAGTCTTAATCCCCATTTTACAGATGAGGTCACTGAGGCCCAGAGAAGTTAAGTGACTTGCCCAAGATCACACAGCAGACATGTGGTGGAGTCGGGATTCGAACCCATGACCTCTGACTCCAAAGCCCGTGCTCTTTCCACTGAGCCACGCTGCTATTAAGCGCTTACTATATGCCAGCCACTATACTAAGCGCTGGGTTGCATACGTGGCTCAGTGGAAAGAGCCCGGGCTTTGGAGTCAGAGGCCATGGGTTCAAATCCCGGCTCCGCCAATTGTCTGTGCCTCAGTTACCTCATCTGTAAAATGGGGATTAAGACTGTGAGCCCCCGGTGGGACAACCTGATCACCTTGGAACATCCCCAGTGCTTAGAACAGTGCTTTGCACATAGTAAGCGCTTAATAAAAACCATCATTATGAGCAAATTGGTTGGACACAGTCCTTGTCCCACGTGGGGCTCACGGCCTTAAGCGCCATTTTCAAGATGAGGTAACTGAGGCCCAGAGAGAATAATAATAATAATAATAATAATAATAATAATAATAATAATGGCATTTGTTAAGCACTTACTATGTGCAAAGCACTCTTCTAAGCGCTGGGGAGGTTACAAGGTGATCTAGTTGTCCCACTTGGGGCTCACAGTCTTAATCCCCATTTGACAGATGAGGGAACTGAGGCACAGAGGAGTTAAGTGACTTGCCCAAAGTCACACAGTTGACAAGAGGCGGAGCCGGGATTCGAACCCATGACCTCTGACTCCCAAGCCCGGGCTCTTTCCACTGAGCCACGCTGCTTCTCTACCAAGCACTGGGGTGGATACAAGCAAATGGGGTTGGACACAGTCCCCTGTCCCACGTGGGGCTCACAGTCTTAATCCCCATTTTACAGATGAGGGAACAGAAGCACAGAGGAGTTAAGTGACTTGCTCAGGGTCACACAGCAGACAACTGGCAGAGCCGGGATTAGAACCCAGATCCTTCTAACTCCCAGGCCCGGTTTCCTCTATGCCATGCTGCTTCTCACTAGCCTGGCCTGGTGGGATGGGATTTGGGAGAATCGGGCTCAAATTAGGAATTAGCGGCCCGGGAAGACTTCCTTGTTGTTCGTTTGTTTGTTGTATTTGCTAAAGCGCTTACTATGTGCCAGGCTCTGTTCTCAGCGCCGGGGTAGATACGAGCTAATCAGGTTGGAAACACTCCCCGTCTCCTCACGGTCTTCCTCCCCATTTGACAGATGAAGTAACCAAGGCGCATGAAGTTCACGCAGCAGATAAGTGCGCAATCAGGATTAGAACCCAGGTCTTTTGGACTCCTAGACATGCCGTTCTAACCTCTAGACACGTTGCTGCTTTGCCTAAAAGCCCCCCGAGTCCAGATTTTTGCACGATCCAGACTGTTTTCCTACGCCTTTAGGTAGTAAAACCCCCCTTTTAGACTGTGAGCCCACTGTTGGGTAGGGACTGTCTCTATATGTTGCCAATTTGTACTTCCCAAGCGCTTAGTACAGTGCTGTGCACACAGTAAGCGCTCAATAAATACGATTGATGATGATGATGATGACTATTTTAGCGGAACAACCGTCTGAGTTGAGGTTAACTTCATACCCAAAAGGGACCCAAGAAAATAATGGTTTTAGGACAGAAGCGTTGTTTTTCTTCTTTTTTTCCCTCTCACATTCCCCCCGGAGTGATTTTTTCTGTTCTAACTCCGTCACAATGGTGCTGCAGCTGTTGCCAAGATGGTTTCAAAGAATCTTTCTGGGAACCCAGCGATAAAACAAAACCCAACAAACTGTACTTTGTTCTCGCTCCGGAGGAGCCCGTTGGATTCCTGCTCGGACAACCGACTGGGATGTTTCACTGGATAAAAACGCCAGGAAGGCTTTACTCTTCTTACCAAGCCGACAGCGGAGTCTGTTTGCCGCCCTCCCTTCCGAGGGAAATTAACCGTTTCTCCAGCGCTGGGAGTCAGGAGAGCCGGGTTCTAATCCAACCTCTGCCCCCGGCCCGCTGCGTGACGTTGGGCGGTTCACCTCTCTGGGCCTCGATCTTCCCATCTGTATAATGTGATTCTTGCTCTTCCTCCCTCTTAGACTGTGAGCCCTTGGGTGACAGAGGGACTCCTTTAAAGCCCTCCCACCTCACCTCATTAGAGGCTTCGCTCCTCCATCGCCAACCTCCTCAATGTACTTTGATCTCCTCTATCTCTCCACCGACCTCTCGCCTTCCCTCTTCATATAATAATAATAATAAAGGCATTTATTAAGCGCTTACTATGTGCAAAGCACTGTTCTAAGCACTGGGGATATTACAAGGTTGTCCCACGGGGGGGCTCACCGTCTTAATCCCCATTTCACAGGTGAGGAGGCCCAGAGAAGTGAAGCGACTTGCCCAAAGTCACACAGCTGACAATTGGCAGAGTCGGGATTTGAACCCATGACCTCTGACTCCCAAGCGTGTGCTCTTTCCACTGAGCCACGCTGCTTCTCTGACAGACCATCACCCTCCCCCAACCTTCAAAGCCTCGTTGAAGTCACATCTCCTCCAGGAGGCCTTCCCTGACTAAGCACCGTAATAAATAATAATAATAATGATGACATTTATTAAGCGCTTACTATGTGCAAAGCACCGTTCTAAGCGCAGGGGAGGTCACAAGGTGATCAGGTTGTCCCACGGGGGGCTCAGAGCCTTCATCCCCATTTTACAGATGAGGGAACTGAGGCCCAGAGAAGTTAAGTGACTGAAGTCACACATCTGACAACTGGCAGAGCTGGGAATAAATGCTTGGGAGAGTACAACACAAAGAGTCGGGAGACACGTTCCCTGCCCACAAGGAGCTTACGGTCTAGAGGGGAAGACAGACATTAATATAAATAAACAAATTAAGAATGTGGACAAAAGCGCCGGGGGGCTGAGGGAGGGCGAAAGAAATGATTGCTGCACACAGTCTAATGGAGGAGTCAGACACAGAGTAATTTATGGTGAGAGAAAGAAGGGATGTAAGCAGCGTGGCTCAGTGGAAAGAGCACAGGCTTTGGAGTCAGAGGTCATGGGTTCGAATCCCAGCTCCACCACATGTCTGTTGTGTGACCTTGCGCAAGTCACTTAACTTCTCTGAGCCTCAATTACCTCATCTGTAAAATGGGGATTAAGACTGTGAGCCCCACGTGGGACAACTTAATCACCTTGTATCCCCCCCAGCGCTTAGAACAGTGCTTTGCACATAGTAAGCGCTTAACAAATGCCATTATTATTATTATTATTGTTCTAGTGTCATTCATTCATTCAATCGTATTTATTGAGCACTTACTGTGTGCAGAGCACTGGACTAAGCACTTGGGAAGTCCAAGTTGGCAACATCTAGAGACGGTCCCTACCCAACAGCAGGCTCACAGTCTAGCCGGAGGAGACAGAGAACAAAACCAAACATGTGGACAGGTGTCAAGTCAAACAGGAAAGTCAAGTTGTACGAAAGTACGCCGGAAGGTTGTACAAAAATCCTCCAAGAGATTGTAGTCATAATGATGGCATTTGTTAAGCGCTTACTATGTGCCGAGCACTGTTCAAAGTGCTGGGGGAGATCCAAAGTAATCAGGTTGCCCCACGCGGGGCTCACAGTCTTAATCCCCATTTTACAGATGAGGGAACTGAGGCACAGAGAAGTGAAGCGACTTGCCCAAAGTCGCACAGCTCTGGCTCAGTGGAAAAAGCCCGGGCTTTGGAGTCAGAGCTCATGGGTTCGAATCCCGGCTCCGCCACTCGTCAGCTGTGTGACTTTGGGCAAGTCACTTCACTTCTCTGTGCCTCAGTTACCTCCTCTGGAAAATGGGGATTAAGACTGGGAGCCCCACGTGGGACAACCTGATCACCTTGGTAACCTCCCCAGTGCTTAGAACAGTGCTTAGACTGTGAGCCCACTATTGGGTAGGGACTGTCTCTATATGTTGCCAACTTGTAATTCCCAAGCGCTTAGTACAGTGCTCTGCACACAGTAGGCGCTCAAAAAATACGATTGATGATGATAGTAAGCGCTTAATAAATGCCATCATCATCATAAGCGGCGGGGCTAGAATTAGAACCCATGACCTGTGACTCCCAAGCCCGGGATCTTGCCACTGAGCCACGCTGCTGTGAGATGGCGAGGGAATAATTGCGGAGATGGGAGTTTGATCAATCAATCATTGGTATTTGCGCACTTATACAGAGCGCTGTACTAAGCGCTTGGGAAAGAACAATATAACAGATTTAGTAGGCGTAGTCCCTTCCCACAAGGAGCTTACAGTCTAGAGGGGAATTGCAGGCTCGTTGTGGGCAGGGATTATGTCTGTTTATCATCATCATCAATCGTATTTATTGAGCGCTTACTGTGTGCAGAGCACTGTACTAAGCGCTTATCGTTTGTACTAAGCACTGTTTATCGTTACAGCGGACTCTCCCAAGCGCTTAGTACAGTGCTGTGCACACAGTAAATAAATACGACGACTGACTGAATTGAGTAGATGTGACTTGGGGGAAGAAAAATGGACTTGAAGGGGAAGGGAGAAGCAGAGTGGCCTAGTGGAAAGAACTTGGGTTTGGGAGTCAGAGGACCTGGATTCTAATGGATTATGGAGAAGCAGCGTGCACGGCTCAGTGGAAAGAGCCCGGGCTTTGGAGTCCAGGTCATGGGTTCAAATCCCACTCCGCCACTTGTCAGCTGCTTGACTTTGGGCAAGTCACTTCACTTCTCCGCGCCTCAGTGACCTCATCTGTCGAATGGGGATGAAGACTGTGAGCCCCCCGTGGAACAACCTGATCACCTTGTAACCTCCCCAGCACTTAGAACAGTGCTTTGCACATAGTAAGCGCTTAATAAATGCTATCATTATTATTATTATTAATCCCAGTTCCTCCCCTTGTGTGCTGTGAGACCTTGGGCAAGTCACTTCTCTGGGCCTCAGTTACCTCGCTTGTAAACTGGGCATTAAGATTCATTCATTCTTCAACCCTATTTACTGTGTGCAGAGCACTGTAGTAAGTGCTTGGAGAGTACAATACAACAATAAACAGTGATATTCCCTGCCCACAACAAGCTTAGAGCAGAGGGAGACAGCCATTAAAGCTTCCCCTTCCCTCCTCTCCCCCTCGTCCCCCTCTCCATCCCCCCATCTTACCTCCTTCCCTTCCCCACAGCACCTGTATATATGTATATATGTTTGTACATATTTATTACTCTATTTATTTATCTATTTATTTTACTTGTACATATCTATTCTATTTTATTTTGTTAGTATGTTTGGTTTTGTTCTCTGTCTCCCCCTTTTAGACTGTGAGCCCACTGTTGGGCAGGGACTGTCTCTATATGTTGCCAATTTGGACTTCCCAAGCGCTTAGTACAGTGCTCTGCACACAGTAAGCACTCAATAAATACGATTGATGATGATGATTAAAGCTGTAAGCCCCACATGGAGCAGAGATTGGATCCAACCTGATCCCAACTGTACCCCAGTGCTTAGTACAGTGCTGGCACACAGTAAGCGCTTAACAAATACCATTTAAAAAAAAAGAGAGAGATCCAGACAGGAGGAAGGGAGTGAGCAAGGAGTTAGAGACTACTAAAGAGATAAGTATTGTTACAACACTGAAAACTTGGTTATTTGCTCTACTGGACGAAAAGTCAAGCTATGCTCATTTAGGGAATGGTGTGACCTCAGGCGGGAATTTTTTTTTTTATGTTTTTTTTGAGCTTTTTAGCGATCCAGAAATGAACTGATCACCATCATATTCCATGTTCTTCAAACCAGGAGTACAGCAGTCAACGCCAGCAGAAACTCATTCAGCCGTAACTGCGGTGTCTTCTCCCCCACTATTGAAGTTAGGCATCTTGTCTACTACCTCTATTGTTCTCTCCCAAGAGCTTAGTACAGTGTTCTGCACACAGGAAGCGCTCAATCAATCCATCACTTGTATTTATTGAGCGCTTACTGTGTAGTAAGTGCTTGGGGGACATGTTTGTACATATTTATTACTCTTTTTATTTATATATTTATTTTACTTGTACATATCTATTCTATTTATTTTATTTTGTTAGTACGTTTGGTTTTGTTCTCTGTCTCCCCCCTTTTAGACTGGGAGCCCACTGTTGGGTAGGGACTGAGAAGCAGCGTGGCTCAGTGGAAAGAGCCCGGGCTTTGGAGTCAGAGGTCGTGGGTTCAAATCCCGGCTCCGCCACTTAGTTGTGTGGCTTTGGGCAAGTCACTTCACTTCTCTGGGCCTCAGTTACCTCTTCTGTAAAATGGGGATTAAGACTGTGAGCCCTCCGTGGGACAACCTGATCACCTTGTAACCATCCCAGCGCTTAGAACAGTGCTTTGCACATAGTAAGCACTTAATAAATGCCATTATTATCATTATTATTATATGTTGCCAACTTGTACTTTCCAAGCACTTAGTACAGTGCTCTGCACACAGTAAGTGCTCAATAAATACGATTGATTGATTGATTGACTGGGGAAGTACCGCACAATAGTACAACAGACACATTCCCTGCCCACATTGAGCTGACAGTCTAGAGGGGGAGACAGGCAATATTTAACTCCTCTTTGCCTCGGTTACCTATCTTAAAATGGGTATTAAGACTGTGAGCCCCATGCGGGACAACCTGATTACCTTCCATCTCCCCCCAGTGCTTAGAACAGTGTTTGGCACATAGCACTTAACAAATACTACCATTATTATTATAAACAAATAAATTACACCTATGGACGTAAGTGCTGTAAGGCTGAGGATAGTGGTGAATAAAGGGAGTAAATCAGGGCGACGCAGAAGGGGGTGGGAGATGAGGAAAAGTGGGGCTTAGTCTAGGAAGGCCTCTTGGAGGAGATGGGCCTTCGATAAGGCTTTGAAGGGGGGAGAGTAATTGTCAGTCAATCAATAAATACTGTCGATTGATTGATGATACACAGCCTCGTGGACCTTGGAAAATGAACTTGAGAAAAACCCCAAACAGATTCTCCCAGCTGAGAGATTTCCAGGGGCCACACTATCAGTAAGCTGAAATTTAAGGTCACCGGGTTTTATGGGTGTAATTTCTTATTTAACTAAACTCACACATCACCTGGTTTTATTACCAAACCGCCTTAGAATCTACCTGTTTTTAACAGGCAAGTTTTATTGCTTGTTAGCTCTTCCCAAAAATCAAGACTCAATAGAACAATAAATTTGTCTAGTTAGAAATTAATTTGGGGTTTACAGAAGGAGCAGGATGGACCAGCATCCTCTCAGGCAATGAATAGAGTTTCAGCGCTTGCAAGGCTTACCTAATTTCGCAAATGAGTTCTGAGTTGGGGAAAAGACATGGACGGCATGAATTACTAGCCCAAGCGCTTAGTACAGTGCTCCGCACACAGTAAGCACTCAGTAAATACCATTGATGACGATGATAATGAGTGGAACTGCAGTGCTGGGAGACCAAGGCCAATCTGGCCCAACCCCAATTCTCCCGGAATGCACTATGGTCGAACACAACGGTTGTTCATCTTCCCGAACCACCTCGACTTCCAAGCAGAGGAGCCTTTGGAGAACTTCTAAAACTAAGAACAGGAGAGGAAATTCTCCTTTAATGATGGGGCTGTGTTCCTGAAGAACCTCGAGTTGTGGGAAAATCATATTAAAGCACCTTTGGGGTTCAGTGGGAATCTGCGGGCTGAGGGGTAGAAGGTTTGAAGATAATCTCCCTGACTGACATTTTTGGATACAAATTCCTGCAGTGTTGTTCAGTCCACCATTGCGGAATGCTTTACCCCCTTGCCGCTCATTGCTATTTTACTGTATTAAATACTTTTAAGTTGAAACCATCACTCGATAACAATAATAATTATTATTATGTTATTTGTTACGTTGAAACCACCACACAATAGCAATAATAATTATTATTATGTTATTTGTTAAGCCCTCACTATGTGCCAAGAACTACTCTAAACGGCGGGCAGATACACATTAATCAGGATGGACACAGTCCCTGTCTCAAATGGGGCTCACATTCTTAACCCCATTTTACAGATGAGTTCACTGAGACCCAGAGAAGTGATTTACCCAAGGTCACACAGCACACAAATGAAGGAACAGGGATTAGAACCCAGGTCCTTCCGACTCCAAGGCCGGTGCTCTATCCACTAAGCCACACAAAGAAACACAAAGTTAGCTAACACAAAGTTAACATAGACACAGAGAAACAGTGTTGCCTAGTGGCTAGAGCCCGGGCCTGGGAATCAAGAGAAGCAGCGTGGCTCAGTGGAAAGAGCCCGGGCTTTGGAGTCAGCGGTCAGGGGTTCAAATCCCGGCTCCGCCAATTGTCAGCTGTGTGACTTTGGGCAAGTCACTTCACTTCTCTGGACCTCAGTTACCTCATCTGTAAAATGGGGATTGACTGTGAGCCCCCTGTGGGACAACCTGATGACCTTGTAACCTCCCTAGCACTTAGAACAGTGCTTTGCACATAGTAAGTGCTTAACAAATGCCATTACTATTATTATTATTATTATTATTATTATTATATACGCTACCCATCAGGCTGGAAAGCTCAGATGTGATAGGGTTTTTCCACTGGGACATATGCAGAGATCATTTCCAATCCCACAGCCCCAAAAGGCCGGGGGCTCTTGACAAGTTGGCGGAAAGCTTCTGTTGGGGGGAATCACTCATCATGTCGCTCAGTGACTTGTTCCAGGGGAATTAGGCAAATGTCAAAGTGGTTCATTTTGGCTAGGAGGAATCACCAAAGCTTTCCTTACCTGATGAATTATATCACTCGATGTTATACTTGGGGTTATCTTCAGGGTAATCTGGTCACAGTCGTGTACTAAAATAAACAAAACACATCCTTAAGTCCATGACCCTTAGGGACTCGCTTAGCTGAAATACATTCCCTCCTTTGGTATTTATTTATTTCTATTAATGTCTGTCTCCCCCTCTAGACTGTAAGCTTACTGTGGGCAGGGAATGTGTCTGGTTATGGTACTTGTTCCCAGACCTTAGTTCAGTGCTCCGCACATAGTAAGCGCTCGATAGACAGGACTGATTGACCGACTGACTGGCTTTGGTAAATTACTTTGAGGCAGCATGGTACATTGGAAAGAGCGTGGAATTAGAGGGCAGAAGACCTGGGTTCTAGTCCAGGCTCTGCCACTGGCCTGCTGTGTGACTCTGGGCGAGTCGCTGAACCTCTCTGGGCCTGTTTCCTCATCTATAAAATAGGGGTGAGATAGCAATTACATTGTGAGCCCCATGTGGGACAGGGACTGTGTCCATTCTGATTACTTTGCATCTGCCACAGGGTAATCAATCAATCACATGTATTGAGCGCTTACTCTGTGCACAGCACTGTACTAAGTGCTTGGGAGAGTACAATATAACAATAAATAGACACATTCCCTGCCCACAACAAGTGTACAGTCTAGAGCTGTATCTATCTCATCGCTGTGGCCATTCACTCTCAGTCTCCTTCGCGGCCTCCTCCTCTGCCTCCCTCCTCTTAACTGTGGGGGTCCCTCAAGGTTCAGTTCTGGGTCCCCTTCTAGTCTCATTCACTCATTCATTCAATCGTATTTATTGAGCGCTTACTGTATGCAGAGCACTGTACTAAGCGCTTGGGAAGTACAAGTTGGCAACATATAGAGACGGTCCCTACCCAACAGCGGGCTCACAGTCTAGAAGCCTCCAGTCTCCATCTCCACCCACTCCCTCGGAGAACTCATTCACTCCCACGGCTTCAACTATCATCTCTCTGTGGATGACACCTAAATGTACAACTCCGCCCTTGTACTTCCCAAGTGCTTAGTACAGTGCTGTGCACACAGTAAGCACTCAATAAATACGATTGATTGATTGATTGATTGGTCTCTCTCCCTCTCTGCAATCTCGCATTTCCTCTTGCCTTGAAGACGTCTCTGCTTGGATGTCCTCCCGGCAGCTCAAACTAAACACGTCCATATCAGAACGCCTTATCTTCCCACCCAAACCCTGTCCTCCCCTTGACTTTCCCATCACTGTAGACGCCACTACCATCCTTCCTGCCTCACAAGCCCATAACCTTGGTGTTGTCCTTGACTCCTCTCTCTCATTCAATCCACCTATTCAATCCATCATTAAATCCTGTCGGTCCCACCTTCACAATGTCAACAAGAACCGCCCTTTCCTCCCCATCCAAACTGCTACCATGTTAATAATAATAACAATGACACTTATTAAGCACTTACTAGGTGCAAAGCACCATTCTAAGCGCTGGGGAGGTTACAAGGTGATCAGGTTGTCCCACGGGGGGCTCACAGTCTTAATCCCCATTTTCCAGATGAGGTAAATGAGGGCCAGAGAAGTGAAGTGACTTGCCCAAAGTCACACAGCTGACAAGTGGCGGAGCCAGGATTGGAACCCGTGACCTCTAGACTCCCAAACCCGGGCTCTTTCCACTGAGCCATGCTGCTTCTCATTTGGGAGAGTCTAGTAGAGTCTGTCTCCCCGAGCTAACCCGTAAGCTCCTTGAAGGCAGGGATCATTTTTACTGACTCCTTTGAGCACTCCCAAGCTCCAAGAACAGTGCTTCGCACACGGTAGACACTCAATAAATACTCTGACCAAGTGACGGACTGTCGCAGCAGGACACGGCGTCTGAAGAAACGCAGCTTCGGACCTGGGGGTGAGGGCTGCAGAATGTGTTTTAACGCCCCCCTGTTCTAGAATTAGGGAGGAGGGGGTCTTCCCCCCGGTCCTTTAAACACCACTTACAGGGGTCAGGGCCTGAGTAGTCAAAGCCGCCTTGTTAATTACTTAACCGAACATAAGTTACCGGTGAAAGTTGGGCCTTACCTTTAGGGAGCTCTGTGTCTTGAACAGGGTACTTGTCTGACTGTAGGAAAACACAAGGGAAGGAGAGGGAGGTCATTGCCAAGGCATCAGAGTCCGATCGCAAGATTCGTTCAGTCAGTCGTATTTATTGAGCACTTACTGTGTGCAGAGCACTGTTCTAAGCGCTTGGGAAGTACAAGTCGGCGACACAAGATGAGACAGGCCCCGGAAACCCACAGGGCCTTGACGCTAAAACCCTCCGGGGTTTGGCCTGGGGAAGGCCTCCCCATTTGGACCTGGACCCCCGCCGACACATGGGCTCCATTGACGCCCATCCCCGGACGGTCCCAAGCCAGGGAATCCCGGTTCTGTAGGGGGCTGGCTAGTTACGCCACGGACTTGCCCTGGTTTCTCTGACTGTCAGAGCGATTAAAAGGTCCAGCACCCTACCCACCTCAACTTCCTGGCTGTGGGTAAGCGCTTAATAAATGCCATTATTAATGACTCAGACGTGACGTTGCCAATTTGTACTTCCCAAGCACTTAGTACAGTGCTCTGCACATAGTAAGCGCTCAATAAATACGATTGATAATGATGATGATGATGACGTCCATCCGTCGGTCAGTCAGTCGTATTTATTGAGCGCTTACTGGGGGCAGAGCACTGTACTAAGCGCTTGGGAGCACCATAATAGACACATCCCCTGCCCACAGCGAGCTTACGGACTTCATCACCGATCAATCGATAGTATTTATTGAGGGTTTACCCCACACGGACCACTGTATAATCGCTTGGGGAAGCGCAGCCGAATTAGCAGACACGATCCCGTGCATGCAAGGAGCGCTTACTATGTGCCAAGCGGTGTTCAAAGGACTGGGGTAGATATGAGTTACTTCTGTACATAGTGACCACTCTCTGGTGGCCCTTTCTAACCACTGACACCCACCTCCTGCCTCTGAGCTCCTTCTCCATTTCTTATTTCCCGTCCTTCACCAGTTCACACCTCACAGACGAACTCTTGTTCTCACGTCCAATTTTACTGATATATTTCTCTGCTATAAATATCAAGTGGTGGGCTCACTTATATGTACATATCCTGTATATATGTATATATGTTTGTACATATTTATTACTCTATTTATTTATTTATTTATTTTGCTTGTACATATCTATTCTATTTATTTTATTTTATGAATATGTTTGGTTTTGTTCTCTGTCTCCCCCTTCTAGACTGTGAGCCCACTGTTGGGTAGGCACTGTCTCTATATGTTGCCAACATGTACTTCCGAAGCACTTAGTACAGTGCTCCGCACACAGTAAGCGCTCAATAAATACGATTGATTGATTGATTGATTGATTATCCCTGCTTTTTTAAGGTTACCTCTGACTCAGAAAGGAAAGAGAGGGAAGGAAATGAAACGGGGAAAAATTAAATAGAGTGTGACATTAAAATCCCTAGTATTATTCAGTTGTATTTATTGAGCGCTTACTGTGTGCACAGCACTGTACTAAGCGCTTGGGAAGTACAAGTTGGCAACTTACAGAGACGGTCCCTACCCAACAGTGGGCTCACAGCCTAAAAGGGGGAGACAGAGAACAAAACCAAACATACTAACAAAATAAAATCAATAGAATAGATATGTACAAGTAAAATAAATAGAGTAATAAATATGTACAAACATATATCCATATATACAGGTGCTGTGGGGAAGGGAAGGAGGTAAGATGGGGGGGATGGAGAGGGGGACAAGGGGGAGAGGAAGGAAGGGGCTCAGTTTGGGAAGGGCTCCTGGAGGAGGTGAGCTCTCAGTAGGGCCTTGAAGGGAGGAAGAGAGATAAATGCTATCATTATTATTATTGTTATTATTTGTTTACTAGGCACTTACCACGTGCCAGGCACCATTCTAAGAGCTGGGGTGGAAACCAGCAAATTGGGTTGGACCCTCTCCCTAGCCCACGGGGGGCTCACACTCTCCATCCCCATTTTGCAGGTGAGGGAACTGAGGCACAGAGGAGTTGAGTGACTCGCCCAAGGTCATGCAGCAGACAAATGGCAGCAAACCTTGTGACTCCCAGGCCCGTGCCCTATCCCCATGCCATACTGCTTATCTATCGATGGTTATCGATTGATCTCTGGTATGTACTGAGCGCTCGCTTGCTTTGTGGAGAGCCCCGTACAAAATGCGCAAGAGTGTCCACTCCAACAGAGTTGGTAGATGGGACCCCTGCCCACAAGGAGTTCAGAGGAGGAGTTGGGCGTTAAAAACAGATTATTGGATTGGATTCATTACACCCCACAGACAAACGTCCCTAGGCAGCAGACAAATGGCAGCAAACCTCATGACGACTCCCAGGCCCGTGCCCTATCCCCATGCCATACTGCTTATCTATCGATGGTTATCGATTGATCTCTGGTACGTACTGAGCACTCGCTTGCTTTGTGGAGAGCCCCATACAAAACGCTCGGGAGGGTCCACTCCAACAGAGTTGGTAGATAGATGGGACCCCAGCCCACAAGGAGTTTAGAGGAGGAGTTGGGGGTTAAAAACAGATTATTGGATTGGTTTCATCACACCCCACAGACAAACGTCCCTATGCAGCAGACCAATGGCAGCAAACCTCGTGACTCCCAGGCCCGTGCCCTATCCCCATGCCATACTGCTTCTCTATCGATGGTTATCAATTGATCTCTGGTATGTACTGAGCGCTCGCTCGCTTTCTGGAGAGCCCCGTACAAAATGCTCGGGAGGGTGCACTCCAGCAGAGTCGGTAGATGGGACCCCTGCCCACAAGGAGTTTAGAGGAGGAGTTGGGCGTTCAAAACAGATTATTGCATTGGTTTCATCACACCCCACAAACAAAACGTCCCTATGCAGCAGACCAATGGCAGCAAACCTCGTGACTCCCAGGCCCGTGCCCTATCCCCATGCCATACTGCTTATCTAGCGATCGTTATCGATTGATCTCTGGTATGTACTGAGCGCTCGCTTGCTTCGTCGAGAGCCCCGTACAAAACACACAGGAGGGTACACTCCAACAGAGTTGGTAGATAGATGGGACCCCTGCCCACAAGGAGTTTAGAGGAGGAGTTGGGCATTAAAAACAGATTATTGGATTGGTTTCATCACACCCCACAGACAAACGTCCCTAGGCAGCAGACAAATGGCAGCAAACCTTGTGACTCCCAGGCCCGTGCCCCAACCCTATGCAGCAGACAAATGGCAGCAAACCTCGTGACTCCCAGGCCCCTGCCCTATCCCCATGCCATACTGCTTATCTATCCATGGTTATGGATTGATCTCTGGTATGTATTGAGGGCTCGCTTGCTTTGTGGAGAGCCCCGTACAAAACGCTTGGGAGGGTCCACTCCAACAGAGTCGGTAGATAGATGGGACCCCTGCCCACAAGGAGTTTAGAGGAGGAGTTGGGCATTAAAAACAGATTATTGGATTGGTTTTATCACACCCCACAGACAAACGTCCCTATGCAGCAGACAAATGGCAGCAAACCTCATGACTCCCAGGCCCGTACCCTATCCCCATGCCATACTGCTTATCTAGCGATGGTTATCGATTGATGCGCTCGCTTGCTTTGTGGAGAGCCCCGTGCAAAACGCTCGGGAGGGTACACTCCAACAGAGTCGGTAGATGGGACCACTGCCCACAAGGAGTTTAGAGGAGGAGTTGGGCGTTAAAAACAGATGATTGGATTGGTTTCATCACACCCCACAGACAAAACGTCCCTATGCAGCAGACCAATGGCAGCAAACCTCGTGACTCCCAGGCCCGTGTCCTATCCCCATGCCATACTGCTTCTCTATCGATGGTTATCGATTGATCTCTGGTATGTACTGAGCGCTCGCTTGCTTTGTGGAGAGCCCCGTGCAAAACGCGCAGGAGGGTACACTCCAACAGAGTTGGTAGATGGGACCTCTACCCATAAGGAGTTTAGAGGAGGAGTTGGGTGTTAAAAACAGATTATTGGATTGGTTTCATCACACCCCACAGACAAACGTCCCTATGCAGCAGACAAATGGCAGCAAACCTCGTGATTCCCAGGCCCGTGCCCTAACCCTATGCAGCAGCGGACAAATGGCAGCAAACCTTGTGAGTCCCAGGCCCGTGCCCTATCCCCGTGCCATACTGCTTATCTAGCGACGGTTACCGATTGATCTCTGGTATGTACTGAGCGTTCGCTTGCTTTGTGGAGAGCCCCGTGCAAAACGCTCAGGAGGGTCCACTCCACCAGAGTTGGTAGATGGGACCCCTGCCTACAAGGAGTTTAGAGGAGGAGTTGGGCGTTAAAACCGATGATTGGATTGGTTTCATCACAGCCCACAGACAAACGTCCCCATGCAGCAGACAAATGGCAGCAAACCTTGTGACTCCCAGGCCCCTGCCCTATCCCCATGCCATACTGCTTATCTATCGATGGTTATCGATTGATCTCTGGTATGTACTGAGCGCTCGCTTGCTTTGTGGAGAGCCCCATGCAAAACTCTCGGGAGGGTACACTCCAACAGAGTCAGTAGATGTGACCACTTACTACAAGGAGTTTAGAGGAGAAGTTGGGCTTTAAAAACAGATTATTGGACTGGTTTCATCACACCCCACAGACAAAACATCCCTATGCAGCAGACAAATGGCAGCAAAGCTTGTGACTCCCAGGCCCGTGCCCTATCCCCATGCCATACTGCTTATCTAGCGATGGTTATCGATTGATCTCTGGTATGTACTGAGCGCTCGCTTGCTTTGTGGAGAGCCCCGTACGAAACGCTCGGGAGGGTCCACTCCAACAGAGTTGGTAGATAGATGGGACCCCTGCCCACAAGGAGTTTAGAGGAGGAGTTGGGCGTTAAAAACAGATTATTGGGTTGGATCCATTACACCCCACAGACAAACGTCCCTATGCAGCAGACAAATGGCAGCAAACCTTGTGACTCCCAGGCCCAAGCTCTATCCCCATGCAATACTGCTTATCTATCGACAGTTATCAATTGATCTCTGGTGTGTACTGAGCGCTCGCTTGCTTTCTGGAGAGCCCCATACAAAACGCTCAGGAGGGTCCACTCCAACAGAGTTGGTAGATGGGACCCCTTCCCACAAGGAGTTTAGAGGAGGAGTTGGGCATTAAAAACAGATTATTGGATTGGTTTCATCACACCCCACAGACAAAACATCCCTATGCAGCAGACAAATGGCAGCAAAGCTCGTGACTCCCAGGCCTGTGCCCTATCCCCATGCCATACTGCTTATCTAGCGATGGTTATCGATTGATCTCTGGTATGTACTGAGCGCTCGCTTGCTTTGTGGAGAGCCCCGTACGAAACGCTCGGGAGGGTCCACTCCAACAGAGTTGGTAGATAGATGGGACCCCTGCCCACAAGGAGTTTAGAGGAGGAGTTGGGCGTTAAAAACAGATTATTGGGTTGGATTCATTACACCCCACAGACAAACGTCCCTATGCAGCAGACAAATGGCAGCAAACCTTGTGACTCCCAGGCCCAAGCTCTATCCCCATGCCATACTGCTTATCTATCGACAGTTATCAATTGATCTATGGTGTGTACTGAGCGCTCGCTTGCTTTCTGGAGAGCCCCATACAAAACGCTCAGGAGGGTCCACTCCAACAGAGTTGGTAGATGGGACCCCTTCCCACAAGGAGTTTAGAGGAGGAGTTGGGCATTAAAAACAGATTATTGGATTGGTTTCATCACATCCCACAGACAAACGTCCCTAGGCAGCAGACAAATGGCAGCAAACCTCGTGACTCCCAGGCCCGTGCCCTAACCCCATGCCATACTGCTTATCTATCCACGGTTATCGATTGATCTCTGGTATGTACTGAGCGCTCGCTCGCTTTGTGGAGAGCCCCGTACAAAATGCTCGGGAGGGTACACTCCAGCAGAGTCGGTAGATGGGACCCCTGCCCACAAGGAGTTTAGAGGAGGAGCTGGGCGTTCAAAACAGATTATTGGATTGGTTTCATCACACCCCACAGACAAACGTCCCTAGGCAGCAGACAAATGGCAGAAAACCTTGCGACTCCCAGGCCCGTGCCCTATCCCCATGCCATGCTGCTTATCTATCGATGGTTATCGATTGATCTCTGGTATGTACTTAGCGCTTGCGTGCTTTATGGAGAGCCCCGTGCAAAACGGTCGGGAGGGTACACTCCAACAGAGTCGGTAGATAGATGGGACCCCTGCCCACAAGGAGTTTAGAGGAGGATTTGGGCGTTCAAAACAGATTATTGGATTGGTTTCATCACACCCCACAGACAAACGTCCCTATGCAGCAGACAAATGGCAGCAAACCTTGTGACTCCCTGGCCCGTGCCCTAACACCATGCCATACTGCTTATCTAGCGATGGTTATCGATTGATCTCTGGTATGTACTGAGCGCTCGCTCGCTTTGTGGAGAGCCCCGTACAAAACGCTCAGGAGGGTCCACTCCAACAGAGTCGGTAGATAGATGGGACCCCTGCCCACAAAGAGTTTAGAGGAGGAGTTGGGCGTTAAAAACAGATTATTGGATTGGTTTCATCACACCCCACAGACAAAACGTCCCTATGCAGCAGACAAATGGCAGCAAAGCTTGTGACTCCCAGGCCCGTGCCCTATCCCCATGCCATACGGCTTATCTAGCGATGGTTATCGATTGATCTCTGGTATGTACTGAGCGCTCACTTGCTTTGTGGAGAGCCCCGTGCAAAACGCTAGGGAGGGTCCACTCCAACAGAGTCGGTAGATGGGACCCCTGCCCACAAGGAGTTTAGAGGAGGAGTTGGGTGTTAAAAACAGATTATTGGATTGGTTTCATCACACCCCACAGACAAACGTCCCTATGCAGCAGACAAATGGCAGCAAACCTCGTGATTCCCAGGCCCGTGCCCCAACCCCATGCAGCAGACAAATGGCAGCAAACCTTGTGACTCCCAGGCCCGTGCCCTCTCCCCATGCCACACTGCTTATCTAGCGATGGTTATCGATTGATCTCTGGTACGTACTGAGCGCTCGCTTGCTTTGTGGAGAGCCCCGCACAAAACGCTCGGGAGGGTACACTCCAACAGAGTCGATAGATGGGACCCCTGCCCACAAGGAGTTTAGAGGACGAGTTGGGCGTTAAAAACAGATGATTGGATTGGTTTCATCACACCCCACAGACAAACATCCCTATGCAGCAGACAAATGGCAGCAAACCTCGTGACTTCCAGACCCGTGTCCTATCCCCATGCCATACTGCTTATCTAGCAATGGTTATCGATTGATCTCTGGTATGTACTGAGCGCTCGCTTGCTTTGTGGAGAGCCCCGTGCAAAACGCTCGGGAGGGTCCACTCCAACAGAGTTGGTAGATAGATGGGACCCCTGCCCACAAGGAGTTTAGAGGAGGAGTTGAGTGTTAAAAACAGATTATTGGATTGGCTTCATCACACCCCACAGACAAACGTCCCTATGCAGCTGACAAATGGCAGCAAACCTTGTGACTCCCAGGCCCGTGCCCTATCCCCATGCCATACTGCTTATCTAGCGATGGTTATCAATTGATCTCTGGTATGTACTGAGCGATCGCTTGCTTTGTGGAGAGCCCCATGCAAAACGCTCGGGAGGGTACACTCCAACAGAGTCGGTAGATGGGACCCCTGCCCACAAGGAGTTTAGAGGAGGAGTTGGGCGTTAAAAACAGATTATTGGATTGGTTTCATCACACCCCGCAGACAAACGTCCCTAGGCAGCAGACAAATGGTAGCAAACCTCATGACTCCCCGTCCCGTGCCCTAACCCTATGCAGCAGACAAATGGCAGCAAACCTTGTGACTCCCAGGCCCGTGCCCTATCCCCATGCCATACTGCTTATCTAGCGATGGTTATTGATTGATCTCTGGTATGTACTGAGCGCTCGCTTGCTTCGTGGAGAGCCCCGTCCAAAATGCGCAGGAGGGTACGCTCCAACAGGGTTGGTAGATAGATGGGACCCCTGCCCACAAGAAGTTTAGAGGAGGAGTTGGGGGTTAAAAACAGATTATTGGATTGGTTTCATCACACCCCACAGACAAAACGTCCCTATGCAGCAGACAAATGGCAGCAAACCTTGTGCCTCCCAGGTCCGTGCCCTAACCCCATGCCATACTGCTTATCTGTCGATGGTTATCGATTGATCTCTGGTACGTACTGAGCGCTCGCTTGCTTTGTGGAGAGCCCCGTACAAAATGCTCGGGAGGGTCCACTCCAACAGAGTCGGTAGATAGATGGGACCCCTGCCCACAAGGAGTTTAGAGGACGAGTTGGGCGTTAAAAACAGATGATTGGATTGGTTTCATCACACCCCACAGACAAACGTCCCTATGCAGCAGACAAATGGCAGCAAACCTCGTGACTCCCAGGCCCGTGTCCTATCCCCATGCCATACTGCTTATCTAGCGATGGTTATCGATTGATCTCTGGTACGTACTGAGCGCTCGCTTGCTTTGTGGAGAGCCCCGTACAAAACGCTCGGGAGGGTACACTCCAACAGAGTTGGTAGATAGATGGGACCCCTGCCCACAAGGAGTTTAGAGGAGGAGTTGGGGGTTAAAAACAGATTATTGGATTGGTTTCATCACACCCCACTGACAAAACGTCCCTATGCAGCAGACAAATGGCAGCAAACTTGTGACTCCCAGGCCCGTGCCCTAAACCCATGCCATATTGCTTCTCTATCGATGGTTATCGATTGATCTCTGGTATGTACTGAGTGCTCGCTCGCTTTCTGGAGAGCCCCGTACAAAATGCTCGGGAGGGTGCACTCCAGCAGAGTCGGTAGATGGGACCCCTGCCCACAAGGAGTTTAGAGGAGGAGTTGGGCGTTCAAAACAGATTATTGCATTGGTTTCATCACACCCCACAGACAAAACGTCCCTATGCAGCAGACCAATGGCAGCAAACCTCGTGACTCCCAGGCCCGTGTCCTATCCCCATGCCATACTGCTTATCTGTCGATGGTTATCGATTGATCTCTGGTATGTACTGAGCGCTCGCTTGCTTTGTGGAGAGCCCCGTGCAAAACGCTTGGGAGGGTACACTCCAACAGAGTCGGTAGATGTGACCACTGCCCACAAGGAGTTTAGAGGAGGAGTTGGGTGTTAAAAACAGATTATTGGATTGGTTTCATCACACCCCACAGACAAACGTCCCTAGGCAGCAGACAAATGGCAGCAAACCTCATGACTCCCAGGCCCGTGCCCTAACCCCATGCCATACTGCTTATCTGTTGATGGTTATCAATTGATCTCTGGTACGTACTGAGCGCTCGCTTGCTTTCTGGAGAGCCCCGCACAAAACGCTCGGGAGGGTACACTCCAACAGAGTCGATAGATGGGACCCCTGCCCACAAGGAGTTTAGAGGACGAGTTGGGCGTTAAAAACAGATGATTGGATTGGTTTCATCACACCCCACAGACAAACGTCCCTATGCAGCAGACAAATGGCAGCAAACCTCGTGACTCCCAGGCCCGTGTCCTATCCCCATGCCATACTGCTTATCTAGCGATGGTTATCGATTGATCTCTGGTACGTACTGAGCGCTCGCTTGCTTTGTGGAGAGCCCCGTACAAAACGCTCGGAAGGGTACACTCCAACAGAGTTGGTAGATAGATGGGACCCCTGCCCACAAGGAGTTTAGAGGAGGAGTTGGGGGTTAAAAACAGATGATTGGATTGGTTTCATCACACCCCACAGACAAACGTCCCTATGCAGCAGACAAATGGCAGCAAACCTCGTGACTCCCAGGCCCGTGCCCTCTCCCCATGCCATACTGCTTATCTATCGATGGTTATCGATTGATCTCTGGTATGTACTGAGCGCTCGCTTGCTTTGTGGAGAGCCCCGTGCAAAACGCTCGGGAGGGTCCACTCCAGCAGAGTCGGTAGATAGATGGGACCCCTGCCCACAAGGAGTTTAGAGGAGGAGTTGAGTGTTAAAAACAGATTATTGGATTGGCTTCATCACACCCCACAGACAAACGTCCCTAGGCAGCTGACAAATGGCAGCAAACCTCGTGACTCCCAGGCCCGTGCCCTATCCCTATGCCATACTGCTTATCTAGCGATGGTTATCGATTGATCTCTGGTATGTACTGAGCGTTCGCTTGCTCTGTGGAGAGCCCCGTACCAAATGCTCGGGAGGGTACACTCCAACAGAGTCGGTAGATGGGACCCCTGCCCACAAGCAGTTTAGAGGAGGAGTTGGGAGTTAAAAACAGATTATTGGATTGGTTTCATCACACCCCACAGACAAACGTTTTTCAGTCAATGCCTGCCAATGACAAAGGAAGAAATCATCTTTAGGAGGCGTGAAGATGGAGCCGTCTAGTCTCGGCCTGCTACCGCTTCAGCAGAACCCTTTCATTTTGGCCTCATGCTGGCTTCTGCTTAGTTACTCCATTTTATGAAGAAAAATTGGAATTCGCACCGTTAGTATTAGGGAACCTCCAGCTCCTCAATTTTACTCGCTTTTGGCCCGCTACACATCCGCCATACACCCCCTGGCCTGGAATGCCCCCCCTCTGCCCATCCACCAAGCTAGCTCTCTTCCTCCCTTCAAGGCCCTACTGAGAGCTCACCTCCTCCAGGAGGCCTTCCCACACTCAGCCCCCTCCTTCCTCTCCCCCTACTCCCCCCTCTATCCCCCCATCTTACCTCCTTCCCTTCCCCACATCACCTGTATATGTTTGTACATATTTATTACTCTATTTATTTATTTTACTTGTACATATCTATTCTATTTATTTTATTTTGTTACTATGTTTGGTTTTGTTCCCTGTCACCCCCTTCTAGACTGTGAGCCCACTGTTGGGTAGGGACCGTCTCTATGTGTTGCCAACTTGGACTTCCCAAGCGCTTAGTACAGTGCTCTGCACACAGTAAGCGCTCAATAAATACGATTGATTGATTGGTTGATCTGGATAGGAGGCTTTGAAGAATTAGGACAACCTCTTCCCACAGGACCCATCTGATTAGAACACAGGCCAGTGAAGGAAGAATCAATCGATCGATCATATTTACTGAGTGCTTATTGTTTGCAGGGCACTGTACTAACCACTTGGGAGAGTCCAATTTTACAGAATGGGTACACACCTCCCCTGCCCACAATTTTCTGGGGTCCATCGTGCCTTAATTTCTCCTCAACAAGGGTTTCTTCAAGAACATGACTGCAATAACTGACTATTATTTACTCTTAAAGTTAAGGGTTTGGTTATTTCCTTTGGCTACCATTTTTCTCAGGTATAATGAGGTTATCCATCTGTGGGCTATTGATTCAGTTTAGCCCACAGACGATAATAAAAAAAAAATCTGCCACAAACTCTCAAAACAATGACCTCCAATGTATGCAAGGATGTGTAAGAAGCATGAATGTTAGGTTCTTATCTAAAATAAACATAGTCAGAGGTACATTGATGGTGTATCATGGAATATAGCATACTAAGAAGCCACCTTTATCACAAACGTATCATCTACGGGTTTTCTCATCCGCTTCACCTAGATGAGAAACGGAGTCAGTGATGAGTTTCTGTCCAGATGGAAAGTGAGGACGTACCATTTGAAAAGATAAAGTGCTTGGGTCTGTATCTTCGACCGGTTCTTTGGCAACGGGATCTGAAAGAAACAAATGGGAATTTAATTATTTTGCCTCTACCCCAAGACTTAGAATAGTGCGTGACGTAGGGTAGAGGGTAGACTCCTGGGAATCAGAAGGACCTGGGTTCTAATCCCGTCCCCACCACATGTCTGCTGTGTGGGCAAGTCACTCCACTTCTCTCGGCCTCAGTTACCTCATCTGGAATAGGGGGATTAAGACTAGGAGCCCGATGTGGAATAATAATAATAATGATGGTATTTTTTAAGCACTTACTATGTGCCAAGTACTGTTGTATAATAATAATAATAATGGCATTTATTAAGCACTTACTATGTGCAAAGCACTGTTCTAAGCACTGGGGAGGTTCCAAGGTGATCAGGTTGTCCCACGGGGGGCTCACAGTCTTCATCTCCCTTTTACAGATGAGGTAACTGAGGCTCAGAGAAGTGAAGTGACTTGCCCAAAATCACACAGCTGAGTGGGTCCAATCTGATTTGCTTGTATTCCCCCCCCCAGCGCTTAGTATAGTGCCTGTACTTAACAAATACCACCCTTATAATTATTATTATTAAAATGGGGATTAAGACCGCGAGGTCCCCGTGGGACAACCTGATCACCTTGTAACCTCCCCAGCGCTGAGAACAGTGCTTTGCACATAGTAAGTGCTTAATAAATGCTATTATCATTATTATTATTATTATTTATTAAGTGCTTACTATGTGCAAAGCACTGTTCTAAGCGCTGGGGAGGTTACAAGGTGATCAGGTTGTACCATGGGGGCTAACAGCCTGAATCCCCATTTTCCAGATGAGGGAACTGAGGCCCAGAGAAGTGAAGTGACTTGCCCAAAGGCACACAGCTGACAAGCGGCAGAGCCGGGATTTGAACCCATGACCTCTGACTCCAAAGCCCATGCTCTTTTCACTGAGCCACGCTGCTTCCCAAGAGTGGGAAGCGCTGGGGTATAAATAAGTTAATAATAATAATAATGATGATGGTATTTGTTAAGCGCTTACTATGTGCAAAGCACTGTTCTAAGCACTGGATAAGAATAATAATAACGGCATTTATTAAGCACTTACTATGTGCAAAGCACTGTTCTAAGCGCTGGGGAGGTTACAGGGTGATCAGGTTGTCCCACAGGGGGCTCACAGTCTTAATCCCCATTTAATAGATAATAATAATAATAATAATAATGGCATTTATTAAGCGCTTACTATGTGCCAAGCACTGTTCTAAGCACTGGGGAGGTTACAAGGTGATCAGGTTGTCCCACTGGGGGCTCACAGTCTTCATCCCCATTTTACAGATGAGGGAACTGAGGCACAGAGAAGTGAAGTGACTTGCCCACAGTCACACAGCTGACAATTGGCGGAGTCCGGATTTGAACCCATGACCTCTGACTCCAAAGCCCGGGCTCTTTTCCACTGAGCCACGCTGCTTCTCTAGCAGAGATGAGATAGATTCATTCATTCAATCGTATTTATTGAGCGCTTACTGTGTGCAGAGCATTGTACTAAGCGCTTGGGAAGTACAAGTTGGCGACAAAGTAACTAAGGCACAGAGAAGTTAAGTGACTTGCCCAAAGTCACACAAATGCTATCATTATTATCATTATTATTACCCCAGCACTTTTGTACGGTGCTTGGCCCTTAGGAAGCGCTTAAGAAATAGCATTAAATAAACCCAGTTTCCTCCTTATCTGTCTTGAACGCAAACAAAAGGAAACAAATTCGTGTGGACAAAACCACACGTCTGTTTCTGGGCTCCTGGTTTTACATCTGCCCTTCCCTCCGACTTCGCCTCGAGAGGCGAGCCAAGAGTGTTTCTTTTGCGAATCCGCAGGAGGACGCTTAGTCCATAGGGGCCTTCTCCATGCAGGGGACACTGGTTCTGATGGGATGGTGGGGTTGGGCGGACTTTGGGGTGGAGGCGGGAGGTGGGGAGGGGGCTCCACAAAGAGGGAAAGGTCTGAGAGCCTTGGAGGTAATCAATCAATCAATCAATCGTATTTATTGAGCGCTTACTGTGTGCAGAGCACTGTACTAGGCGCTTGGGAAGTCCAAGTCGGCAACATCTAGAGACGGTCCCTACCCAACAGTGGGCTCACAGTCTAGAAGGGGGAGACAGAGAACAAAACCAAACATATTAGAACAAAATGATGATTGTCCTCTAGACTGTGAGCTACGGGGGGCAGGAGATATGTCTGTTTATTGTTATATTGGACTCTCCCAAGCGCTTAGTACAGAGCTCTCCACACGGTGAGCTCTCAATAAAAATGACTGAGTGATTGACTGAATGAATGGAATTTGTTAAAGCGCTTACTAGGAGCCAAGCACTGTGCTAAGCTCTGGGGTTGACACGGGATCATCCTGGCCCCATATGGGGCTCACAGTCTAAGTAGGAAGGAGGAAGGGGATCGAATCCCCATTCTGTAAATGATGATGACGATGGTATTTGTTAAGAGCTTACTATGTGTCAAACACTGTTCTAAGCGCTTTTAGACCGTGAGCCCGCTGTTGGGTAGGGACTGTCTCTATATGTTGCCAACTTGGACTTCCCAAGCGCTTAGTACAGTGCTCTGCACACAGTAAGTGCTCAATAAATACGATTGAACGAATGAATGAATGAATGGCACGTAGTAAGCACTTAAAAAAACACCACAATTATTATTATTATCATCCTCAACAAGAGTCCCAAAAGAGCAAGCCGTCTTGGAGGTTGGGAGGGCGGGGGGATTAAGTGATAATTTGATTAATTAGCTGCAAGCACAAGACCCCAACGGCTCATCCTCTTGGAAGAAACCTCCACTAAGAGTTCGAGCCGAGAAACCCGGGCCCCGAGACAGCGAGCGTCCATTGGGTCACTAACACCGGCAGTAGTGACCCTGCATCCTTCCCCGAAACTCTTCCAAAGAGAAAACACAGCAGGGCACCTGGGCACAGGGTGGCATCGTCAGGCGGTTCCATTATCGCCGTTAGCCTAGATCGGAAGCTGGAAGCATCTGAAAGAAGCAAGACAGACGAGAAAAATGGACTCCTCGCAGCAGGTATCTGTCCTGCTAGCTCTCTTCCTCCCTTCAAGGCCCTACTGAGCGCTCACCTCCTCCAGGAGGCCTTCCCACACTGAGCCCCCTCCTTCCTCTCCCCCTACTCCCCCTCACCTTACCTCCTTCCCCTCCCCACAGCACCTGTGTATATGTTTGTACGGATTTATTACTCTATTTATTTGTACATATTTATTCTATTTATTTTCTTTTGTTAATATGTTTTGTTGTCTGTCTCCCCCTTCTAGACTGTGAGCCCACTGTTGGGTAGGGACCGTCTCTCTATGTTGCCAACTTGGACTTCCCAAGCGCTTAGTACAGTGCTCTGCACATAGTAAGTGCTCAATACATACGATTGAATGAATTAAGCATCTGGGGGAGTACAATTCAATAGAGCTGACAGACGTGATCCCTGCCCTCAAGGAGCTTAGAATCTAAGGCCATCTAACAATTCCAGTGCTCAGCGTTTAGAACAGTGCTCGGCACCTAGTAAGCGCTTAACAAGTATCGTCATTATTCTTAAGGATTATTGGTAGAAATTGGGCCACAGAGTTTCTGGAGCTGTGGAATTGGGCAGGGAGGTAGATAAATGATTCAGACACCTCTCCTTCCCCCCCAAACTCCTCTTTCCTAGCACATTCAAAGTTGAAATGTTATTAATGTCCATGCAGAACCAGTCAATGTCTACTAGCCGCCAGACACACGTCACATCCCGAATTATGCCAGACACACGATGTAATCTTACCTCCTTCCCTTCCCCACAGCACCTGTATATCTGTATATATGTTTGTACATATTTATTACTCTATTTATTTTACTTGTACATATCTATTCTATTTAATTTATTTTTTTAGTATGTTTGGTTTTGTTCTCTGTCTCCCCCTTTTAGACTGTGAGCCCACTGTTGGGTAGGGACTGTCTCTAGATGTTGCCAACTTGTACTTCCCAAGCACTTAGTACAGTGCTCTGCACACGGTAAGTGCTCAATAAATACGATTGATTGATTGATTGATTAATCCATACCCTAGACTGTCAGCTCGTTATGGGCAGGGACCACATCTCCTAAATCTGTTGTACTGTACAACAGAAGCAGCGTGGCTCAGTGGAAAGAGGACGGGCTTTGGAGTCAGAGGTCATGGGTTCAAATCCCGACTCCGCCCATTGTCAGCTGTGTGACTTTGGGCAGTCATTTCACTTCTCTGGGCCTCAATTACTTCATCTGTAAAATGGGGATTAAGACTGTGAGCCCCCTGTGGGACAACCTGATCACCTTGTATCCCTCCAGTGCTTAGAACAGTGCTTTGCACATAGTAAGTGCTTCACAAATACCATCATTATTATTATTACTCTCCGAAGAGCTTAGTACAGTGCTCTGCACGCAGTAAGTGCTCAATAAATGCAATTGATTGATTAGAAGAATTATAATTAATAACAGTCATGGTATTGGTTAAGCACTTACTATATGCCAGGGACTGTATTAAGCACTGGGGTGGATATAAGCAATTTGGGTTGGGGACAGTCCCTGTCCCACATGGGGCTCATAATAATAATAATAATAATAATAATAATAGTAGTATTTATTGAGTGCTTACTATGTGCAAAGCACTGTTCTAAGCGCTGGGGAGGTTACAAGGTGATCAGGTTGTCCCAAGGGGGCTCATAGTCTCAATCCGCATTCTACAGATGAGGGAACTGAGGCACAGAGAAGTGAAGTAATAATAATGATGATGATATTTGTTAAGTGCTTACTATGTGCAAAGCACTGTTCTAAGCAGGGGGTAGATACGAGGTTATCAGGCTGTCCCACGGGGGGCTCACAGTCTTCAACCCCATTTTACAGATGAGAGAACGGAGGCCCAGAGAACTGAAGTGACTTGCCCAAAATCACACAGCTGACAAGTGGTGGAGCTGGGATTAGAACCCACGACCTCTGACTCCAAAGCCCGGGCTCTTTCCACCGAGCCAAGCTGCTTGGTGGGGAAAGAGGGAAGGATGGGAATCAAGGAGGGGAAAGAGGGGAGCAAGGCAGGGAAAGAGGGAAGGAGGGGAGCAAAGTGGGGAAAGAGGGAAGGAAGGGATCAAGGTGGGGAAGGAGGGAAGGAGGGGAGCAAGGTGGGGAAAAAGGGAAGGAGGGTAATCAAGGCAGGGAAAGAGGGGAATCAAGGTGGGGAAAGAGGGAAGGAGGGGAGCAAGGTGGGGAAAGAGGGAAGGAGGGGAGCAAATCGGGGAAAGAGGGAAGGAGGGGAATCAAGGCAGGGAAAGAGGGGAATCAAGGTGGGGAAAGAGGGAGGGAGGGGAATCAAGGCAGGGAAAGAGGGGAATCAAGGGGGGGGAAAGAGGGAGGGAGGGGAGCAAGGTGGGGAAAGAGGGAAGGAGGGGAATCAAGGTAGGGAAAGAGGGGAATGAAGGAGGGGAAAGAGGGAGGGAGGGGAATCAAGGCAGGGAAAGAGGGAAGGAGGGGAATCAAGGTGGGGAAAGAGGGAAAGAGGATCAAGGTGGGGAAAGAGGGGAATCAGGGCAGAGAAAGAGGGAAGGAGAGGATCAAGGAGGAGAAGGAGGGAAAGAGAAGATCAAGGTGGGGAAAGGGGAATCAAGGAAGAGGGAAGGAGGGGAATCAAGGAGGGGAAAGAGGGAGGAAGGGGAATCAAGGCAGGGAAACAGGGAAGGAGGGGAATCAAGGTGGGGAAAGAGGGGAATCAGGGCAGAGAAAGAGGGAAGGAGGGGAATCAAGGTGGGGAAAGAGGGAAAGGGGATCAAGGTGGGGAAAGAGGGGAATCAGGGCAGGGGAAGAGGGAAGGAGAGGATCAAGGAGGAGAGGGAGGGAAAGAGAAGATCAAGGTGGGGAAAGAGGGGAATCAAGGCAGAGGGAGGAGAAGGGGGAGAGGGCGAGCAAGCCGTGGGGAGGAGGGGCACAAGGGGGGGTGATGAGGGCAATGGGTCCTGCCCCGGCCCAGAGGCCCTCGCAGGCCAGACAAAGCCTCCGGACCACAGGGTGGGGAGGGGGCAGGCCCAGGCCCAGGGGCTACCACCCCTACCCACCCACCCACCTCCAGCCCAGCCCCGGGGCCTTGGGAAAAAGGGCCAAGAGCCAGGCAAGGAGGGCATCAAGGTGGGAAGAGAGGGAAAGAGGGCGCGGGGGGGGCTTTGGGGCTCCACTCCGGCATGGGACCCCCTCTCCTTTCCCCTTCCCCTCCCAGGCCAGACCCGCTCCCCCCTCCTCCTCTCCCCTCTCCCCTTCCCAGGCCGGAGGGTCGGGCAGGTGGAGCCCCTGGGGAGGGGGAGATGGACCCCCCCAGTACCTGCAGGTGGAGGGTCCTCCGGAGAAGCCATGGGGCAGCGCAGGGGGCCAGAGACCCCAGGCCGGCACAGGAACCAAGGCCAGGGCCAGGGCCAGGGCCAGACCAAGGCCGGACCAGGGCCAGGGCCAGGGCCAGGTGTGTTGGGGAGGGGGGGGAAGAGGGAGAGGAGGGATGGAAACCCCTTCTTTTAACGATGCGATCAGCCGGGACCACCCCAACTCCAACCACCTCCTCCTCCTCCTCTCTTCCTTCCCTTCTTTCCCCCCTCCTCCTCCTCCTCCTCCTCCTCCTCACGGTGTCTTCTCTGGCTTCTTCCTTCTACTCACTTCCTGCTTGAGGGTTTAGCAAATTTAGCAAAGTGTGTGTGTGTGTGTGTGTGTGTGTGTGTGTGTGTGTTGTGTTTTCCTGCCCCAGCCCCCCCCCCCCACCACCCCCTTCCCGGTGGGGAGTTATTATCCTGGGTGTCTCAGGTAGCACTCAGAAGGGCAGCCAGGAGATTTCCCTATCTCTCTGGATGGTTAAAACCCCATGGGCTCATTTTGTGAGAAAGCATGACAAATCCCCCCACAACACACACACCCCACCACCAATTCAGCCCCCTATTTGGGCAGACACCAGCAATAAATGCACACACGCAAGCACACTCTCTTCCCTTGCTGTCTGTAGATGATTCAAACCCATGGGCTCATTTTGTGAGATAGCATGATTTGATCCCCCCCCCCCAAAAAAAATCATCCCCCTGTTTAGGCAGACACCAGCAGGAAATTCACACCCACCCCCCACCCCCCACCCCCCGTTGCCTTGTCCTAAGCCCCCTAACTCCCTGGCAGCCCACCCAACCATCTTACCTGCCTCCACATCATCGGTGATGCCAGTAATCTGATATTTCGGCAATTTCCTGATCTTCACGCAGGCATTATTCTGGTGCATGACGGGACACGCCGATCACTTCTATTTTGATTTTTCTTTCTCCGCTCATTAGTCATCTCAGGACCCCACCCTGTCCTCTCTGGCCCCTCTGCTCGCAAACGGGACAGCACAGAACATGTTAAAGAGAATTTCTCTTCAAGGGCCTGTAGCACACCTGCCCAGCTCAAGGCTTTACCAAGGCAGCTCAAAGAAGGGCTCCTGCAGACCTTGGATTCTGCAAGACTCTTGAGTGGGAGGAAGGTGGGAGAACAGAGGTTTTGAGGAACTGAGGTTGGGAATGAGGGTGCATTGGGGTCTGGGAGGGAAGAGTAAGCTCGTGGCTCATAGAGATCCCATTTGGGGGTCTTTGCGACCTTTCCGGAAGCTCTCAGCTCTTTTCAGAGACCTGTGACGGACAAGTCTCCGAGAATCGATAATTATAATAATTACGGTATTTGTTGGGTGCTTACTGTGTGCCAGGCACTGTGCACCAGATATACAAGCATATTGGATTGGACACAGTCCCCGTCCCACGCGGGGCTCACAATCTCAATCCCCATTTTACAGAAGAGGTATTCAGTTGTATTTCATTCATTCAATCGTATTTATTGAGCGCTTACTGTGTGCAGAGCACTGTACTAAGCGCTTGGGAAGTACAAGTTTGCAACGTATAGAGACAGTCCCTACCCAACAGCGGGCTCACAGTCTAGAAGGGGGAGACAGACAACAAAACAAACATATAAACCAAATAAAATAAATAGAATAAATATGTACAAGTGAAATAAATAGAGTAATAGATATGTACAAACATATATACATATATAAGGTGCTGTGGGGAGGGGAAGGAGGTAAGGCGGGGAGGATGGGGAGGGGGAGGAGGGCAAGAGGAAGGAGGCGGCTCAGTGTGGGAAGGCCTCCTGGAGGAGGTGAGCTCTCAGTAGGGCTTTGAAGGGAGGAAGAGAGCTAGCTTGGCGGATGGGCAGAGGGAAGGCATTCCAGGCCAGGGGGATGACATGGGCTGTGGGTTAATGGTGGGACAGGCGAGAATGAGGCACGGTGAGGAGATTGGCGGCAGAGGAGTGGAGGGTGCGGGCTGGGCCGGAGAAGGAGAGAAGGGAGGTGAGGTAGGAGGGGGCCAGGGGATGGACAGCCTTGAAGCCAAGGGTGAGGAGTTTTTGCCTGATGCATAGGTTGATTGGTAGCCACTGGAGATTTTTGAGGAGGGGAGTAACATGCCCAGAGTGTTTCTGCACAAAGACGATCCGGGCAGCAGCATGAAGTATGGATTGAAGTGGGGAGAGACAGGAGGATGGGAGAACGGAGAGGAGGCTGATGCAGTAATCCAGTCGGGATAAAATGAGAGATTGAACCAGCAGGGCAGCGGTTTGGATGGAGAGGAAAGGGCGGATCTTGGCGATGTTGCGGAGGTGAGATCGGCAGGATTTGTTGATGGATTGGATGTGAGGGGTGAACGAGAGAGCGGAGTCGAGGATGATACCAAGGTTGCGGGCCTGAGACGGGAAGGATGGTAGTGCCGTCAACAGTGATGGGAAAGTAAGGGAGAGAGCAGGGTTTGGGAGGGAAGACAAGGAGTTCAGTCTTGGACATGTTGAGTTTTAGATGGCGGGCAGACATCCAGATGGAGATGTCCTGAAGGCAGGAGGAGATACGAGCCTGGAGGGAGGGGGAGAGACCAGGGGCAGAGATGTAGATTTGGGTGTCATCAGCATAGAGATGATAGTTGAAGCCGTGGGGGCAAATGAGGTCACCAAGGGAGTGAGTGTAGATAGAGAACAGAAGGGGACCGAGAAGTGACCCTTGAAGAACGCCTACAGTAAGGGGGTGGGAGGGGGAGGAGGAGCCCGCAAAAGAAACTGAGAATGAATGGCCGGAGAGATAAGAGGAGAACCAGGAGAGGACGGAGTCTGTGAAGCCAAGGTATCTGAGAGGCGTAAAGTGACTTGCCGAAGGTCACACAGCAGACAAGTGGCAGAGCCGGGATCAGAACCCATGACCTTTTTACTCCCAGGCCTGTGCTGTAGCCACTACGCCGTGCCGCTTCTCAGCCATCTATCGATGGTATTTATTGAACGCTTACTCTGTGTCGGAGTAGCCATTCATTCATTTGATTGTATTTATTAAGTGCTCACCGTGTGCAAAGGACTGTAGTAAGCGCTTGGGAGAGTGCAATATAACAATAAACAGACATTTAGAACCCAGGTCGTTCTGCTTCCCAGGCCCACGCTCTCCACTGGGCCTCGCTGATTCTCTAGCAACTTGTTATATGTTGATGTCACAGGGTTTCTTTAAATGAATCCACATTCCATAATAATAATAATAATAATAATAATAATGGCATTTATTAAGTGCTTACTATGCGCAAAGCACTGTTCTAAGCACTGGGGAGGTTACAAGGTGATAAGGTTGTCTCCCAGGAGGCTCACGGTCTTAATTCCCACTTTACAGATGAGGTAACTGAGGCCCAGAGAAGTGAAGTGACTTGCCCAAAGTCACAAAGCTGAAAATTGGCGGAGCTGGGATTCAAGCCCATGACCTCTGACTCCAAAGCCAGGGCTCTTTCCACTGAGCCACGCTGCTTCTCTTTGGACATAAGTGTTGTGGGGCTGGGATGGGGGAATGAATAAAAGAGAAGCAGCATGGCTCAGTGGAAAAGAGCCCGGGCTTTGGAGTCAGAGGTCATGGGTTCAAATCCCGGATCACCAATTGTCAGCTGTGTGACTTTGGGCAAGTCACTTAACTTCTCTGGGCCTCAGATCCCTCACCTGTAAAATGGGGATGAAGACTGGGAGCCCCCCGTCAACCTGATCACCTTGTAACCTCCCCAGCGCTTAGAACAGTGCTTTGCACATAGTAAGCGCTTAATAAATGCCATCATTATTATTATTGTTATTAAAAGGAGCAAGTCAGGGCGACGCAGAAGGGAATGGGAGAAGAGGAAATGGGGGGCTTAGTCAGGGAAGGCTTCTTGGAGGAGATGGGCCTTCGATAAGGCTTTGAAGTGGGGGGACAGTCATGTCTATCGACTACGAGGACGAAGCTTCTTGTTTCCGCTTGTTGTATCGTACCCTCTCAAGCGCTTAGTACGGTGCTTTGCAAACAGGAAGCGCTCAGCAAATACGATTGAATGAATGAATGAGGGCATTCCAGAGGTTGGGCTGGGGAGACTAATTGTCCATTGGATTAGAAAATAACACCAGGCTCTGCAGGTGACCATCGCACCAGCGTAGCAAAGGTCAAGTTATTCGGGCAGATGGTTTGGGACAGACAGTGGAGCATACTGAGGTCTCGTCGGGGACACGGTCCCGCGTTCATTCATTCAATCGTATTTATTGAGCGCTTACTGTGTGCAGAGCACTGGACTAAGCCCTTGGAAAGTACAGTTTGGCAACAGAGAGAGACAATCCCTGCCCAACAACAGGCTCGTGAGCTTGCTGTTGGGTAGGGACCATCTCTATATGTTGCCAACTTGGACTTCCCAAGCGCTTAGTCCAGTACTCTGCACACAGTAAGCGCTCAATAAATACGATTGATTGATTGATTGATTGCACACAGTAAGCGCTCAATAAATACGATTGAATGAATGAACAGAAGGGGGAAGACAGACAACAAAACAAATAGGCATCAATAGCATCAAAATAAATAAATAGAATTATTCATTCATTCATTCAATCGCATTTATTGAGCGCTTACTGTGTGCAGAGCACTGTACTAAGCGCTTGGGAAGTCCAAGTAGGCAACATCTAGAGACGGGCCCTACCCAACAGTGGGCTTACAGTCTAGAAGAAGGGAGGTGAGGTAGGAGGGGGCGAGGGGATGGACGGCCTTGAAGCCGAGAGTGAGGAGTTTTTGCTTCCCGCGAAGGTTGATAGGCAAGGACTCGCTCTCCTCATCAGTCGCTTCATCGGAGCCAGCGGAAGGACGTCGTGGTAACGAAGAAAGAAAACTTTTGAGATTTTCACACCTGAGTAAATACACCAGAATCAGAGCCTCACAGGAACTGCCGCAGGAGGTTTTCCGTGGTATTTTGCCGACCTTACGGCCCGCCGCGGCTCTCATTTCTATTCTATTATTAGAATTATTATTATTATTCGATTCGATTCTTCTAGTAGAGAAGCAGCGTGGCTCAGTGGGGAGAGCCCGGGCTGGGGAGCCAGAGGTCGTGGGTTCTAATCCCGGCTCCGCCACTTGTCAGCTGTGTGACCTTGGACAAGTCACTTAGTCAATCAATCAATCAATCGTATTTATTGAGCGCTTACTGTGTGCAGAGCACTGTACTAAGTGCTTGGGAAGTACAAGTTGGCAACATAACTTCTCTGGGCCTCAGTTCCCTCATCTGTAAAATGGGGATTCATTCATTCATTCAATCGTATTTATTGAGCGCTTCCTGTGTGCAGAGCACTGTACTAAGTGCTTGGGAAGTACAAGTGGGCAACATAACAACTTCTCTGGGCCTCAGTTCCCTCATCCGTAAAATGGGAATTCATTCATTCATTCAATCGTATTTATTGAGCACTTCCTGTGTGCAGAGCACTGTACTAAGCGCTTGGAAAGTACAAGTGGGCAACATAACTTAACTTCTCTGGGCCTCAATTCCCTCATCCGTAAAATGGGGATTCATTCATTCATTCATTCAATCGTATTTATTGAGTGCTTCCTGTGTGCAGAGCACTGTACTAAGCGCTTGGGAAATACAAGTCACCAACATATAGAGACAGTCCCTATCCATGAAGACTGTGAGTCCCACGTGGGACAACCTGATTACCTTGCATCTACCCTAGTGCTTAGAACAGTGCTTGGCACATAGTAAGCGCTTAACAAGTCCAGCTTGTACTTCCCAAGCACTTAGTACAGTGCTCAATAAATACGATTGAATGAATGAACAAATACCAACATTATCAATCAATCAATCAATCATATTTATTGAGCGTTTATGCAGAACACTGTACTAAGCGCTTGGGAAGTACAAGTTGGCAACATATAGAGACAGTCCCTACCCAGCAGTGGGCTCACAGTCTAAAATAATAATAATAATAATTATTATTATTATTATTCCGTGCTTGCATCTGGATGGGATTTAATCACGGAGCGCAATCCAAAAGAGAACGAGCAATGAAACAGCTGCCCTAGAGGCTCGGGGGATTCAAAGAATGGGGCTCTGGTTCTTGTGAGAGGGGTCACAATTCCGTGGTTGGAGAGCTAAACACTTATGTGGCGCCTAAAAAGCCCCCAACCTCCATGTTCTTTCTTGGGGGAGAGGGGAGGGAAGAGGGGAGAGTGAGAGCTGTAAAAAAAAATACTTGCCCAAGGTCAGTGTGAGGTAAGTTCCAGGTCACCGCAATTTTTAAAAATCGAATAAATGGATAAATAAAATAAGCGTAGTGAGAAGTAGCATGGCGTAGTGAGAAGAAGCAAGGCATAGTCTCCCCCTTCTAGACCGTGAGCCCGTTGTTGGGTAGGGACTGTCTCTATATGTTGCCAATTTGGACTTCCCAAGCGGTTAGTACAGTGCTCTGCACACAGTAAGCGCTCACTAAATACGATTGAATGAATGACTGAATGAATGAATTCTAATCCTGCCTCCGCCACTTGTCCGTTGTGTGCCCTTGGACAAGTCACTTCACTTCTCTGTGCCTCAGTTGCCTCAGCTGGAAAATGAGGATTGAAGCTGTGAGCCCCACGTGGGGCAGGGACTGTGTCCAACCTGAATTACGTTTATCCACCCCCGTGTTTAGCACAGTGCCTGGCACATAGTAAGCGTTTATTAATAATAATAACAACAATAATAATAATGGCATTTATTAAGCGCTTACTAGGTGCAAAACACTGTTCTAAGCGCTGGGGAGGTTACAGGGTGATCAGGTTGTCCCACGGGGGGGGCTCACAGTCTTAATCCCCATTTTACAGATGAGGTCACAGCGTGGCTCAGTGGAAAGAGCCCGGGCTTTGGAGTCGCAGGTCGTGGGTTCGAATCCCTCTCTGCCAGTTGCCAGCTGCGTGACTTTGGACAAGCCACTTCACTTCTCTGGGCCTCAGTTCCCTCATCTGTAAAATGAGGATGAAGACTGTGAGCCCCCCGTGGGACAACCTGATCACCTGGTATTTATCCCAGCGCTTAGAACAGTGCTTGGCACATAGTAAGCGCTTAATAAATGCCATCATTACATAACCAAGCTTCAGAGGGAAGCCCAGTCCTTGTCTTCAGAGTAGCCCTTTCTATTTGATTTGATTTTTAATGGTATTTGTTAAGCGCTCACTGTGTGCCACGCACGGTACGAAGCACGGGGGTGGACACAAGACAGGTTGGACACGGTCCGTGTCCCACATGGGACTCACGGTTAATCCCCATTTTACAGATGAGGGAACTGAGGCACGGAGAAGTGAAGTGACTTGCCCAGGGTCACACAGCAGACAGGTGGCCGAGCCGGGATTAGAACCCAGGTCCTTCTGACTCCCGGGCTCCGGCTCTAGCCATTAGGCCACGCCGCCCTTGGGCTTCCTGCCTATCCTTTTCCCATCTGCAAACACAATAGTTTAAATACAATTTATTTCCCATTCCCAACTGGTTCATTAATCACGTTCAAAGGACTCTCAGAAGTCACAATCAACCGAGCTATTACATTTCTACCCAATTACCTCAACTTGTATAAAAACTGTAAATCATTGGTTTCTTATTTGATTAGAAGTGACAGGGCTACAAACCCGCAAAATTGGGGTGGGAAGACAATACCGTGCGCTTGATTGTATCGTGAAAATGTAAACACCAAGTGCAATTTTAGTCATTACTAAAATCAGGGAAGCAGTGTGGCTCAGTGGAAAGAGCCCAGGCTTCGGAGTCACGGGTCAGGGGTTCAAATCCCGGCTCCGCCGCTTGTCAGCTGGGTGACATGTATATATGTTTGTACATATTTATTACTCTATTTATTTATTTATTTTATTTGTACATATCTATTCTATTTATTTTATTTTGTTAGTATGTTTGGTTTTGTTCTCTGTCTCCCCCTTTTAGACTGTGAGCCCACTGTTGGGTAGGGACTGTCTCTATATGTTGCCAATTTGCACTTCCTAAGCGCTTAGTACAGTGCTCTGCACATAGTAAGCGCTCAATAAATACGATTGATGATGATGACTTTGGGCAAGTCACTTCACTTCTCTGGGCCTCAGTTCCCTCATCTGGAAAATGGGGATTAAGACCGCGAGCCCCCCCATGGGACAACCTGATCACCTTGTAACCTCCCCAGCGCTTAGAACGGTGCTTTGCACATAGTAAGCGCTTAATAAAGGCCATCGTTATTATTATTATTATTTGGAGTCAGAGATCATGGGTTCAAGTGCCGGCTCCGCCACTTGTCAGCTGGGTGACTTTGGGCAAGTCACTGCACTTCTCTGGGCCTCAGTTCCCTCATCTGGAAAATGGGGATTAAGACTGCGAGCCCCCCCATGGGACAACCTGATCACCTTGTAACCTCCCCAGCGCTTAGAGCGGTGCTTTGCATATAGTAAGCGCTTAATAAATGCCATTATTATTATTATTATTATTATTACCGCAGTGACTTAAGCAGTACTTTAGGTTAATCGAGGCCGTTTTCAGGCTAAAAAATAAGAGTAACAACCGCATGGTTGGCTACGGATTTCCTCGGTGGGCTACTAGTTCTGGTAATCTGCAGCAGAGCCAACCCCCAAAAGAAGCAGTGTGACTCAGTGGTTAGAGCCCGGGCTTGGGATTCGGAAGGACCTGGTTTCTAATCCCCTTGCCTGCCGCGTGACCTCGGGCGAGTCACTTCACTTCTCTGGGCCTCAGTCCCCTCATCTGTCAAATGGGGATGAAGACTGCGAGCCCCACGTGGGACGCGGATTGGGACCAGCCTGATGAGCTTATATCTACCCCGGCTCTTAGATTAGTGAAGGCTTAACAAATACCATTAAAAGAAAATGCTGACAGTTTAACAGTATTCTTATGTTTAAGAAGGTGTAATCCTTCTCCTTAATGAACACCTGCCAGCTTCATCCCTTTTATCTCCTTCCTTGCTTGAGGAAATGTTCTTCTCCAACCAGTCACGTCGCAACCCCGAAAAGAGGAATCTTTTGTAGGGCGTGGAGAGGGGGTTATAATGATAATAATAATAATAATGGCATTTATTAAGCGCTTACTATGAGCAAAGCGCCGTTCTAAGCTCTGGGGAGGTTACAAGGCAATCAGGTTGTCCCACGGGGGGGGGCTCACAGTCTTCATCCCCATTTTACAGATGAGGTCACTGAGGCGCAGAAGCAGCGTGGCTCAGTGGAAAAGAGCCCGGGCTTTGGAGTCAGGGGTCATGGGTTCGAATCCCGGCTCTGCCACTTGTCAGCTGGGTGACTTTGGGCAAGTCACCTCACTTCTCTGGGCCTCAGTTCCCTCATCTGTAAAATGGGGGTGAAGCCTGTGAGCCCCCAGAGGGACAACCTGATCACTTGTATCCCCCCAGCGCTTAGAACAGTGCTTTGCACAGAGTAAGGGCTTAACCAATACCAAAATTATTATTATTATTCTTTTAGACTGTGAGCCCACTGTTGGGTAGGGACTGTCTCTATATGTTGCCAACTTGTACTTCCCAAGCGCTTAGTACAGTGCTCTGCACACAGTAAGCGCTCAATAAATACGATTGATTGATTGATTGATTGATTGAAGTGACTTGCCCAGAGTCACCCAGCTGACAGAGCTGGGATTTGAACCCACGACCTCTGACTCCAAAGCCCGGGCTCTTTTCCACTGAGCCACGCTGCTTCTTAAATGGTTGGGGGAAACAGCCGACCAAGGTCAGAGTGTGATAGACACAGCCTTGCCCTAAGCTAGACTACTACTACTACTAATAATAATAATGGCATTTATTAAGCGCTTACTATGCACCAAGCACCGTTCTAAGCGCTGGGGAGGTTACAAGGTGATCAGGTTGTCCCACGTGGGGCTCACAGCCTCCATCCCCATTTGACAGATGAGGGAACCGAGGCCCAGAGAAGTGAAGTGACTTGCCCAAAGTCACCCAGCCGACAAGTGGTGGAGCCGGGATTTGAACCCGTGGCCTCCGACTCCAAATCCCGGGCTCTTTCCATTGAGCCACGCTGCTTCTCAGAGGGTAGATACAAGGTAATCAAGTTGTCCCACGTGGGGCTCACAGACATAGTAAGCACTTCCCCCTCGAGACTGTAAGCTTGTCGTGGGCAGGGAAATCGCTTATCGTTACATTGTACACTCCCAAGCGCTTAGTACAGTGCTCCGCACACAGTAAGCGCTCACTAAATACGATTGACTGAACGAATGAATGAATGTGTTCTGCACACAGTAAGCACTCAATACATACGATCGAGTGATTGACAGATACAGTAATTATTGATACGATCTTTTATATCTCAAAAAGAGAGCAGGGTGGTCAGCAGAGAAGCAGCATGGCTCAGTGGAAAGAGCCCGGGCTTTGGAGTCAGAAGTCGTGGGTTCAAATCCCGGCTCCGCCAATTGTCAGCTGGGTGACTTTGGGCAAGTCACTTCACTTCTCTGGGCCTCAGTTTCCTCATCTGCTAAATGGGGATGAAGACTGTGAGCCCCACGTGGGACAACCTGATCACCTTGTATCCAGCCCAGCGCTTAGAACAGTGCTTGGCGCATAGTAAGTGCTTAACAAATGCCATTATTACTAGAGAAGCAGCGTGGCTCAGTGGAAAGAGCATGAGCTGGGGAGCAAGAGATCATGGGTTCAAATCCCGGCTCTGCCACTTGTCTGTTGGGTGACCTTGGGCAAGTCACTTCACTTCTCTGGGCCTCAGTTTCCTCATCTGCTAAATGGGGATGAAGACTGTGAGCCCCACGTGGGGCAACCTGATCACCTTGTGTCTCCCCCAGCGCCTAGAACAGTGCCTTGCACATAGTAAGCGCTTAACAAATGCCATCATTGTTATTATTATTAACTTCTCTGCCTCAGTTATCATCTCATGAGCCAAATGGGGATGAAGTCTGTGAGCCCCCCCGTGGGACAACCTGATCACCTTGTGTGTCCCCCAGCGCTTAGAGCAGTGCTTGGCACATAGTAAGCGCTTAACAAATACCACCGGTATTATGATTATGATTATTAGTATGATGATGAGTATCACTAGCGCTTAGAACAGTGCCTGGCACATAGTAAGCGCTTAACAAATACCACCGGGATTATCATTATTAGTATGATGATGATTATCATTAGCAGTTAGAACAGTGTTGGCACATGGTAAGCGCTTAACCAATACCACCGGTATTATGATTATGATTATTAGTATGATGGTGATTATCACTAGTGCTTAGAACAGTGCTTGGCACACAGTAAGTGCTTAACAAATACCACCGGTATTATGATTATGATTATTAGTATGATGATTATCACTAGCGCTTAGAACAGTGCTTGGCACACAATAAGCACTTAACAAATACCACCGGTATTATGATTATGATTATTATTAGTATGATGATGATTATCACTAGCGGTTAGAACAGTGCTTGGCACATAGTAAGCGCTTAAATACCACCGGTATTATGATTATGATTATTATTAGTAGTATGATGATGATTATCACTAGCGCTTAGAACAGTGCTTGGCACATAGTAAGCACTTAACAAATACCACCGGTATTATGATTATTATTACTAGTATGATGATGATTATCACTAGCGCTTAGAACAGTGCTTGGCACATGGTAAGCTATTAATAAATGCCATTATGATGATGATGATGATGATTACTAGTAGAGCCCACCTCCTCCAGGAGGCCTTCCCACACTGAGCCCCTTCCTTCCTCTCCCCTTCGTCCCCCTCTCCGTCTCCCCATCTTACCTCCTTCCCTTCCCCACAGCACCTGTATATATGTCTATATGTTCGTACATATTTATCACTCTATTTATTTATTTTACTTGTACCTATTCTATTTATTTTATTTTGTTAGTATGTTTGGTTTTGTTCTCTGTCTCCCCCTTCTAGACTGTGAGCCCACTGTTGGGTAGGGACCGTCTCTAGATGTTGCCAGCTTGTACTTCCCAAGCGCTTAGTCCAGTGCTCTGCACGCAGTAAGCGCTCAATAAATACGATTGATTGATCGATTGATTGATTGATTAGTAGCCCCGCCCCTTGTTTTGGAGCCCCGCGTGGTGGCAGCTGATTGGCCGGCGCGGGGTCACGTGCCCCTGTGGGCGGCCCCGGCCCCGCCCCCTTCGAGGTCCGCGCGTCGCCGAGGCGGGAGCGGGGGAAACTACGGCTCCCGTGATGCCCCGCGCGGCGGCTCCCAAGCCCTGGGGACTACGACTCCCGTGATGCCCCGCGCGGCGGGCCGTTCAGAAGCCTCGGGGACCCCCCCACCCCCGGGGCTGGGGACTACAAGTCCCGTGATGCCTCGCCCGGCGGCTGGCTCCGAAGCCTTGGGCTTCGCCCCCCCCCGCCCTGGTTTGGGGGGGGACCAACCACGCCCCCCTCCCCCCTCGCTGGGGACTCCAAGTCCCATGATGCCCCGCGGCGCAGCGGGCGGGCCGCCCTGGGTGGGGACTCCAAGTCCCGTGATGCCCCGCGCGGCGGTTCCGAAGGCTCGGGGACCATCATCATCATCATCAATCGTATTTATTGAGCGCTTACTATGTGCAGAGCACTGTATTAAGCGCTTGGGAAGTCCAAGTTGGCAACATCTAGAGACGGTCCCTACCCAACAGTGGGCTCACAGTCTAAAAGGGGGAGACGGAACAAAACCAAACATACTAACAAAATAAAATAAATAGAATAGATAGGTACAAGTAAAATAAATAAATAAATAAATAGAGTACTCAATCAATCAATCAATCAATCGTATTTATTGAGCGCTTAAGCGCTTGGGAAGTACAAAGTGGCAACATCTAGAGACAGTCCCTACCCAACACTGGGCTCCCAGTCTAAAAGGACCAGCCACGCCCCCCTTTCCATCCCCGGCTGGGGACTCCAAGTCCCGTGATGCCCCGCGCGGCGGGCGGGCGGCCGTGGTGGCTGTGGACTCCAAGTCCCGTGATGCCCCGCGCGTCGGCGGGCGGTCCGAAGTGGCTGTGGACTCCAAGTCCCGTGGTGCCCCGCGGGTCGGCGGGCGGTCCGAAGTGGTTGTGGACTACGGGTCCCGTGATGCCCCGCGCGGCGGGGCGGGGCGGTGGCCGTGGGGGTGGCCGGTAGCCGGCCGGTTGCCCCGCGGGCTGACAGGTGCCGCGGAGGGGGGCTGTGCGAAGCGCTGCGCGCGGCCGGCATGGGCGGCACGGCCGGCCGACCGCCTCGGACCCTGCCCGTGCTGCTGCTGGCGGCGGCGGCGGCGCTCAGCTGCCTGGGTCCCGCGGGGGAGGCCCAGGTACGGGGGGGGATGGGATGGGATGGGGGGGGGGGGACCCCTCTTTGGGGGTGTGTGGGGGGGGGCACCACTGTTGTGGGGGGAGGTGGGGGGGGGTCTGACTCCTCCTGGGGGGGGGGATTGTGGGGGTCTGACCCCTCCTGGGGGGGGGGATTTTTGGGGTGTGTGACCCCTGCTGAGGGGGGATTGTAGGGGGGTGACCCCTGTTGGGGGGAGGGGGGGGATTGTGGGGGTCTGATCCCTCCTGGGGGGGGGGGCATGTGGGGGTCTGACCCCTCCTGGGGGGGGGAGGTGTGAGGGTCTGATCCCTTCCTAGGGGGGGATTTTTTGGGGTGTGTGACCCCTGCTGAGGGGGGATTGGGGGGGGTGACCCCTGTTGGGGGGGTGTGTGGGGGTGTGACCCCTTTTGGGGGGGGGGAGATGAGGGGTCTGACCTCTGCTGGGGGGGAGATGAGGGGTCCGACCTCTGCTGGGGGGGATTGTGGGGGGGGGGGGTGACCCCCTCCTGGGGAGGGGATTGTGGGGGGGAGTGACCCGTGTTGGGGGGGGGGTCTGATCCCTCCTGGGCGGGAGGTGTGGGGGTCTGACCCCTGTTGGGGGGGGGGGGAGATGAGGGGTCTGACCTCTGCTGGGGGGGATTGTGGGGGTGTGACCCCTGTTGGGGGGGATTGTGAGGGGGGGTGACCCCCTCCTGGGGAGGGGATTGTGGGGGGGAGTGACCCCTGTTGGGGGGGGGGGGTCTGATCCCTCCTGGGCGGGAGGTGTGGGGGTCTGACCCCTGTTGGGGGGGGGATTGTGGGGGCGTGACCCCTGTTGGGGGGGATTGTGGGGGGGGGTGACCCCCTCCTGGGGAGGGGATTGTGGGGGGGAGTGACCCCTGTTGGGGGGGGGGGGTCTGATCCCTCCTGGGCGGGGAGGTGTGGGGGTCTGACCCCTGTTGGGGGGGGGGGAGATGAGGGGTCTGACCTCTGCTGGTGGGGATTGTGGGGGCGTGACCCCTGTTGGGGGGGATTGTGGGGGGGGTGACCCCCTCCTGGGGAGGGGATTGTGGGGGGGAGTGACCCCTGTTGGGGGGGGGTCTGATCCCTCCTGGGCGGGAGGTGTGGGGGTCTGACCCCTGTTGGGGGGGGGGGAGATGAGGGGTCTGACCTCTGCTGGGGGGGATTGTGGGGGCGTGACCCCTGTTGGGGGGGATTGTGTGGGGGGTGACCCCCTCCTGGGGAGGGGATTGTGGGGGATGTGACCCCCCTGGGGGGGAGATGTGGGGGGTTTGACCCCTCCTGGGCGGGGGGGAGATGAGGGATCTGACTTCAGCTGGCGGGGGGGATGTGGGGGTCCGACCCCTGTTGGGGGCGGTGTGGGGGTCTGACCCCCTCCTGGGGGGGGGATTGTTTGTAGGGGATGTGACCCCTCCTGGGGGGGGAGGTGTGGGGGGGTCTGACCCCTGTTGGGGGGGGAGATGAGGGGTCTGACCTCTGCTGGGGGGGATGTGGGGGGGGTTGACCCCTCCTGGTGGGGGGGAGGGGGGATTGTGAGGGTGTGACCTCTGTTGGGGGGGGAGGTGTGGGGGTCTGACTCCTCCTGAGAGGGGGAGGTGGCTATCTGACCCTTCCGGGGGGGGGGTGTGACCCCTGTTTCAGTGGGAGATATGGGGGATGTGACCCCTGTTGAGGGGGGGAGATGTGGGGGGGCTGACCCCTCCGGGGGGGGGGGGGGGGGAGGAGGTGTGGGGTTCTGACCCCTCCTGGGGAGGGAGATGAGGGGTCTGATCTCTGCTGGGAGGGATGTGGGGCTGACCCCTCCTGGGGGTGGGGATTGTGGGGGTGTGACCCCTGTTGGGGTGTGTGTGGGGGTCTGACCCCTCTGGGGGGGGGAAAGGTGGGGGTCTGACCCCTCTTGGGGGGAAGGTTTGGGGGTCTGATCCTTCTGGGGGGGGGAAGGTGGGGGTCTGATCCCTTCTGGGGGAGGGGGAAGGTGGGGGTCTGACCCCTCCTGGGGGAGGTGGGGTCTTCTGACCTCTGCTGGAGGGGGGCACCGTGGGGTGTGACCCCAACTGGGGGGAGGCATGGGGGCTTCTGACCCCTGTTAGGGGACCGGGGCGGGGGGGGGAGATGTGGGGGTCTGACCCCGGCTGGGGGAGGGGGAGGGGGAGACGTGGGGCGTCTGATCCCTCCTGGGGGGGAAGGGAGGGACAGGGGGGCTTCTGACCCCTGCAGGGGGAGAGGGAGACTTGGGGGTCCGACTCCTGCTGGGGAGGAAGGACATGGAGGTCCCTCCCCCGAGGCGGGGGCTGAAGCTGTGGGAAAGGCCCGGGCCCCGCACCATTGGGGGGTAGCGGGGTGGGGGGGCGACACTTATAGGGGGTCAAATAAGGCCTGTCTCATGGTGGGGAGGGGGCTACATCTCTCCTGCAGGAGCCAGGCAGCCTGTTGTGGATTCCGTTTTGTGTGGCTGCAGGCCTTCGCCCTGGGGCCGAAACACAACTCCCTGGGTTGTGTGTGTGTGTTTGCGCACAGTGTCTGTGTATATGTTGTGGGATCTGTCAGGGAGGGGATGTTGGGATGCCCTTCCCTCCCCTCTCTCTCTTCCAGCTGCTGCCGGGCAAGAAGGACTCGAGCCAGGACTGTGATGACTACTATGAGAAGCAGCGTGGCTCAGTGGAAAGAGCCCGGGCTTTGGAGTCAGAGGTCATGGGTTCAAATCCCGGCTCCACCAACTGTCAGCTGTGTGACTTTGGGCGAGTCACTTCACTTCTCTGGGCCTCAGTTCCCTCATCTGTAAAATGGGGATTAAGACTGTGAGCCCCCCCGTGGGGCAACCTGATCACCTTGTATCCTCCCTGGCGCTTAGAACAGTGCTTTGCACAGAGTAAGCGCTTAATAAATGCCATTATTATTATTATTATTATTATTACTAATAATGATGGTGTTTGTTGAGCGCTCACTACTCGCCGAGCGCTTTTCCAAGCGCTGGGGTAGTTACAGAGTAGTCAGGTTGGCCCACGTGCGGCTTACGGTCTCCATTTCCATTTTCCAGATGAGGGAACTGAGGCCCAGAGAAGTGAAGCGGCTCGCCCAGGGTCACACAGCAGACAAGGCGGGGCGAGCCGGGACCCTCATCCTCTGATTTCTAGGCCCAGGCTGTTCCCACTAGGCCATGCTGCTTCTTTAGGGCTCCCCACCCGTACCCCTCAGTCGGTTGTCTTTATTGAGCGCTTACCGTCTGCAGGGAAGTGAAGTGACTTGCCCAAGGTCACACAGCAGGCGTGTGGCCGAGCTGGGATTCGAACCCGTGACCTCCGACTCCCAAGCCGGGGCTCTTTCCACCGAGCCACGCTGCTTAGTAGCGTGGGAAGGCTGTAATCAGAAACTCCTGCGTGTTTTCAAGAGTTTCCGACAGCCGGTGTTATTCCCCTCCATCCTGGGCCGGAGAGGGAGAATCCCGGGGCGAGGAGGAGAAGGAGAGGCGGAGAAATGGCTCTCTCCCTGACCCTCCCTCCTCCTCCTCACCCTTCAAGATGGATCTGGGCTTCTGCTTTCCTCTCCTGCAGGCCTAATCGCCACCCCCCTTTTTTATTTTCCTTGTGGTGCTTAGGCGCTCACTAGGTGTCAAGCACCGTTCCAAGCGTTGGGGTGGGTACAAGTGATTTTTTTGAAAAATCAAAAAATACTTTACTCGGTAAGCATCCCTAGAATATTCCTTCCCAGGCCCCAGCTCAACCGTCCCTGGATACCTTCGACACATTCCTTGGATACCCCGTACATATTTACTATTCTATTTATTTTGTTTTGTTAACATGTTTTGTTGTCTGTCTCCCCCTTCTAGACTGTGAGCCCGCTGTTGGGTAGGGACCGGCTCTAGATGTTGCCAACTTGGACTTCCCAAGCGTTTAGTACAGTGCTCTGCACACAGTAAGCGCTCAATAAATACGATTGAATGAATGATGGGATTCATTTATAACAGTAAATGTAGAGTGAGGACTTGTATACTCAATTTTCCTTTTTGGGGGCCTGTTTCTTAGTGGGGGTGAGGAGGTGTCACGGTTTCTTTTAAACAATACCACGTGTTCCATGTCCTCAACCCCGAAGCTTTGCTCGATCTCTTCGTATACCTGTGATCCGGCAGGGGAAACCGATGACCTCACGGACCGTTAATTAGCCGAGATCTAGACTTGAAGCTGGCTGTGGGCAGGGCTGTCGGAAACTCTTGAAAACACGCAGGAGTTTCAGATAACAGCCTTCCCGCGCTACTTAAATAGATAGAGAAAATTGTCAGAAGGAATAGATTTTTTTTTTCCTCTCTTTTGGGTGAACGTTTAGTTGCCCCACTCGCACCCATATCGCAGCAATAAAGTCACGCGGAGATCTAGACTTTAAGCTTGCTGCGGGCAGGGAATCTCTTTGTTGTATCGTTGTGTCACACCCAAGCGCTTCGCGCAGTGCTCTGCGCACGGTAGGCGCTCAGTAAATTGTTCAGGGATCCAACTGGGATGTGCTTGCGACCCGCCTTCAGAAGAATCGAAGCGGAGAGTTCAAAAAATTTCAAGAAGATGTAGAAACGCAGCTGAGCAACAAATACAGTGGCAAAGTGGGGCGTGAGAAAATAGAAAGTGAAACCAGTTAACCCAATTCCTTTTTTTTTCTGCGTTTCAGTTAATTTCTAGACCACAGCATTTTAAAAACCTTTTTAAAAAATATTCCCAGGTCCGATTAAGGGTAGAAAAATATTGCATAAACGATCTTCAAAATTTCCCTACCTCCCAGGGGATAGCAAACATCGAAAGCGCCTTCAGAGTCTTCCGTTCGTTTGCCGATCAATTAAACGTCGAAGCGCTCAAGCGGAATAAAGCAGCGTGGTTTTATGGTTCTGGTGGTCGTGGAAATAAACCAGCTTCTTAAACTTACCCCAAGAGTATCCCGGCTTGTAGGATACGGCTCAGACACCTCAAAAAAGAAATTCAACTGAAAAACTTCCTTGAAAAGAATGATATAATTTATCCTTCACCATTAAGCTTCCGGGGAGAAGGAAAGAAAACAGTGGAGGGGATACAACAGGTGGTTTTTTTTTTCTGGTGTTTTAAGATAAAGGCTTTTTTTAGGTGAGCAGTTATTAAACGTCATTCACTTCTGCTTTTTTTAGTAAGCTCCGTGGCTAACTTCCATGCGACGTTTTAGAGAGTGGAAAAACTAGCTGTCGATGTGAGGTGTCATGAGTTGCTCTTCCAATCAACCTGGGTATAAAAGACCCTTTTTTCACTTAGGTTGGTTAATGAATGGATCACTGAATTCAAAGAAAGCATTTCCTACTGATCTTCATTGTTGCTTAAACTAAACTGAAAGTGGATTTACTTTTCCCATTCCAGCTTTCGCGTTAGAGAACGAATTTGAGAGCGACCGTGCTGTCCACAGAAGAGTAATGGAAGCCACCTCTGGAGACAGGACAAACCCAATAATTAATAATAATGATAGTGGTATTGGTTAAGCGCTTACTATGTGCCAGGCACTTTACTCAGCGCTGGGGTGGATACCAGCAAATCGGGTTGGACACAATCCCTGTTCCACATGGGGCTCACAGTCTTAATCCCCCTTTTACAGATGAGGTCACTGAGGCCCAGAGAACTGAAGGGACTTGACCAAGGTCATACAGCAGATGAGCGGCGGAGCCGGGATTAGAACCCAGGTCCTTCTGGCTACCAGAGCTTGTGGAGTGAGGCCCACCCACGGAAGGGACCCCTCTGGGGCTTGTTTTGGCAGGAAAACCGGTGTCCCCACCCCGCCGGACCCCCAGTTCTCAGATAAAGCCACCAGCCAGGCAGTGGTGAATCGATCCGTCGCCCGTGTGAACCGATTACCCTCTTCCACCCACCCATTTTCCCGTGGTAATAAATTCCACGTGCTACTGCGTGGAATTGCTGGAATTGCTTTCTGTGGTTTGCTCTTGTTTCCTCTGAGCTTCTGTCGTTCAAGCTTCGGCGGGTGAATCCCGACGGGGCGAGGTTTGTTGAACAGCAATTCCGTGCTCGCCCTGTCCCCAGCCTATAGGAGCAACCCGGCTCTTCCCAGCAGTCACCTTCTCCACACTTTCCTAATCCTTTGGGATCGGAGAGGGCAGGTCCGGGAAGCTTCCCCTTTCTGGGAATCTCGTCCTGGGGTGGCACTGCCAGGTTTTGCCCGCCTCCCGGGCACCTTTCTGTGGGAGCTTTTTCAACCACCTCTCCTTCTCTTGGGGCGATCCCTCTATGCCTGGCTTCGGCCGGGGATCTCCGGTTGGAAAAAACGTGGGTGGCCGTGCAAACATCACGTCTACAGTCGACACCTGCGGTCCTGGGTTCTAATCCTGGCTCCGTCCCTTGTCTGCTGTGTGACCTTGTGCAAGTCACTTCTCTGGGCCTCATCTGTAAAATGGGGTTGGAGACTGTGAGCCCCACTTGGGACAACCTGATGACTTTGTATCCCCCCAGCGCTTAGAACAGTGCTTGGCACATAGAAAGCGCTTAACAAATATCATAACTATTATTATTATGATTATACGGGCAGGCACTGTTATTATTACTATACCAGCAGGAACCTGTGGGAATTTATCTGTCTTCATACCTGCCTGTCAGAGGAACTTTGCATTATCTCAGGTCTTCGTCCTCCCACCTGCTTTAGCTACGCAAAACAGAGCTACTTTCCATAGGGCTTGAGAAGCAGCGGGGCCCAGTGGCAAGAACCCGGGCTTTGGAGTCAGAGGTCATGGGTTCAAATCCCGGCTCCGCCAACTGTCAGCTGTGTGACTTTGGGCAAGTCACCTCCCTTCTCAGTGCCCCAAGTTCCCTCATCTGTAAAATGGAGATGAAGACTGTGAGCCCCCCGTGAGACAACCTGATCACCTCGTAATCTCCCCAGTGCTTAGAACAGTGCTTTGCCCATAGTAAGCGCTTAATAAATGCCATCATTTTAATATTATTATTAATATTAATTACTAGTTATTAATGCAATAATTAGTAGTTAATATTATTATGATTATCCGCCTTCTAGACGGTGAGCCCACTGTTGGGTAGGGACCGTCTCTATATGTTGCCAACTTGTATTTCCCAAGCGCTTAGTACAGTGCTCTACATACAGTAAGCGCTCAATAAATACTATTGAATGAATGAATTAATATTATAGGGCTTGGCCTGTCTTTTAAACTAGGAAATTACGCCCTCAAAACGAAGGTATGGTGGATCCCCTTGTGATCACAGGTTTTTTTAACTTAAACTGATTTTTAATCTTCACCCTCCTGGATAGACGCCCAACTGAAGAAGCCCCAGGGATCCCCGGGTCTGGTGCTCTGAACCTGGGAGCAGGTCTCCATTCTCCCATTCTATTTCTCCTCTAACCCTGGTTCTCCGAGGAGCCTTTGGGAAGTTATTTAACTTTCCCGGGTCTGACCGTAGCTGTATCTCCATTCCCCCACCAGAGAACGTTACGCGATCTGATCCGTGTGTGTAATCTTGCATGAAAGACACAACGGAAGCTCAAAATATGAGGACTGCCATTTCCTGAACCTTAGACCATCCCATCCGTCATTCCAGTGTTTTCTCCATATTGTTTTAGTCCTGTATTTCCCGGTTTTCCTTTTCATTCTTTTGCCCGTCAAGGAGTTTCTCCAAGCTCATCATTGCCATTGTCAGAGGCAGATGAGACGGGGTGGCCAGACCCCTGGCCTGTCCTATTAACGGTCGGCCCCCGATTCTTTTGAAAAACCAAGTGCCAGCGCTCAGACCAAATGCAAAGTCACCGGGCCGGCAAGATAATAGGGTTTGTGTCTTAAATTAAAGCCAGATAGGTCTGTTTTCCCCTTTCCGTAGGCAGGGCAAGAGACTCGTCATCTTCTTTAGCTGTCTAGCCTTCGAACGTAAAATCCACGGGCTACTCCAAAATCGCGTATCGATTGTGTCACTGTGGCAGATGACGTGAGTTGTGTCTGAGACGTCGCTGAACCTGTTGACTGTGTTATGTGCAAATGAGCAATTCCCAATCCGTTAGATGTAGCACAGAGCGTCTACATAACAAGTGCAGTCCTTGACCATATGGCCACTCATTTCAAAGCGGAAATGAGAAAGATATGGCTAATCCGGCTTTATTTTGTTTGTTTTTTGGGGGACCGAGTGGTGGTTTTTTGGTTTTTTTTTGAAATAGCGCAGTGAGAGGCTGGTGTGTGTGGATTGATTTTTAAATCCTCCTTCTTCCTCTATAAAGTTAAGCCGGTTGTTTGAGAAATGCCTCTGAGGTTTGACCCGTCGGAATCCTCACGAAGGTCCTAAACCGAAGCCGTCAGCTTTTTTGAGAAAAAAAGAAGCGTAACTGTCTCACTATCTCATTTTCAACTTAGGTTCAGTCAGAAAGAGACCAACAGATTCACCGTTCCTTTTCGTAGTTGGTGGTTTCAGTCCCTCCATCGTTCACGTACAGCCGAACGGCAACCAGGAGAAGCACAGTTAATAGTTAATCTCTGGAGCGTGGGGAGGGTCTGGCGGGCATATCTGATAGCAGTCCTTTTTTCCAGGTAGCTCACGAATCATTAACCTTTCCGGTATTAATTCTCCAAACAAGTGCCACCCGCTCCCGCTGTCTGTCGATCGCCGGGTTATGGGAACAAAGCGTTATCCGTGGTAGCCAGCTCCTCTTACTTCGTTGGGGTGAAACGTGGCCTTGTAGAAAGTGTTGTGTTGCAGGTTATTTGCGCTAGATCCCCAACTGGAGGAATGAGTGAAAAATGATGGTGGTCTGAAGGACGCCAATCTCTTTTTGGGGTCTGAGGTGGGCAGCCACCTCGGGCATTCCCAGAATGGCACCAGCTGATCTCTACAGCACTTAGTACAGTGCCCGGCACCTAGTAAGCACTTAAGTGCCACTAATTATTATTATTCTTGTTTTTATTCTGGGTCCAGAGGTGCAAAAAGTTACTTGTAGTAATAATCATAATAATAACTCTGATATATGTTTAGCGCTTACTGTGTCAAGCACTGTTCTACGCACTGGGGAAGCTACACAATCATCAGGTCAGACACAGTCCCTGTCCCAAACGGGGCTCACAGTCTAAGGAGGAGGGAGAACAGTTACAGATGCGGTAACTGAGGCCCAGAGAAGTGAAGTGACTTGCCCAGGGACACACGACAGACAAATGGCAGAGCCGGGATTAGAACTCATCTCATTACAACTCCCGGGCCCATGCTGTATCCATTGTGCCATGCCGCGTGGCCTCTGACGTTGAGTGAGGACACAACCTCCTATTAATCTTCCCTCTCTTTGTCCGTCCTGCCCTTCTGGGGGTCCAGGGGCAATTTATTTCTTGCCCCAGGGTAGCGGCAGTCCCTGTTTTCACTTCTGGAGTCAGGGGTGTCCTTTCCTTCCGTCTCTGACACTAAGAGAACTAAGACCTGCATCCTCACGGGGACAGCCCCGCAAGACCTGTTCCTCGGGCCCTGATTTTCCACTCCAGCAGGGCCATGCGAAGCGTGAAAGTCACCTACCACAATAGGAGCACCAGTAGAGTGTGAAAGAGAAGCAGCGGGTTCTTTCATCCTGCGCGTTCCTTGTGAGCAGGCTCAATGGGTGGATTCAAAAGGGTCTCAGAGGGATCCCGAGTGCTTAGTCCAGTGCTCTGCACCCAGTAAGCGCTCAATAAATACAATTGAATGAATAAGCCATTGATTGAATGAGTGAATGCCTGGCAAAAGCCCCCTCCCTCATCCAACCCGGGGAAAGATCCCCTTTTCCTCTCACAATTAAAGCTTCTAAAACGAGGAGAGGGGCTGGGGTCACCAGAGAGCTTTGGTTTGTTTTTCTTTTCTCTCCTTTTTCTTTAAAAAAAAAATCTGTCATCATTGGCAAAGTCAAGGAGAGCTCCCAGCGAGCCATTCATTCCCTCCTCTCCCAGACCTCATCCAGACCTCTGCCCCTGAACATCAGACTGTAGCAGTTCCCCTGACGGTCACCAGCGGCTTAGTTGAATGAACCAGACAAACTCCTGAGCCTTTTTTCCCTCCTGGCAGATGTGCCGCGCCTGTGATTCCATAGCTTTTCAATCCTCGAAAGGGGTTTTCGCGTCCGCCGTTATTAAGCCGTCTTACTTATTCTCTAGCTTGCTGGGGTCCTGGATGACTGCCTGTGCGATATAGAGAGCATCGACAGCTTCAATACCTACAAGATCTTTCCCAAGATGCAGAGGCTGCAAGAAAGAGACTATTTCCGCTATTACAAGGTAAGGAGGCCCTCCTCCAGGCAGTGGCCGAGAAGCGTGGAAAAGGATCTAATGGCCCGGATGGAGAGGATGTATAATTTATGCCTCTCCTGCCGAAACCCTCTCGGGTTCTCCCTGCGCAGTGCCCTTCATCCGTCTCTTTCCCTGGAGGTACAGCGTTAGGTAATAAGAGTAGCAGCAGCAGAAGTGATGCCCAGCTTGGTAGTTTTCGCTTGCATTATTAATTTTGGCCATGCCCCATAGACAGCCCGCAACCCTTAGCACTCCTGTGTATTTGGGGTTCTTTAGTCAATTTCGCAGCTCCTCACTTTTTCCCTTTTCTTTTTATTAGGTAGGTCCCTTCCTCTTTTCTTTCCGTTTGGCTACTGTTCGTTGCCCGTTTCCCATCTGAGATCGGAGGGTCCCCAAAGGAAATCGTGTTGTCAGTAACCTGTGATTTCCCCATGTTTCGCCCACAATAAGCTCTTAACAAGTACCACAAATATGAATAATGTCACCTTTAAAACAAAACAAAAAAACCCTCATTAGAAACATTAGGGTGAGGGCCTTCTCCGTGAGAAGGATCCGATCCTGGCTCAGGACACATCCCTCCCTCAGGAACCCACCGTTGTCAAGGAATCTGAAGCGATCCCTCTTTGACTCCAAGCCCATTTCTCTCCCTTCCTAGGCTGGGGAATATCACAGCTCTCCTTAAGTATGGAGTCTGCCTCTCGCAGTGGCCATCGCTGAAGGGTGCCCCTTCCGACTATCGATAAACTTCCTCCTGGAGGAAAACTCCCTTCCCAAGTGAATGGAAGTGTGTTCCACCTCAGCCGACTCGGAGTTGAAACTGGGCTCCTCAGTCTCGGTCATTGACTGTCAGTCAGTATGTGGAGGAGGTGTTAGGGTATCTGTGAGCCCCCCCGTGGGACAACCTGCTCACCTTGTAATCTCCCCAGCGCTTAGAACAGTGCTTTGCACATAGTAAGCGCTTAATAAATGTCATTATTATTATTATTCAACCAGAGGCAAGTGGCAGGCAAGCATCGCTGTGCATACAGTAAGTGCTCAATAAAAACAATTGATACCAAAGACACCTGAAAACGTTGGAAAATTGCCACTGAATATTGCCCGCAGACAATCCTCTGAGTCAAACGGGAAGACAGTTTCCTGGTTTTAGGAATCGGCCTGCAAGCGTTGAAGCAGTGGGCATTCAGCGAGCGCTAAGTGTGCTGGGCAGAACAATCGACGGGAGTCCGGAAGAACGTAAGCCATTTTTGGCCTCAGACCCACGGTCTTGTCCGATCACTGGTGAGGCCCCGACTGCTAGACTTCCCCGAGTCAGCTAGGCCGACCGTGAATCTGTGTGACAAAGCTCCTTAAGAGAAGCAGCGTGGCTCAGTGGAAAGAACCTGGGCTTTGGAGTCAAAGGTCATGGGTTCAAATCCTGGCTCCGCCAATTGTCAGCTGTGTGACTCTGGGCAAGTCACTTCACTTCTCCGGGCCTCAGTTACCTCATCTGGAAAGTGGGGATGAAGACTGTGAGCCCCACGTGGGACAACCTGATCACCTTGTAACCTCCTCAGCGCTTAGAACAGTGCTTTGCACATAGTAAGCGCTTAATAAATACCATTATTATTATTATTATTATGGGCTTAAATCCCAGCTCTGCCAGTTGTCAGCTGTGTGACTCTGGGCAAGTCACTTCACTTCTCTGGGCCTCAGTTACCTCATCTGTAAAATGGGGATGAAGACTGTGAGCCCCCCGTGGGACAACCTGATCACCTTGTAACCTCCCCAGCGCTTAGAACAGTGTGTTGCACATAGTAAGCGCTTAGTAAATACTATTATTATTATTATTATTAGGGAAGACAGGGTATCAAGAGGTATTTCCTTCTTCCAAGCCTGGGTGGAGGCCCTGCTGGCCAGCCCCTCTCATGCCCAAAGGGGAGAATTCAACTTCTCGCAAGAACTCTACTGTATGTGCCAACAAATCCATCCCGTCCCTAACAGTCCATTCCCCTTTTCATGCCCATCCTTGCCCTGCCAGCTCTAACCGAGGTAAATGCCCACTCTTTCGACAACATTTTTCACCACTTTTCAGTGTAGAATTCCTCCACCCTCACTGAGGGGACAGGTTTTCCATCCTTCTCCCGTCATCTTTGGCAAAGGGCTCCCAGCACGCATTTCCCTCCTCTTCCAGGTAACGGCTGGGCCTCAGACACCTTTCCCTCCCTACTGCCGTTACCAATTCTGGACCTTGCTAGTCCCAATTGTAACCAAAGGCCTTCGACAAGCGATATCTCCACGGTCCCTCGGAGAGCACCCTTCTCGGTAACTTTTAAAAAGCAGATTTTAGAAGCGTGTGAGATGAAATGGCTTCCGGGGGAAAAATCCCGCTGGGATTCCTTTTTGGATTCGAGTGACTCTCTTAATGCCCCGGGCTTCAGACTGGTCCCAAGGGAGCTATGATTTCAGAAGAGCTCAGAATCCGTAACCATGGGAGCTGGGGGATAGAGGAGGATTAAAATTCTGCAGTCTGAGAAAGGTCTAGCTGCCTATTTTCTCATGGATCGAACAGGCAGCTGAGGAAAAAGGATCAAAGGCAGGCGTGTAAAGCTTTGGCTCTTCTCCCTGGAAAGGGTCTTTCGAGTCCTATAACTCCCCTGCTAGACTGTAAGTTCCTTAAGGGCAGGAATAGTGTCTTCAAATTCTTCTCTCCTAAGTGCTTAATGCAGTGCTCTGTATACTGTGGGTACTCAGAAATTGACAGTAGATTGATAGTGTCCTTTGGGGGTGACTATGGAGAAAATTTCATTCACCTCTCTGTTCTTTAAACGTTAAATAACCTGTCTTCTGGACCACTTTCCTTACACACCTCCCTCCAGATAACGCCCCTAAGCCTAATTTAAAAAAATCAAAATTTTGTTTAATTGAGCCCTTTTGCCTCCCATTGCCATTGAAGGACAGTCATTAGCTTTGGGAGTTAGAGTAAGGGAAAGAAAAATAACCCCCTCACGGTAGAATAGATGCTCTAGGAAGTTAAGGCCCCGTGCTCATAGGAACAGCCTAAGGGCTGAAGATTGGCCAGGGGAGAAGGGTGTAACAGCAGTAGAAATGGTATTTATGAATGCCCGCTGACTTGAAAGTTCTCTGAGGACAAGAATCATGCCGACCCAACTGCATTGTCCTTTCCCGCGTGTGAAGTACAGTGTTATGCAAAAGGAAAGTGCTCAAGAGATACCCTTGAAAATACAAGACTCTGGCTAGTAGGGGGATAAGAAAACAAGAATAATGAAGTGCTTAATACACTGCTCTGCACACAGTAAGCCTTCAGTAAATATGATTGATTGAGTAATGGAGGCTTTGGCTGGCCACGTGTTGAAAGATCCATCCTGACCCAGTTTGACCAATGGTATTGAGCACTTTCTGTGTGCCGGGCACTGTAGTAAGCCCGCGGGAGAGTACAGTACAACAGAGTTAGTTGGTAGAGTCCCTGTTTCTCTTCCTTTAAGAAACTCACTCTGGGGTATGTGCCCAGTGTGCTTCTATCAATAACACTGTTCCTCGTGATCATCGTATTTATTTAAAGGCTCACCTGTTGGCACCAGCCCCTCTTTTTGCCTGCTACGTCCTTTTTGCTGGTTTTTTTCTTTTTAATCACTTGCTTTTTGCTCTCGCATTGCACTCTCCCAAGTGCTTAGTACAGTGCTGTGCACACAGTAAGCATTCAATAAATGCGATTGAGTGAATGAATGAATTCAGGTATTGCAGGACCGGCAAGGGAAATGAATCCCAGGTGAGTCCTGGTAGTTCATGATTTCCCCCTCCCGGGCTTGTTGGGAAACTCCAGGAAGGCTCCTATTCATGCATTAGGAGAACTGTTCCTCCTTTCTGCTTCGATTCCTGTACCCTGCTGAGGTGGCTGGCTAGTGAAATGCCATCCGTCTTTGGAAAAAGTTCCACTTTCACAGTTAAACCCACCTAGTTACCTGGAAACATACGTGTCTCGACATGGATCGGGTTTCAGTGATCTGATATTTTCATGCAGGGTTGTCGAGTTCAAAGGACTATAGCCATTTCACTCTTTGGATCAGATCAGCATCAGGGTTCATTTTGGTATTTTTGAGTTCAACGAATATTCACGTTCTCTGTATTCTTTTCCCCCCAAGGTTAATCTGAAGAGACCTTGTCCTTTCTGGGTAGATGATGGCCACTGTTCAATAAAAGACTGTCACGTGGAACCCTGCCCTGAGGTAAGAAGCAGGAGAGAAAGATTCTTTCCTATGAGAACAAATATTCTCTCCCTGGACTCTGTTCTTTGCATAAAACCACCTTTGTTTTCCCCAACTTCGAGCTGCCTATATCATCCTTGATACTACTCTCAAAGACCTGGGTTTTGTCTGTCTAGGCTTAACCACATATTGGAATTTCACGGACATCATTAGGCTTCAGTTATAAACAGCAGGGAGAGAGAGTCTTATCATAAAGTTATTGCCCTGATGTTACTAGCTATCGTTCTCCTCAACGATATCCCATTAGCGACCTATCTTGTGCAGAGCTTAGGCTCTAAGAGGGAGTCAGAGAGGGGAAAATACGGCTTTTTGCCCCTGAGGAGATTACAATCGGAGGGGAATACCAAAACACCTAAATTTAGATTCTCTCTCTCTCTCTGTCTCTCTCATTCACTCACTCACTCACTCACTCACTCTCTCTCACAAACTCCCTAAACCCTAGAAGGGTGCAATCAGCCTCTGTGAGTTTTTTGGCTTTAAGTTAGTTCGGTGTTCTTACTTGTTGGGGGGGGAAATGTTCTCAGCAGTCTTCACCAGCAGGTTTGATTGAATGCCTACAGTGTGGTGGGCTCTTGGGTGGTGAACAAGGTACTCCAGAAGAAGGATATATTGCCGTCTCCACCCTTGAGTTGTGTGGTGTGTGTGCTTGCCCTTGGGAGCATCTAATGCCAAGTGAAAATTTGCCGCTTAGTGTAGAAGAGTACCAAGTCCTCAAACGTCATGATTGGTGCATCTTAGATTCAGGGTTCATCTCATTTTGTGAAGCTTGTCTGATTCTAGATCGCTCATGCTAATGAATGATTGTGGTATTTCTTAAGCGCTTACTATGTGCCAGGCACTGTACTAGAAACAAGAAAATCATGTTGGATACAATCCCTCTCCCACAAGGGGCTCAGAGTCTCGATCCCCATTTTACAGATGAGGTAACCGAGGCCCAGAGAAGTGATGTGACTTACGCAAGATCACCCGGCTGACAAGTGGCCGAGCCAGGATTAGAACCCCTGACCTTCTGACTCCAGGCCCGTGGTCTATCCATTAAGCCACACTGCTTCTCACTGAGATTGGGAACACCACGTGTAAATTTTACATTCAGACATGTATCATTCAAAGATACTATAATCCACGCACATTATTATAGCCATTTTTCCGATTCCATTATCATAGCCATTATTCCAATGTTCACCTCTCTCAAGTCTTTGCAAGACTTGCTACCCATTAAACAACGCTTGACCGATTGGAGCCCGACAACTTTTCTCTTTGGCTTGACAGTCAGGAAAGCCTGAATGTCAGTTTGGGGATTGGTTCTACTAATGGTGACATTTGAACCAGAGGAAATAGCCATTTTAGAAGACACTGCAATCCATAATTCCCCAATCTCCTTTTCTCTTTTCAGAGCAAAGTTCCAGTTGGAATTAAAGCCGGGAGTTCTAATAAAGTGAGCACTATTGCCATTTTTCTTTCTGAATTTCTCATTTCTGACGTTGCAGGAGACGTTTGGCCAGTAGCCACCCCATTGTTATTTTTTATCAGGGTCTTTATTAAGCGCTTACTAGATTCCAAGCATCCTGAGAAGTGGAGTAGGTGCAAGAAAATCAGATCAGGCACAATCCCTGTCCTGCTTGGGACTCACAACCTAAGGAGGAAGGAGAGCAAGTATCTTATCCCACTTTTTTATGGGTTGAGGCCCAGAGAGGGTAAGTGACTTGCAGAAGGACACACAGCAAGCCAGAGAACCCAGGCCTCCTGACTTTTAGGCTCGCGGTCTTTCCTCGAGGTCAGTTCTCTTTCACAGAGTGAAGTTGCAATTTACCCGTCAGCCCCGGCGAGAGAAGCAGAGCCGTTCTGCTGCCCTTTCCTAAGCTCCAGCTCGGAGTTTAGAGGTGGAGGCGATATTCCCAGACCATCCAGGGCTGAATATGGAGGGGGCAGTTCAGGGCCTGGGATTCTCCCCACTCTCCTCCTGTCACCGCAGGCCTTAGATTTTATGGGAAGATCTGACCCGGCCAGCCTCTCGATCTGGCCCACTGACCAGCATAGATTTCCTGTAAGACTAGAAATCCCAGGAAAGGGGGATTAATGATTAGCGTTGGTAAATTTATCTGTGGATTCTTCCAGTATTCCAAAGCCGCAAATAACACCAAAGAAATGGAAGATTGTGAGCAGGCGAATAAGCTTGGAGCAGTTAACAGCACGTTAAGGCAAGTCATTTTTCAGTCATTTCAAGATGTGGTTCGTTTGCACCAGAAATGCCACTTTCTTCACGGTGTATTTATGCAAAAATCTGAAGCAAAAGCGTACAAACGGTTTTACAGCCACGTCTTTGAACCAGGGAACTGAAGAGAACCGAGACAGGAGGGAATGAAAGGCACTTAGTTGTTTACTTAGGAATCACCCAGTGCTTTTCCCCTTATTTATATTGGGACAGGTGTGTTTGTGAAGAAAAGTAACAATAAATGTGGTAATATAAATGGAAGGGTGTAGGCGGCAATGGAAGCAGACAAGCAATGCAGCTTGGGCAGGGGGTTCATTTTTACAGGAAATGAATTCCGTTTCTAGCCCCGACAGTAAGAACTCAGCTCTATAGCTTAATTTCCTTTTTTGTTTTTTTCTTATGGCATTTAAGCGCTTACTGCGTGCCAGGCACTGTACTAACCGCTAGAACAGATACATGCTTCTCAGGTTGAGACCAGTTCCTGTCCCACACGGGGCTCACAGTCTTCATCCCCATTTTACAGATGAGGGAACTGAGGCAGAGAGAAGTGAAGGGACTTACCCAAGGTCACACTGTAGACGTGCTTCTCGAGCATTTCAGTTAAAAACCAAATATATACAGATAAGTGGGTGTATAAATATATGTATTTATATATGTATGTCTGTGACCAATAAGTATGAATTTTTTTCTGTTTCTGAAGGCTTCCCTTACATTTGCCTTGTATATATGTATATATTAGCTCGGATTGGATAGTCAATGGAGCAAGTACTGAGAACTTGGCCCATAGTAAGTGCTTAACAAATACCGTCATCATCATGGAGCCCAGTCTGAAGGAACGGGGATTCCAAAGGTCCGGGTCTTCAGGCCTCCAGTGACCGCCAAGCCCCACGATCCTCTGCTGAAGACCTGTATGCCCTCCCCACGACCAAGTCCCTTCCCCTCCCATGTCGCCAGCGGCTCCTCTTGTGTGAGAGAAACCTCTAAAGTCCACAGAGTGCTACTGGAGTAACTATGGAGGCAGAAATAGACAGGAGTGTCCCAGGGATGGGCATCCCTTTTCCCATGATACTTCTCCCTGCCCGTGCCCTTCCACTCACTCTTCACCATGGGCCCCCCAGCTCCCCTGAAGTGACGCGAAACCCCCCGGGGCTACCCCTCGATCTGCCACCGTCCGTTTCCCATCGGGGCCGTGGTTGGACGGTGGCACTCGGACCCAGGCACCGCCCGGACACACTGGGAGAAGCCTTGCTTTATTTCCGGCTCCCACCAGCAATGCCCCTGGACCTTCCGAGAGAAACGTCCTTCCCAGCGACCATCTGTTGGGCTCCCGATTAAACGGATTATCGCTAGTAATCTTTTCGGCTTGTGTTTTTACCCGTTCACTACCTGAAGTGACTGCCCGCATAGCCCAGGATGGTGGTGGATTTTCATTTTCTGTAAGTTTTCCTCTGAATTCCAGGTTGCCGAAGGTAGCTGAGCTTTGGACCTCGTGACAGTAGGGGTTTCATAAACATTCTTGTTGGAGCAGGGGCCTAAAGGAAGAGTTTTGAATCATAAAAGAATGTTTTGCTGTGAAGGCAGTGATAGGGAAAACTGCAAATCCATTCCTAATTAAGTTATTTTTCCCATCCTCAGTAATCAGAGTAAAGAAGCCTTCATTGACTGGGCAAGATATGACGATTCCCAAGACCACTTCTGTGAACTGGACGGTAATGAAACAACTACGATATCATTTTTCAAAGTATAATTTTTGTTTTATGGGAGAGCATTGTTTTCAAAGCAGTGAGCAAAACCTTTTTTTGAAGAAGAACTTGAATCTTAAATGCTGGCCCTCCCACGGTGATGCTTAATTAATCCCCTTCAGGATATAAATGGGTCATTTATATCCAGCCAGGGAATCTGGATTTTGGGAAGACAGCTGAAGCGCCCCGTAAAGTGAGAGTCAGCGGTTTCAAGCCACAGGAGTGTGGTTGATGCTAAATGCCCTATTAACGATGGTGTTTGTTAAGCCACGCGCTGGGCTAAGTGATGGGGTAGATACAAGCTAAAATGCTCAGACCTCTACTGGAAATACAGTTAGTGTCAAGGGACTGGAGGAGAAATATGTAACTTATTCCTTCTGGACCTGTTGCCTAGGAACTGAGATTCCCCAGAAGCCAGTGGCCTACGTTTCCCTGGGTCCCTTGGGAATGGTAGCTAAGCAGCCTGTCAGGCACAGCCTTTAAATTCAGGAGAGGAAACCCTTGCTCTTCCAGCAGGAAGAGGGAAATTATCTGTTTGCAGAGCACTGTACTGAGCGCTTGGGATAGAATCGGTAGACAGGTTCCTTGCCCATAAAGAGCTTGCAGTCTAGGTAGCTAAGGCGATGGGGAAGCTTTTGGATCTGCCTTGGCTTTAATACAGATAATAGTTATTATCATGGTAGTTGTTAACTCTGTGCAAAGTGCTGCGGCAGGTAGAATGCACACATTAAATAAATAATAATAACCATGGTATTTGTTAGGCGCTTATTATGTGCCAAGCATTGTACTAACTGCTGGGAGAATACAAGCAAATTGAGTTGAACATAGTCCCTGTCCCATATCGGGCTCACAGTCTTAATCCCCATTTTACAAATTAGGTAACCGAGGCACAGAGAAGTGAAGTGGTTTGCCCATGACCACAGAGCAGACAAGTGGCAGAGCCAGGATCAGAACCCATGACCTTCTGATTCTCAGGCCCGGGCTCTATCCACTATGCCATGCTGCTTCTGTAAACAGCTGCAATCTGAGGGTTTTGAGAAAAGTCCTGAGGTCTCCAAGAATCTTTCCCCCGGCTCCTCCACCCTGTTAGGGCAGCTTAGACCGGTCGCGCTGTGGATAGCCATTGCGGTCTTGAGCCAAATCATATGAAATAACTTGGAATCCAATACCGAGGCAGATCTTAAGGCCGGCCTCTATCCACATTAGAGTTGGAGCCAAACCTAACTGGGACTCACCTGGGAGAGAGTGTGTCTGTTTCTCCTGGCAGCAGGATTCAGTCCCAAGATTGGGCAGATGTATTCCATGCCTCCGCTGTGGTTCAGGATGCCCCGGGGCCACCTGAGGCCTGCTAGAGACTGATCTGGACCCTTGAGGGCAACTTTGAGCAGGAACCCCTGCCTGGTGGAGGATTAAACTAGATGGGAGGACTCCAGGAGGCCCAGCCATATCAAATAATAATAGTAATTGTGGTATTTGTTAATAATAATAATAGTAATGGCATTTATTAAGTGCTTATTATGTGCAAGGCACTGTTCTAAGCTCTGTTAAGCGCTTACTATGTGCCAGGGACTGTGCCAAGCACTGGGGTAGATGCAAGCAAATCAGGTTAGACCCAGTCAGCCTATATGTCCGTCAGTTGTAATTTATTGAGCGCTCACCGTGTGCTGAGCAGTGTACTAAGCGCTGGGAGAGTGCAATAGAACAGACACATTCCCTGCCCACGGTGAGCCTACAATCTAGAGGGGGAGGCAGACATTAATAAAAATAAATTACAATTATGTACGTGTTGAGGGGATGAATGAAGGGAGCGAGTCCGGGCGACGCAGAAGGGAGAGGGAGAAGAGGAAAGGAGGGCCTAGGAAAGTCCTCTTGGAGGAAATGGGCCTTCAACAAGGCACATCAGAAGTTGGAAATAAGTGATTCCTAAATACTGTGAAAGATTGGAATCAATCCAGCCCGGGTCAGTGGAGGAAAGAACAGCATTTTAGTTTTGATCCTCCTATCAGGCTAGGGGGATCAGTCAGTGTCGATTTAATCCGAGGATTCTGATGAAGTGTCCAGTACATATAAACGTCAGACTATTTAAAATGTGGATGAAGTCGGGGCCCGGTGGATCTACTTGTTTCAATTAAAATTACTTTCTCATCCATCTCTCTTCAAGTGAGACACTGTTCTTTTCATCTGGGTATTCATGCGATGGGGAGAGTCAGGAAATCAAGTAGCACATATATTTGAAATATCGCTTTCCTAGTCCCATCTGGATTCAGGTTTGAATTGTTTGGCTATAAGATTGATCTATAAACTCAGGGAGTGAGTGACAGGAAGATTTATGATTTTTTTTTTCCAACTAACTCTTGTTCAGACCGGCACACGCTGAAGAGATAAAGTACACAAAACAGTGGAATGGAATTCTCTGTGACTTGAGGTGTTTTCAGTTCCATATCTTGCTGCTCAAATTTGGGAAATACATTTCTTGGCTCTCAAAAAAGTTTGGGAACAGTCCCCAATTAAGGGGAAGTTGTAAAGAGAGCCTTGAGGGCAGTGAGATTTTGTCCTCTTCTCATCCATATCAAGTTTCTTGACCAAACATAAAGAGATAACCATTCTACAGATTCTCATTTTGAATTCTGCCCAGTCTCAGCCTGGGCTTCTACACAGAGTTAGTCGGATATAAACGAGGTTGCAACTGGAATAATTTTAAATGCAGTTTTGGGGCCAGTGGCAAATCCGTCAATTGAGGGCATCATATTGAGTGCCGACAGCATAGGGCACTATACTGAGCACCTGGGAGAGGACAGAGTTAGCTTGGCACATGATATAATAATAGTAATGATTGTATTAAGCACTTACTATGTGCAAAGCACTGTTCTAAGCTCTGGGGGGGGAGGTTGCAGGGTGATCAGGTTGTCCCACGTGGGGCTCCCAGTCTTAATCCCTATTTTACAGATGAGGTAACTGAGTCCCAGAGAAGTTAAGTGACTTGCCCAAAGTCACACAGCCGATAAGTGGCGGAGCCGGGATTAGAACCCATGACCTCTAACTCTCAAGCCCACGCTCTGGCCACTGAGCCATGCTGCTTCTGTATGCACATAAGACTGTGAGCTCGTTGTGGGCAGGGAATTTGTCTGTTGTTATACTGTACTCTCCCAAGTGCTTAATACAGTTCTTTGCACACAATAAGCACTCAATAAATACGAGTGAAGAAGAACAAAGCACACCCCATTATTATTTGTAGTAGTAGTAGTAAGCATTCAATGAATAATATTGCTGGAATGGGTGTGTGCATATATATATATAGATAGATAGATAGATAGATAGATAGATATTTATATTCAACGCTTACATATATATGTATGTGTTTGTGTACTAATGAGGGATATAAATACATCTATGTATTTGCACGTATATACATAGGTATGTATAGATATGTAAGAGTGCTGAGGAGGGGTATAAATAAGTCCAAAAGTGGTAGAGCTGGCTGGGTGGGTTGAACACAGTTGAGTTTATTACAGCGCTCTGCACGCAGTAAGTGCTCAGTAAATACGACTGAGTGACTGAATGATTTGGGAGGCATGTTGGAATAGGTGGGATTTTAGGAGGGTTTTGAAGGTAGGCGATGGTTTGTCCTGTTGGACCCGGGGAAGGAGGGAGGAGGCTCTAGACTGTGGAAAGAGCGGGAGTGAGAAGGGGGAGGCGGGAGGGTCGAGGGAGAACCATACCAAGGTCGTCTCCCTTCCAGATGAAACGTCTCCGTCCGCCCAGTACGTAGACCTGCTGCTGAACCCCGAGCGCTATACTGGCTACAAAGGGTCCTCCGCCTGGAGAGTGTGGAACAGCATCTATGAGGAAAACTGTTTCAAGTAACTGGGGACGGGGAAGGGAAATGCTTTCCTACGGTCTGTGAAACACCAATCGCTCCTAAACCTATTTATCCCGATCGTCGTTTTCTAGGCCTCGGTCTGTCTATCGGCCTTTAAATCCACTGGCACCTAGCAGGGGTGAGTTTCTGCTTCATATGTGTACCTAAGACCTTGCTGAGACTTCTATAGAGTAATTTGGAGAGCTCACCAGAGTAGAGGCTCGCTTCAGATCCAAGATATTTATCGTTGCCCTTACAACGAGCTCTCTTCCAGAGTGGTTTGCGGGGCATTCAGTTCAGCATTGCCTCGCCCTGGACGAGAGCGTAAAACTGCGCAAATTCCCTCCCACCATCCAGTGAGAGTTGGGGAATAGAGGGGTCTTCAAGCTGGTGAGACAGACAGAAGTTGTTTACAAACACTGGCAAGCAGTGGCAAAGAGGCATGAACAGGAAATAGTGCGAATGTGTCAGGAGGAAATAGCTGATGAATAAATATACAAATAATTATACAGACACGTACAACATTAATTCTGGCTGTGGCTTAGTTGCTACGTAGTCAGGCATCAATTGTTGGGAGTCTTAACTCCCTGTCATATTATTTTTTTTCCCCTTGGCAACCCGTGGCAGTTTGTTCAGCTAAGAAGTAGGGCCATGTAAATATTTTATGCATCTGTGCTTCTGGTGAGCAGATAGGAGATCTTCAGTAACATAATGGCTGTTAGATGAGACTTAGATTTTACACCCAAATTTTCAGCATAACATAAAGATGTGCTCTCATTCTTGAACAGAAGTCTGTCAGATTGGAGAACTTGAAAGTGTCCCAACTGAATAATTTGTACCCTGTTTTCTCTTTCAGGGAAGGACGATGGTGAGTTGCTTTTGGTTTGTTTTATTTTTTGTTTTGTTTTGTTTTAATGGTACTTAAGCACTTACTACGTGCCTGGGACTATATTAAGCACTGGGGTAGATGCAAGATCATCAGATTGGACTCAGCCCCTGGTAGAGTGTTCTTATCCAATATTTTTCCTTTGATTCCATTTTCCCACATTAAAAATAAAGCAGTCGATAACTTGGTCAGGAGTTCATCATGGCAAGTGGAATGCAACCTAGCTCTTTTGGACTTCATTCCGTCGTGTTTACCGCTCGCTTACTGTGTGCAGAGCACTGTACTAAGCGCTTGGGAGAGTACAATACAATAATAAACAGGCACATTCTCTCCCCACGACGAGCTTTCAGTCTAGAGGGGGAGACAGACATTCGTAGAAATAAATAAATGACAGATACGGACGTGAGTGCTGTGGGGCTGGCGGCGGTTTGGGGGGATGAATGAAGCGAGCAAGTCAGGGCGATGTTGAAGGGAGTGGGAGAAGAGGAAAGGAGGGTTTAGTCCGGGAAGGTCTCTTGGACAGATTGGGGCCGGTCCCTGGGGGCCAATACTGATGTAGGAATAAACCCCCTCCGTTTTGGGAGACATGGGTCGATTCTGGGGCTCCCAGCCTGAGCCGCGTTTGCCGAACCGTAGCCCAGAGCCAGGGCCTCCAGTCCTCTCCCTGGAATTCAGAGGGGGCCGACAGGGGTAAGAAGGCTGAGGTAAGAAATGATTTATACCAGCCTGTCATAAATCTTGGTAAATAGTCTGTCAAAATATTAGGTCTGTTCACCCTGGGATATTTGTTGCTATCTCAAGGACTAAATTTCACTCATAAATTCCTGAATTCCCCAGCTCACGTGTCCCATCCCTAGAATTCCATTTTGGGGGTTGACTGGGGCAAGACTAAGCCTTTATTCTTAGAAAACATGAAGTCGTTCAATACGCTAATTGCTATTGAATGTACATATTCCTATTAAGTTATTTCTGGTGAATGAATCCTAATTGGACAGCTCTCTTTCCAAACATAGGCTACAATTATAATTTTGAATGCTAAGTTTGTGTTGCTGAAGTGAATAGTTCTCTCCAGAGATATTTGAACCATCTGGTTTTTCCCTTGAGCCCAGAAAAAAAAAAGATTTTGAAGATTTACAGCATATTTAGGCTAAATTAAATGTTTATTTCAAAATTGCCCATAAATTCCAAATGCCTCATTAACGTCCCCATTTTTGTATGCATCTAAATCATTTCTGGGCAAAGATATTTGTAAACTCTTTTTTTGTAATTCTCAAAAAAATATTCCCATCTGAAGAAAACCGACATCCTTAAATCTGTCTTACCCAGGGTCCCTGAAGACTTGAATTGGATTTGTGCAGTTGTACTTATTGTTCTAACTGATCTGTCTTTGTATTTTTAGGAGAATCCTTCTACACGTGGCTAGAAGGTAAATTTTGATTTTAATTCACCGGGTCTCCTGTTTATCACCTTCTGTTGAACACACTTTCACACTCATGTGGGAATGGACGTCATAAATGGGATTTTTCCCAGGTGGTGAGGAGTAGTTCTATGCCATCTCCCTGGTTCCCTGAGTCGATCCAGGAGGATAACGTTTTCCACGTCGTCATATCTAAATTCTTAAACTTGCGTCTTCAGGCACCGGATGAGATGGAGCCTGCATTTACCATAGGAAGCTCAGCAGTGCTGGCAAATTTGGGTCACGGTTCTAGTTGCCTCTAGCCAAACGGATGATTTTTATTGCATCTGGGGTAAATGCCTTATCTTGGGATTTGACAAGCATCAGAATCAAATGGCCCGAGTTACCATTTTAGCCCTACACGCACGCTCCTAGGTAAACTCCTTCTGGAAACACACCAGGTAGCATACTCAATTGGTTCCAAGACATGGAGTTCTACAAAAGAGCGCTAGTTGAAGTGTAATTTCCCGTAAAAGAGCACATAAATTCATCTGTTCAAAATGCAGAACAGTATAAATATGTTTCTCAAGTCATAAAAAAACCCACTTTACTGTTAGCACCATTTATTAACTTCCATTATCCAGTAGCAGTGTAAATATGTACCAGTAATAAAAGATTATGAATTTAAACAATCAAATGTTGACATAGGAACAGGCATAAAAAAAAACCCCCAAGAACTAATTATCCTTTCTGTTGACCCTATCGAATCAAAAGCTCTGTGTATATTGATTTGACTCACGTCAATCCAGCAGTTTGGAGAGTATTTAATTTGAAAATTGGTGGAGGATTCCTGGGCGAGATGAATATTTCCTTTCACTCGTCAGCAGCCAATCGCTCCACTTTTTGGAAGGGGAAGTGGACTGGATAATTAACCACGTCCCGTTTTGCGGCGCCAGTTTCAGAAGTCTGCCTCCTAGGAAACAGTGTCACAGCCCGGCGCTATCTCTTCCTGGAAAAAAATATTTGTATTAGTTCCCCTTTCTGTTACAGGCTTCTGTTGTTTGTATGGACTCACACCCCTCCCACCACTTGCTGAAAATATGTTTTCCTCTTGTGTCCTTCTTTTTGACTTGTCATTTGGGTGGCTTCTTTGGGCAATTTTTTGTGGAATATCTCCTATCTGGAGAACCCCGTGTGTCTTGCAGTTAAGCAGGACCCAACGTAATTTCTATAATGATTGCATTTTGTGATGAGCAGGTGATGTTTTCATTTTTTTAATGGCATTAGGAGTTTTTTGTTGTTAAGCGCTGGGGTAGATACTAGCTAATTGGTTTGGACACCGTCATTGTCCCACACGGGGCTCACCATCCTAATCCCCATTTTACAGATGAGGGAACTGTAAAAGAAAAATGTTGCCAATTTGTACTTCCCAAGCGCTTAGTACAGTGCCCTGCACATAGTAAGCGCTCAATAAATACGATTGATGAAAAGAAATGAGAAATGAATTCTCCAGAGAAATGAAAAGATTTGCCCAAGGTCACACGGCAGACAAGTGGTGGAGTGGGGATTAGAACCTAGGTCCTTCTGACTATCAGGCTGCTTCAAATTTCTTATTTTGTTGAGCAACTGGCTTTCAGGCATTTTGTTTGAATTGTGCCTTGAGCAAAAATGTAAATATCTTACACTAGTAAAGCCAGAACTGAACGATACTTTTTGGATATCCTTTTCATTAGTGAAGCCAGAACTGAACGATACTTTTCAGATATCCTCATCCGCCCCGCCACCCCCCCCCCCAAAAAAAAATAAAAGACAAGAGAGAAGCTCACGCATCTCTTTTCTTTCCAGTTTGCAGTCTGGCTACTAGTTTTGCCAATGAGGGTGACTCTGAGTTGTGTCTTTGAGACTATAATCAGTTTAGCCGCCTCCTACTCCGAAGCAAATGCTGCTATAATTCCACCAAGTCACAGTTTAAATGTCGAGTCAGTCAGATTGTGAGCCCCAAGCAGGACAAGGATTGCGTCTGACCTAATTAACTGATACCTACCATAGTGCTTAGAACAGTGTTTGACACATAGTAAGCGCTTAATAAATACCATAGAAAATCAATCAATTAATGGTTTCCATTGAGCACCTGCTGTGTGCTCTGCACCCGGGAGAGCACAATACAACAGAGGTGGTAGATATATTCCCTGCCCACAAGGAGCTTCCCATCTAGACGGAGAATTTCTCCATCTCCCCCAATCCTGAAGGCCTCGTGGATTCCCCTCTCACTGGAGTCTCCCCCCTTCCGCTCTCCCCCAGAGACACAGAGAAGAGCAGGCGTAATCACAAAATCACTTCAGAAGGGAATCCATTTGAGCGGGGTTCTTCTTTGACCTTGGGAGTCCAGCGGGGCAGATTGCGAACACCACGGATCGTGGCATTTTAAATTTAATTGAAAAACGCAATTTGGATGCTAAACCTCCTTTGCTCAGAATGTCGCTTTTCAACGTCTCTCCAAACAGGCTTGTGTCTCGAGAAAAGAGTCTTCTATAAACTCATCTCTGGACTTCATGCCAGCATTAATTTGCACCTGTGTGCAAATTACCTACTAGAAGGTAAAATAACAGCGTGGGGAGCGGGGTGGAAATGATATCTTGGGTCCCCATCGTGGGGAAAGGCAAGACTAGGGTCCCAAAATCTAATCCCATGTCTCTCTTATTCTCCCCATGCATGCCTTCCTCTACCCTCCTCTCTCTCTCTGTGTCTTTCCCCCTCGCTGTGTGTCTCTCCCTCTTTCTCGTTAGAAACCTGGGGAAAACCTAGCTGGGGACCAAACGTCAGAGAGTTTACGCGGCGCTTTGTGGACACGCAAGGGGAAGGTCCCAGGCGGCTGAAGAACCTCTACTTTCTGTACCTCATTGAGCTGCGCGCTCTGTCCAAGGTGGCCCCGTACTTCGAGCGATCGATCGTGGATCTGTACACAGGGAACGTGGAGGAGGACGCCCAAACGAAAACCCTCCTGCTGGATATCTTCCAAGACACCAAGTGAGCACCGAGCCCCACCAGTCTCATGGGGGGAGTTGGGCTCGAGATAACCGGGAGGTTAGCGTTGCGAGTCAGGAGGAAGGGGGTGGGAGGATAGAGGTAAGGGCAGAGAGGAGGGTGGAAAGATTCTAGGGCTCCCTGGTTGAAACGGTCTCTCCCTCTTCCTCGTCCTCCTCTTCCTCCTCTTCCTTGGGGTGGAGCGCTGGCACGTCAGTCAGTGGGTAATCAGGGCACCTCACCGGCCGAAGCGAAGACTCCGTCTCCTCGCGGGTTTCTCAGAGGAGAAGCCATTCCAGGAGCCTGCCCTGCCCTTACCCAAAAGAAAGCCTTGGGGAAAGGCTACTGATTGAGTACTTACTGTTGCAGAGCACTGTACTAAGCGCTTGTGAGAGTACAAAGGAACAGAGTTGGTAGACACGATCCCTGTCCACGGGAGCTGGCGATCTAGCTGGGGAGACAAACGTTACAAAATAAACAACAGATGGGGGAAGGGGCAGGATATAAGAACTCACCTCCTCCAGGAAGCCTTCCCAGACTGAGCCCCCTTTTTCCTCCCCTCCTCCCCATCCCCCCTTTTAGACTGTGAGCCCACTGTTGGGGAGGGACTGTCTCTATATGTTGCCAATTTGTACTTCCCAAGCGCTTAGTACAGTGCTCTGCACATAGTAAGCGCTCAATAAATACGATTGATGATGATGATGATGATGATCCCCCCCATCCTACCTCCTTCCCCTCCCCACAGCACCTGTATATATATTTGTACAGATTTATTATTATAATGATGGCATTTATTAAGCGCTTTCTATGTGCAAAGCACTGTTCTAAGCGCTGAGCACTGTTTTAAGTGCTGTTTATTACTCTATTACTTGTACATATTTACGATTTCTTTTGTTAATGATGTGCGTCTAGCTTTAATTCCTTTTGTTCTGATGATTTTGACACCTGTCCACATGTTTTGTTTTGTTGTCTGTCTCCCTCTTCTAGACTGTGAGCCCGTCATTGGGTAGGGACCGTCTCTAGATGTTACCGACTTGTACTTCCCAAGCGCATAGTACAGTGCTCTGCACACAGTAAGCGCTCAATAAATATGAATTAATGAATGAAGAAAGTGGATGTAAATATGCTGTGGGGCTGGGGCAGGGTGAGCATCAAAGTATTTGGGGGGTACAAGCCCCCAAGACCATGAGCTTTTATGGCAGGGTGGCTCAAAGGCAGAGGTCACGCATGCGTCCACCGCGTGTTGCATCCCTGCTCGGCCACCCGCCAGTTGCATCTGTGCCTCAGTGGGCACACGACGGGCAGGGGGGAGAGCTGGCAAGTGGCCCTGGATAATAATAATAATGGTGGCATTTGTTAAGCGCTTACTATGTGCCAGGCACTGTTCTAAGCGCTGGGGGAGATACAAGGGAATCAGGTTGTCCCACGTGGGGCTCACATTCTTAATCCCCGTTTTACAGATGAGGTAACTGAGGCACAGAGGAGTTGAGTGACTTGCCCAAAGTCACACAGCTGACAGGTGGCGGAGCTGGGATTAGAACCCACAGCCTCTGACTCCCAAGCCCGTGCTCTTTCCACTGAGCCACGCTGCTTCCCTGGATCAGACTCCAGCACTAATCTCAACTACCCAACGGGGTCCTCCCACCGAAGCCCCCCGTCTCCTTGCCCTTACGTTGGGCTTCGCACCCTTAATTCACCCCTTCTTCACCTCCACAGGACTTGGGTTTATTTCGGAGAAGCAGCGTGGCGTAGGGAATAGAGCCCAGGCCCAGGAGTTAGAAAGTCGTAGGTTCTAATCCCGGCTCCGCCACTTGTCTGCTGTGTGACCTTGGGCCAGTCACTTCACTTCTCTTCACTTAGAGAAGCAGCGTGGCTCAGTGGAAAGAGCCCGGGCTTTGGAGTCAGAGGTCATGGGTTCGAATCCCGGCTCCGCCACACGTCTGCTGGGTGACGTCGGGCAAGTCACTTAACTTCCCTGAGCCTCAGTTACCTCATCTGTAAAATGGGGATTGACTGTGAGCCCCCCATGGGACAATCTGATCACATTGTATCCCCCCCCAGCGCTTAGAACAGTGCTTTGCACATAGTAAGCGCTTAACAAATGCCATCATCATTATTATTATTCTCTGGGCCTCTGTGACCTCATCTGTAAAATGGGGATTGAGACTGGGAATCCCACTTGGGATAGGGACCGTGTCCAACCCGATTTCCTCATATCCACCCCAGGGCTTAGTACAGTGCCAGGCCCATAATAAGCACTTAACAAATACCACAGTTATCATATCTGTCATTTACTTATTTCTGTTCATTCATTCATTCATTCAGTTGTATTTATTGAGCGCTGTGTATTCATGTTCATTCGTTCATCCAGTCGTATTTATTGAGCGCTTGCTACTGTACTACCTGCTTGGGAAAGTACAGTGCAACAATAAACTGACATTCCCTGCCCATAACGAGCTTACAGTCTAGTCTGTCTTGCCTTCTCACTTTGGGCAGGGAACGTGTCTGTCAACTCTTTTATATTGTCCTCTCCCAAGTGCTCTTGGGGAAGCAGCGTGGCTCAGTGGAAAGAGCCCGGGCTTTGGAGTCAGAGGTCCTGGGTTCAAATCCCGTCTCCGCCACTTGTCAGCTGTGTGACTTTGGGCAAGTCACTTCACTTCTCTGGCCCTCAGTTCCCTCATCTGTAAAACGGGGATTAAGACTGTGAGCCGCCCGTGGGACAACCTGATCACCTTGTAAACTCCCCAGCGCTTAGAACAGTGCTTTGCACATAGTAAGCACTTAATAAATGCCATCATTATTATTATTATTATTAAGTGCTCTGCCCATAGTAAGCACTCACTAAATCTGATTGAGTCTTTGGTTTCTGCCCCCGGCTTCCAATTAATCTCCAATCAATCAATCAATCAGTTGAAGGCTTACTATGTGCAGAGCCCTGTACTAAGCACTTGGGAGAGCTAAACTCCATAAGGGTTGAGGAGGTACATTGGGGAGTGGCAGGGTATTTGGCATTTTTGCACATTTGATTACCTTTTTCTGAATCGAAGAGGACACATCATTACCCTCAGGTAATTGCAGACATTTTAAACACGTGCAGTTGCTACTGTTATGGTCACTGTTACTATCATCCTCATCAGCAGGAAGTATGTTTCACTCATGCAGGGAGTGTAAAACGCTCTTCCAGGCATCAGAACCCACTTCCCCAGAGCTCAGAGAGATTATAATCGAATAGGAAGGAAAGACAGATAAACAATCAACATAGAGGAGTATGCATGTGTACGTGTGCAAGCGTGTGTGAGTGCGAAGAAAATTACAAAAATGAGTTTAAGAGAGAGGAATGAGTCACTCCGGGGTGGAGGACGAAGGGTTAAAGGGTTATCATAGAATGCTTCCTGGAGGAGTACAGCCTTATATTGGCGGAAGAGGTCCAAGTCCCTGCCCACAAGCATTCAGCGCTTAGAACAGTGCTTTGCACATAGTAAGCGCTTAATAAATGCCATCATTATTATTATTATTATGAGTGCTTACTGTGTGCAGAGAACTGTATTAAGCGCTCGGGAGAGGGAAGCAGTGTGGCCTAGTGGCAGTGAGAACCTCGCCTGGGTTCTCATCCCGGCTCGGCCACATAACAATAATAATGATGGCATTTATTAAGCGCTTACTATGTGCAAAGCACTTTTCTAAGCACTGGGGAGGTTACAAGGTGATCAGGTTGTCCCCCTCTTAATCCCCATTTTACAGATGAGGGAACATGTCTGCTGTGTGACCTTGGGCAAGTCACTTCACTTCTCTGGGCCTCAGTTACCTCATCCATCAAATGGGGATTTTTGTTAATAATAATAATAATCGTGGTATTTGTTAAGCTCTTACTGTGTTCCAGACACTGGGCTAAGCACTGGGGTGGTTACAAGCAAGTTAGGTGGACACAGTCCCTGTCCCACACAGGGCTCACAGTCTCAATCCTCATTTTCCAGATGAGGTAACTGAGAAGTGAAGTGAATTTGCCCAAGTTCACACAGCAGACAAGTGGCGGAGCCGGGATTAGAACCCATGACCTTCCAACTCCCAGGCCCGGCCTCTAGCCACCACGCCTTGCTACTTCTCTTCAGAGTGTGAGCCCCGTGTGGGACAGGGACCGTGTCCGACCCGACTACCTCGTATCTATCCCAGTTTTTAGAAGAGCGCTTGGCACATAGTAAGCACATAAATAATTACAATTATTATTGCTTCTCAGCTCATTTCTGATGGGGAGATACCGGTGGGCTGCTAAGAGCAGGCCTGCCGGAGTCGGAGGAGTGAGCCTTGGCTGGGCTTTGCCACTGGCAGGGACAGGACCCTGCGGAAGGAGGATGGAGTAGGATGGGGGACGTGCGCAAAGAGGACTGTGGCAGTCCGGCCTGCAGAAGATTGGGTACCTGATAAAACAAGATAGAAATTTTCCCATTAATTCGCAAGAAAATTGTTCTTTTCCAGGTCCTTTCCTATGCACTTTGATGAAAAGTCCATGTTCGCCGGGGAGAAGAAAGGAGCCAAGTCCTTGAAGGTAAAGTCAGGAACGTTTCCCCAGGTTTTCAAATCCCGCTCGACGTAAAGAGGCTGAGACCTCTGGCGTCCCATAAGTGTAGCCCCCGTCCTCCCCCTCCCTGAGGGGCTCAGCACCAGTCTGGGCTCTGTAGGAAAGCAAGACAGGGGAAAGGAAGTCCCCTCCCCTGCCCGCCACCAGTTTACAGTGCCAATTGGAAGACATAAAGTCAAACGCTCCGTCCACGTGCAAGGGATTTTTTTTTAAATGACCCCTAGGCAGAGAGTAGCTAAGAGAGGTGCTTAATCTCAGAAAACATCCTTTACTCTTCACCTCCACACTCAGGAGGCTGCAGATGTGCAAGAGTTCCTCTGCCCCCCCCAAGAGAAGTCCCTTTTGTGGGGGACTCCGTGCGATTCGTCTGTCTCCCCCTTCTAGACTGTGAGCCCGCTGTAGGGTAGGGACCGTCTCTATATGTTGCCGACTTGGACTTCCCAAGCTCTTAGTACAGTGCTCGGCACATAGTAAGCGCTCAATAAATATGATTGAATGAATGAATGATTCACTCCGTGCCTCCAGGCTAGGAGTGGCTTCTGGGGTCCGAAAAGCGTGGGACTTGGGCTAGGGGTGCCTCACAGGGGCTGGGGATTATGGGGTTCAGGCTAAGAGTCGCTCAAGGGGGCTAGGGAGTTGGGGGGCTTAACCTTCGAAGTTTTGCCCCGAGTCCAGCTGGAGCAGGGGCCAAATGGTGACAGGCCCCAAACCGTCCTGTCCCCCAAGCACTGTCCTAAACGTTGGACTACATATAATACAGTCAGATCGGACACAGGCCGTGTCCCAAGCGGGGTGCAAAGTATGAACTCGTACTTAATCCCTATTTTATAGAGGAGGAAATTGAGGCACAGAGAAGTTAGGTGACTTGTCCAAGGTCCCCGAGCAGGAAAGTGGCAGAGCCAGGATTCAGAAAGGAGACTAACTTCTCCGCGCCTCAGTTCCCTCATCTGTAAAATGGAGAGAAACTGCGTACTCTCCCTTCCTCTTAGATTATCAGTCAAGCAGTGGTATTTACCGAGCTTACTGGGTGCGAGCATTTTGCTAAGTGCTCGGGAAAGTACAATACAGTAGAGTAATAATAATAATAACGATGGTGTTTAAGCACTTACTATGTGCAAAGCACTCTTCTAAGCGCCGGGGAGGTTACAAGGTGATCAGGTTGTCTCACGGGGGGCTCACAGTTTTAATCCCCATTTTACAGATGAGGTAACTGAGGCACAGAGAAGTTAAGTGACTTGCCCAAAGTCACACAGCTGACAGTTGGCGGAGCTGGGATTTGAACCCAGGACCTCTGACTCCAAAGCCCGGGCTCTTTCCACTGAGCCACTCTGATAGACACGGGTTAGTTTCAGGTTAAAAGATGAGATTCAGTTCCTGCCGATCCCTAAGCCTGAAAGGTTTGGAACCTGTCTAGATTCAGAGGCATTCCAGGTCGGAACTGTCTTTGAAAGACCTTTTTTGCCTCCCCTTTTGGAGTTGCCAACTTAGAAAACTCCTGCTGTTTATTTGGCAGCCAAGCGTGACCGATCGGAATTGTACAAAATGTGTCTTTCAGGAAGAGTTTCGGTTGCATTTCAAGAATATATCCCGTATAATGGACTGCGTGGGCTGTGACAAATGCAGGCTCTGGGGAAAATTGCAGGTACGTGCCATCTTGGATTCTGCCTCACTGCTCCTTTTCGATTCGTATCGTGCCTCTCTCCCAGTGGCTTCGGTAATAATTGTCGCAAAGGCGCTCGTTCGGCACTTACTATCATCGTCATCATCAATTGTATTTATTGAGCGCTTACTGTGTGCAGAGCACTGGACTAAGCGCTTGGGAAGTACAAGTTGGCAACATATAGAGACAGTCCCTACCCAACAGTGGGCTCACAGTCTAAAAGGCTTACTATATGCCAAGCTGGGGTAAATACAAGATAGATTGAACATATCTCCTGTTCCACACAGGGCTCTTAATCTCCGCCCTTGCCTCTCCGTCCAGACTGCTATCACATTAATACAATCACTCCTCCTCTCCCACCTTGACTACTGCATTCAGCCTCCTTGCTGACCTCCCTCCCTCTTGCTTCCCCTCTCCAGTCCAGACTTCGTTCCGCGGCCCTGATCGTTTTTCTACAAAAAGGTTCAGTCCACATCGCCCTAAGAGTTGTCCATCCACCTCCACGTCAAACAGGAACTCCTTACCAGTGGCTTGGAGACGCTAATCAGTTCTTTCCCTCCTACCTCATCTTGTTGAATACAACGGGGAAGCAGTGTGGCTCAGTGGAAAGAGCCCGGGCTTTGGAGTTAGATTTCATGGGTTCGAATCCCGGCTCTGCCAATTGTCAGCTGTGTGACTTTGAGCAAGTCACTTCACTTCTCTGGGCCTCAGTTACCTCATCTGTAAAATGGGGATTAAGATTGTGAGCCCCCCGTGGGACAACCTGATCACCTGGTAACCTCCCCAGCGCTTAGAACAGTGCCCTGCACATAATAAGCGCTTAATAAATGCTATTATTATTATTATTATTATTATTGACTCAGTGCGCACACGTCGCTCCTCTCATGCCAAACTACTCTCTGTATCTCATTTGTTCATTCATTCAATTGTATTTATTGAGCGCTAACTGTGCTCAGAGGAGTGTACCAAGCACTTAGGAAAGTGCAGTGCAACAGTAAACATTGATATTCCTTGCCCACAACAAGCTCACGGTCTAGAGAGGGGGAGACAGACATCAATACAAATAATTAAAATTACAGATCTATAACTAAGTGCTGTGGGGCTGGGAAAGGGGGGAAGAGCAAAGGGAGCAAGTGGATGACACAGATGGAAGTGGGAGATGAGGAAAAGCGGGGCTTAGTCTGGGAAGGCCTCGTGGAGGAAGGAGGGGAGAGTACCTCACTCTCGCCTATCTCACCTCCAATCCATCAGCCACATCTTCCCTCTGGCCTGGAACTCCCTCACCATAAGTGGTATTTATTGAGCACTTACTATATGCAGAGTACTGTAGTAAGTGCTTGGGAGATTACAGTGCAACAGTACACGGTCCCTGCCCACAACGAACTTACAGTTCCCGTCCAACTTCGTATCCCACAGATCATCACTCTCCCCACCTTCAAAACCCTTCTAAAATCACATCTCCTCCAAGAGACTTCCCCTGACTAAGCCCTCATTTCTTGTTCCCGTCCAACTTCGTATCCCACAGATCATCACTCTCCCCACCTTCCAAACCCTTCTAAAATCACATCTCCTCCAAGAGACTTCCCCTGACTAAGCCCTCATTTCTCCTACCTCCCCTCTGTATCGCCTGTGTACTTGGCTGTATACCCCTTAAACAATTTGATACTCACCTCTAGCACTTATGTACATATCCTTCTACTCCTCTCCACTATTCCCTCTCTGCAATTTGTTTTGCTGTCTGTCTTCCCTTGTAGACCACAGGCTCCTTGTGAGCAGGGACCGTATCTCCATTATATTGTACTTTCCCAAGCACTTAGCACAGTGCTCCACACACAGTAAATGCTCAGTAAATATCATCGATCGACTGATAATCTAAGAGGAAGGAAGAGCAGGCATTTTGTTTCCATTCTGTAGGTGAGGAAACCGAGGCATAGAGAAGTTGAGACTCATCTGAACTCACAAAACAAGCAAGCAGTAGAGCCATCCTTTTGCAAAGATAATCAATCAATCAATCAATCATATTTATTGAGTGCTTACTGTGTGCAGAGCACTGTACTAAGCGCTTGGGAAGTACAAGTTGATGATGATGATGATAGTATTTGTTAAGCATTTACTATGTGCCAAGCATTGTTCTAAGTTCCGGGGTAGATACAAGGTTATCAGGTTGTCCCACGTGGGGCTCACAGTCTTCATCCCCATTTTACAGTTGAAGTAACTGAGTTACAGAGAAGTTAAATGACTTTCCCAAAGTCACACAGCTGACAAGTGGTGGAGGCGGAATTAGAACTCATGACCTCTGTCTCCCAAGCTTGGGCACTCGCCACTAAACCACACTGCTTCAAAGATAATGGGATCTCTCTTCATGGTTCTCCTGTAAAATGCACAGGACTCTAGACTCCCCTCTAGACTGTAAGCTCGTTGTGGGCAGGGAACGTCTCCGTTATATTGTCGTTTTGTCCTCTACCAAGCGCTTAGTACAGTGCTCTGCACACAGCAAGCATTCAGTAAATGTGGCTGACTGACTGAACTCACCCATTTTGCAGGAGGTGAGTCTGCCAATGTTGAATATGCAGCATGGCCTAGTGGAAAGAGCACGGGCCTGGGAATCAGAGGGCCTGAGTTCTAATCCTGATTCCGCTAATTGTCTGCTCTGGGACCTTGAGCAACTCACTTCTCTGTGACTGTTATCTCTCTGTAAAATGGGATTAAGACTGTGAGGCCCATGGAGGTCATGGTCTGTGCCCAACCCAATTATCTTGTATCTCCCCCAGGGCTTAATACAATGCGTGGCACATAGTAAGCGCTTAACAAATACCATAGGAAAAAATAGCTTAGCTGTCAGTGGAAGTGGGGCAGGGGGGCGATCAACCTCCTTCTTATTAAAAGGACTCTTTTAAAGGACCCAGAAGACCCTCGCCCCAAATGCCGCCCGGAATATTGGACCCATCCCGGGAAGGCCGCCCCTTTATCTCCCCCAAGCTGGGAGCCCGGTCGCCTTCTCCACGGGCCCCAGTCCAGAGACAGCATCGGTCCGGATGGCTGCTGGGTTCACTCCTCCTGGAAAAAACGGAGAGGGGGGAGAAAAAAAAGTGAATAAAAATAGTTCCAAAAAGGGAACCAGAAACCTCCGTCCTCACCCGACCAGGGCCAGTAACCGCCCTGTTCACGTCACTTTCTAGAAGAGGCAAGAGTTGAGGACGCCCTTCCCAACCATCCAACCCGGAACTCCTGGAAAAGGGGGTTTCGGACGAGCTGGTCTTTTTTTTCCGTCCCCGTGAGAGGCTGTAGGGGAGAAGGGGGGCTTGACAGTGTACGAGGCTGGGCCTCATGGGTCCCCAAGCACCACTCCAGTGCCCCCTCCAAGCAGAGGAGGAGCACCAGACTCAGTAGTGAGGAGCATCCAGTGGCTGGCATCATCCCCAGGAAGGGAGCCGGCCCAGCGGACCTCTGCCACCGATTGGCCAAACACTTCAATCAGAGGGGCCTAATTGAGGTCTCAGATGCCAATTAGCCTGGAAATTCCCCTGCACTCCCTTGCAGGGCGGGAGTTAGCGAGTCTGTGTGGGTGGATGTGTGTGTGTGATGATGGGGAGGGAGGGGAGAACGTTCCTTCGACACAGATGGGAGAAGCAAAGTTAAAAATCTCTCTTCTCCTTGGCTCGGTTTCCTCGGTGCCGAGCTTCTGCGAAAGAACCGGCGTGTCCCTTCCCCCAGCCTCCGGCCCCTCCTTCCCTTCTCCTTCAGCCCTCCCCACCACCTGGCCTCACCCAGAGGGTCTCTGGGCTGTCCCACCCACCCCCAGCTCGGGGGTCAGGTTGGAAGTGCTGGCCCTGCCGAACTGCTCTATGGACAGGGGACTCCTTCCAGCTCGCCCGGGCCCCGGGCAGCAAAGCGAGAGCCGTATTGGGTTATGTTGGTTTCAGGGAATGCCAAGGCGTCACAGGCCCCACATGTGAGGAATTTCACCAGTGGGGGGGTTTTCATACCGGGATGACCATCCGGAGTTTGGCCGGCCAGTCCCGTGTCCAGGACAGACAGTGCACCCGAAGCCTTTATGCCCAATAATTGATTTTCATTGCCCAGCCTCCTGCCGCCGAGTCCCACGGCTCAGAATCAATCAATCAATCAATCAATCGTATTTATTGAGCGCTTACTGTGTGCAGAGCACTGTACTAAGCACTTGGGAAGTACAAGTTGGCAACATATAGAGACAGTCCCTACCCAACAGTGGGCTCACAGTCTAAAAGAAATGACACCTGGGTCCAGAGGGAGTCAGGAGGGCAACCCGACTCTTCTTTGTGGCCTTGAGTAAGTCGCTTAACTTCTCTGTGCCTCAGTCTCCTCATCTGTTAAATGGGGATTCATTACCTATTTTTCCTCCTGCTTAGATTGTGAGCCTCATATGGGACAGGGACTGTGTCTGATCTGATTATCTTGTAACTACCCCAGTGCTTAGGACAGTGCTTGGTACGTAGTAAACCCTGTCACAAACAACCGTTAGGATTATTAGAGCAAGTGGAGATTCTGGATTCTTTGGCCCCAGGCAGATGGCCACAAATTCTTCTCTATGCAGAGTAACACCCTTAACATCCCAGGCGTCTTGGTGTCCAGTACGTGTGAGGGCCCTCAGTGGACACCCTGTCTGAATCAGACTTGGAACCTCTTTGTCATCCAGCATGAGGCTGGTCTCTCTTTACAATTATACTTTTTTTATTTTCAAATTTAGCTCAAAAGATGCAGGCCATTTTTTAATGTTATTTGTTAAGAGCTTACCGGGTGCCAAACACTCTTCTAACCGCTGGGGCAGGTACAAGTTATTTAGGTCAGACACAGTCCTTCACCCTTAAGAGGCACACAGTCTAATTAAGAGGGAGGACAGGTATTTAATCCCCATTTTACAGTTGAAACCGAGGCACAGAGAAGTGAGGTGACTTGCCCAAGTTCACCCAGAAAGCAATCGGCAGAACCAGGATTAGAACCCAGGCCCTCTTACTCCCAGGCTCTAGCTCTTTGCACTGGGCCACGCTGCATCTCCATTATTACTGGGTGGGTTACATGGTTAAATTGAAATTAAAGCTTAATTTTCAAGGGCTCAGTTATCCCAGGCACTTGACATTTCTCCTCCTAAGAGTCCAGTCAGATGCCGTTCGGCGTTCACTAGGATGATCAGAATGCACTTGCGTTATTTCTTTTAGACCCAAGGCTTAGGAACGGCGCTAAAGATTTTGTTTTCTGAAAAAGAAATTCAGAAGCTTCCAGAGAACAGCCCGTCTAAAGGTTTCCAACTCACCCGACAAGAGATAGTCGCTCTCTTAAACGCATTTGGAAGGTAAGTGGTCTCCTGGTGGTGTCTCGTCTTTGTTTTTCCCTCCAAAGTGAATCTAATGAGAGAACCCAAACTATCCGAACAAGCACAGAGAGAACGGTTCCCTTTGCCTCGTTCAGGAGAGAGAAGAACAGTCCTTAAGCCGCTGCCTCCATCCATCAATCGGTGGGATTTATTGAGCGCTTACTATGTGCAGAGCACTGTACCAAGTGCTTGGGAGAGAACAGCAGACTAGCTCCCTGCCCATCACGACCTTCCAGTCTAGAGGGGAAAGATTGCTCGTGGACTGCTCCTAAGCTGTGCCAGTTTCTTTGTCATTTATAAAGGAGAACAGACGCAGACTTTCTTCTTCTTTTAGAGAAGACACTGTAGAGGAAACACCCCACCCCCCCAGCCGGCCCCGAAGTGGCAATTTCCTATTTCGGGAGTGCTGGTATTTTGAAATTGGATAATTGTCTTTTTGAAGCGACGAGCCAATTGTGGCTCATAAAACGACAAGGAAAAGTCATCTGAAATGCCAATGCCTCTCAGTCGCTGTACTAAAACCCATTGTTTTGTCTTCCAGACTCTCCACGAGCATAAGAGAACTGCAGAATTTTAAGGTTTTATTACAACACAGTAGGTAATAAAGACTCTCGCCCGCCTGGTTAGCGACGACCCTACAATGACTCCAGGAAGTCTTTGAACGTTCGGACATTCGGCAGGGAGAGACCAGTCTTCTAGGACTTGACTAACTTTGAACTCTTGCAGGGGAAATTCATGTTCCAACTTGAATATTTATGATCCTTACTAGAGGAAACGGATCCCGAGGAGAGGAGCTATTTATGAATGAAGTGTATAGTTTTTAAACCTGTAAACGACACCGTTCTGTTCAATTCCGTGCGCTTTCCCGCCTGTCCACCGCTCCGAATCAGTAGATTCTTCTTTTTCCTTGCTAATCTAAAATAACCCCATCTTCATCCCAGCACCGAGGCTCATCACCCGGAAAAGTAAGGTAGCTGCTTTCTGCTGGAAGGGCACAGAAACGACTTATCTACATGTTTCCTGGTGATGTCCCTCGACAGGGAATCCCGGTCGTAAAGGTCAGCTCGCACCCCTACTCCTGGATTGCAGAATGAAATGGGAAATCTGGCTGAGGCAAATGCTTGAGGGAGATCAGGAATCCATCATATTCGGCAGCCGTCCCGGGCTTGGTACCCGGGGTTACAACCCGAAAACCCTCTACCCACGACCCAGTGCCCAGACTCCTAAAATAGATGGTTTTCGTTCTCTCCCAGAACAGGCGGAGTCGTCCTCTGGAAGCAGCAGGATACGTCTTCCCAGGCAATTCATTTTTAACGAGCCTAAGATTTATGGCAAGAGAAAAAAAAAACACGCACAGAACTTGCATTCTTTAATTGAAACTAGGCCTTTTAAAGAAACGCTTGGTTCTTTTAAGACTTCTACCGTCTATGCAATCTCCACCCCTGCTAATACTTGCCCCCAAACCCTTAATCTTGCTTTCTTAGGTAGAATGTCGAGCGGGTAAATGAATTCAAGGGGTGCGGTTGGATCCTTCGTGGGGTCGGGGGGAATTCAGGACTGCCCACTGTGTTCAGTAAAGTAGCGGATGATGATTTTCTGAATTTCATACTGATTAACCTCCGACCAAGGAAAGCAGAAGCTGTACTCTTTTGATGATTGAAAAAGCCAGAGTGCTGGTCTTTAATGAGGGAGTTTGCCTCCGTTTGAGGAATAACAGGTAGAACCTACCAAAAAGTCTATATTTCGTAGCCACTTCAGTTTTTACAAAGCGAATGAAAAAGTGCTCTTAAACCATTGTTTCATCCTGTCAGAGTCCGAGCTGTGCTTGGAGTGGAGAGTTAAAAGGATCTGGTTCAACAAGTTTGAACATTAAAGGGCTCGTTCGACTCCTTGCAGGCTTTGGGCCAGCTTGTTCTGAAAAGTGACTAAGAAATCATTTTCCTGGTTTGTGTGCGTGTGTTTAGTTAGCACAATTAAGGTCTTGGTAAATCGCTATTTCAAGTCCACAATAGTTTGGAAATGATAGACAATTCGGGCTTACCCTTGCCGCCGATCATTTTTTAAATTCCGTTTTCTGTGGAAATTTTCTGTGCGTGCTTTCACGGTGCCCGTACTTTGACCATTTGAGGATTTAATGTACTAGGGGTGAGAACCATTGCTTCTTTCTGTTTGTTGCCCTGATTTCCGATGTGATTTTTTTCTTCCCCCTAACCTCGGAGAAAATAGTCCGCCAGAATGCTGTGGAGAAGGTGAGACAATTCAGAGTCCCTTATGTGTAAGACTGAATTGATTTGAACCAAAATGCTAATTTCCAAGAGAAGGGAAACCCAGTGTATCATTGGAGTGGGGACGGTTTTGAAGTGCAACTTGGTGACGCCTTCCTCGATCCCGGGTGCTGCGATATTTGGTGCATTTCCGAAATCAAGCCGCTCCCTCTGAGAGCTTCGGGGGCTCCTAGTGCATTGTTTCTGTCCACGCCGTTGTTTGGGTGTCAAGCGAGATCGGCAGAGCAGTTGGACCCCCGGAGGGTCCCTCTGGCCCCCTCCCTCATCGGCCTAAAATGACACAAATGATTGTAACAGCTGAGACGTAATAAAGACCTGCAGGGAAACCACTTCTCTTTCCTTCATTGACGTGAATTCCCTTTCCGAGCAACACCCTTATCGGGTCGTTGTGTGTTTCGGGTCCCGGGAGCGGGGGCCCTCTTTCTTGTCTCATCTCCAGAGGGGAGGTATTAATAGACCTTACCCAACGTCAAAGTCGAGTCATTTTGAGGGGCCGAGCACCGCCGTGACTCGTTCCCCCGTGTCCCGGTGGGATTAGTAGAGGAAGCACCGTGAAAATTTTTTCCCAACTTTGCTAGGGATAATTTATGGGAAGAGAAAAAAGGATTTCTATTACCCGGCCTCGAGGTCGAGAAAAGGGCTGGTTTTGAGAAACGCACTCTGCAGTGGTACGTCACCCGGTTACCGGCTCTGGGCCGTCCCTGGAATTATTTAGCAAGCTCAGGTCTCCGCCGCCGAACGGGCATTTCCGGCTATTCTCTGGAGTTGATGTCAATCGATATCATTGATTGATTTGGATTCTGAATGCGTCTTGGAACTACTTCTCTTTTGGCTCTGTTAAATGTGAATCGAAGCTCATGTTTTTGTAGCAAGATTGATTTCTTTGGTGTAGCATAAATGCTTTCTTTCATTAGGACTTCCCTCGCGTTGGAGATTCAATTGATTCAATATTTATTGGAGGCCAACTGTGGGCAAAACACAGTGCTAGACACCAGGTAAGAGTTGACGGTATGAGCGTTTGTTTCTGTTTTCCCTCTATTGTCCCCATATCTCTACTAGGCCCCAAAGAAGCCCTTATGTCCTCTTCTTGAGTAGCAACGTGGCCTAGCGGATAGAACACGGACCTGGGTTCTAATCCTGACTTCGCCACTTTTCTGCTGTACGACCTTGGGCAAGTCACTTCACTTCTCTGGACCTCGGCTATCTCACCTGTAAAATGGGGATGAAGACTATGAGTCTCATGAGGGACAGGGACTGTGTCCAACCCAGTTTGCTTGTATCCACCCCAGCGCTTAGTACAGCGCCTGGCACATGGCAAACGCTTAACAAATGCCACAGTTATTATCATTATTATCTTCCATTCCCTTCTGCACCACCTTTGCACTTGGAATTTCACCGTTTTCCACCCCTCCCTCAGCTCCACAGCGGCTTATGTATACTAGACTGTGAGCCCGTTATTGGGTAGGGACCGTCTCTATATGTTGCCAACTTGTACTTCCCAAGCGCTTAGTACAGTGCTCTGCACACAGTAAGCGCTCAATAAATACGATTGAACGAATGAATCCATAATTTATAATAATTCTGTCTTCCCCTCTAGCTCATTCTGGGCAGGGATTGTGTCTATCAACTCTCCCAAGCTCTTAATACAGTGCTCTGCGTACAATAAGTGTTCAGTAAATATGACTGATGGATCTCTAGGATGATATCCGTGTTTCCAGTGGCACGGGAAACTAATGGGGAGACGCTCTAAACTAGAGAGAGAAAGAGTAACCTCGGCCCCTCTGCTACATATCCCAAACAGCACCCAGGGACAGAATGAAGGGATTCCCGAGAGGATTTCTAGGAAGTGACATTCCAATACGGAAGATGGATTCTTAAGCAACTGCCTCCACCGTTTTTAAGTGTCCACTTCTCTGTGGAAAAATCAAGGCGTTTCCGAGTTCTGTCCCAAGGGTTGAGGCTAATCTTAGGAGCTTGGTAGGAACTGAGGTGTGCTTCCTGGGCATTGGTAATAATAATAATACTAATAATATTAAGCGCTTACTTATATATACTTAATTATTATACTTAATTATTATACTTAATTATATTAAGCGCTTACTATGTGCCAGGCACTGTACTAAGTGCTAGGGTAGAGACAAGTTAATCGGGTTGGACACAGTCCCAGCCCCATGTGGGGCTCCCAGTCTCAATCCGCATTTTACAGATGAGGTAACTGAGGCCCAGAGAAGTGAAGTGACTCACCCAAGGTCACAGCAGATGAGGGGAGGAGCAGAGATTCAAACCCATGACCCTCTGAGTCCCAGGCCTGTGTTCTGTTCACTACGCCACGCTGCTTCCAAGCACTTGGTAATATGGTAGGAAATGGAAAATCCACAAACATTCCCATGGTCCGGCACTGAAGAATAGTTTATATTTCTGCAGCTGGGGTAGGTTTGTTTTTTGAGGGGTTTTTTAATTTAATTTGGCTCGGGGCTGGCAGGGAGAGGTGCAGAGGGGCAGCTCTTTCCACTAGGCCATGCTGCTTACTATAATAATAATAATGATGGCATTTATTAAGCGCTTACCATGTGCAAAGCACTGTTCTAAGCGCTGATAATGGCATTTATTAAGCGCTTACTATGTGCAAAACACTGTTCTAAGCGCTGATAATAATGACATTTATTAAGCACTTACTGTGTGCAAAGCACTGTTCTAAGCGCTGGGGTGATTGCAAGGTGATCAGGTTGTCCCACGTGGGGCTCACAGTCTTCATCCCCATTTTACAGATGAGGGAACTGAGGCCCAGAGAAGTGAAGTGACTTGCCCAGAGTCACCCAGATGAGCCGGGATTCAAACCCATGACCTCTGACTCCAAAGCCCGGGCTCTTTCCACTGAGCCACGCTGCTTCATGGAGAACACTGCACCAAGCACTCAGGAAAGTAGTACAACAGAGTTGGTTGGGGCGACGCCTGCCAACGAGGAGCTTACAAATCTGCAAAATTCAAATTTCTCACACGGCATCATCTCAATGACTGAGGATTTTGATCCACTAAACCGATGCCCAAAATGCCAAGTCGTAGCCCCCAAATTCGACAGATCAGCCTTGTAGTCATTTTCTAGAACGAATACAGTACTCTGCACTCCACATGCGGTTCTGTACTTGTTGAGCAAGGTAAGAAAACGTTGGAAATACGATGCTTTCTAAATCAGCCAGGGGGATTTTAAAGGATAATTTGTGGTTTTAAGAGAAGCAGCGTGGCTCAGCGGGAAGAGCCCAGGCTTTGGAGTCGGAGGTCATGGGTTCAAATCCCGGCTCTGCCAATTGTCAGCTGGGTGACTTTGGGCAAGTCACTTCAGTTCTCGACCTCAGTGAACCTTCTAGACTGTGAGCCCCTTCTAGACTGTGAGCCCATTGTTGGGTAGGGGTCATCTCTATATGTTGCCAACTTGTACTTCCCAAGCGCTTAGTACAGTGCTCTGCACACAGTAAGCGCTCAATAAATACGATTGAATGAATGAATGAATGACCTTATCTGTAAAATGGGGATGAAGACTGTGAGCCCCCCATGGGACAACCTGATCACCTTGTAACCTCCCCAGCGCTTAGAACAGTGCTTTGCACAGAGTAAGCGCTTAATAAATATTATTATTATTTTTTAAAATTCCATGACTCGTATACTGAGATTCTCCATGTTCCTGCAAATAATGCAGGCAGGCACCTGGGCCCCCGCTTCAAAGCCTTATTGAAAGCCCATCTCCTCCAAGAGGCCTTCCCTGACTAAAACCCCCTTTCCTCTTCTCCCACTCCCTTCTGCCTTGCCCCGACTTGTTCCCTTTATTCATCCCGCATTCCCAGCCCCACACCACTTATGTCCATATCTGTCATTTATTTCTATTAATATCTGTCTCCCCCTCTGGACTGTGAGCTTGTCATGGGCAGGGAATGTGTCTGTTTATTGTCATATTGTATTCTTTGAAGCGCTTAGTATAGTACTCTGCACACAGTAAGCACTCTAAAAAAGAGACTGATTAGTACTTACTTAGCACTTAGTACAGTGCTCTGCACACAGTAAGTGCTCAATAAATACGATTGAATGAATGAATGAATGATTGCCCGACGACTATCCAGCGCTTAAAACAGTGCTTTGCACATAGTAAGCGCTTAACAAATACCATCATTATTATTATTATTATCTGTTGTTACGCAGTCTTTTGGGGATAAGGGTTAGTTTGTGATTTTCACTCAGATATGGTCAGCTGGATCCATGAGTTGGAAATCCTGCAAGCTTTCATTAAGATGATTATTCTTCTTATGGAAAAGCAATAGGTTTGGGATCTGAATATTTTTTCCAACCGCTAACAATGGAACCTGTAATTTCTGCTGGGGCTCCTTAGATTTCTAAGAACGAGTAGCTTTAATCAGTATAGCGAGGAGAGACTGCAGGATTTGGGTTGGAAGAAAAATTCAGCTTGCTTTTAGGTTAATCAATCAGGGACCCAAATGAAAATTGTGTTTTTCTTCCCACTCTTCTCCCCCACTCTCTCTGGAGAGGGAGGGAGGGATCATTTCCTAGTAGCCTGCCTTTTGTGTGCTTTCGCTGGGTGTTGCAAGCTTTAGGCTAATCTATTCATCAGCTGTGAATCTTATTTGCTTTTACTTGGAGAGTTTTGGAAACACAACTGAAACGGTCAGCGGGAATAAGGTTTTGTCCCCTCTCTAAACAAATAATTAATCCTAGTGAAATAGCCACATGTTGGGGAATGTTCTTTTGACAACACGCGCCTGACAAGATACGACACAATCATAGTGTTAAAAGCAGCGGAGTGTTGATGAGGATACACAGAGACCTTTCCCACCAGTTATTCAGTAGCAAAGAGAGCAAAGTATTGTTTTTCAAGGTTTAATCTTTAAAATCAGAGTAAACAAGTTTAAGGCAACATTCAGTGCAATCCTATTTCAGGGCACAAATGCCCTGAAAGATATAAAATTCTCTAAGTAAATCATCTTGAAGTGAATGCCCCAAAGTTAGTTATTTTGTTTCCCAAGTACAGTGAATTTAGCGGGGGTTATTTGAGATGCGAGTCTTCACTCTGGCTTTCATTCCTCGAAATCTTTGAAGGGAGTGGAGGGTAGACACCATGCCTTTGGTCCCAGAATGCTGCGTTGCGTTGGGATTTGCCTCTAAGATGAGCGCTGGCTTATCTTTGTTCACCTCTCGGCTAACCCTGTTGGCTAGAGAGCTGTGCGGCCCGTGGCCATGGCCGGGATGGATTGCTGGGCCGGGCAACCAGTCCAGTCCTTGGCAACTCTCTGAAAAAGGGGGCAGGCGGCTTGGGATCCGGGGTCGGTTCCGGGCCCTTTCCCGTGCCAAGGCCCGGGCAAGAAGGAGGATGAGGCTTTAACTTCCTGCTCCCATTTCGGACAAGCCGTGCCCTTGAAATTGCACTCACCCCCCGGCTCAGGTGGATGAACACCGGTCACAGGAATGTTGGGTCACACCTTTCCCGGCTCCGTTCTCTGGCTTCTCTGAGTTTCTGAGAGGCTTACGGGGGTCGGGCTGTAGGGTGGGCTCCGGCTTTCCAGCCCCGAAGGATGCCACACCAACCCAAGTCAGGGCTTGGTCAGTGAGGAGCCTCGTTAAAATCAGGTGCGATTGACACTGACCGATCAAGAAGCAGCAAAGCCACCCCTTCCAACTCCCTTTTGCGGGGGCTGGGGCTTTGCCCCGATTTGCTGCTCTTTGATCAGTGCAAAAATGGTGGCTTCCCCAGGGTACGTGCCCAGTGCAGAAGTAAATACAAGACAACCAACTTGGACCCAGTCTTGTCCCCCATGGGCCTCACTTGGGGGGCAGGGAGAAGCGATATTTTCCCCCCAGTTTACAGAAAAGGAAAGTGAGGCCCAGAGAGGCCGACTCACAAAATGTCACCCAGTAAGCAGAGGCAGAACTGGGCCAGGGCCGCATTCTCCCGCCTTCCACAGTCCTTTGCTCTCTCCACCTTGCTCCGTTGTCATCCCGTTGGAGGAAGCCTATTACTCTATTTATTTCACTTGTACATATTTATTCTATTTATTTTATTTTGTTAATATGTTTTGTTTTGTTGTCTGTCTCCCCATCTAGACTGTGAGCCCACTGTTGGGTAGGGACCGTCTCTAGATGTTGCCAACTTGGACTTCCCAAGCGCTTAGTCCAGTGTTCTGCACACAGTAAGTGCTCAATAAATACGATTGAATGAATGAAGCCAGAGCTTCTTGTCCTAGCTGAGGACCACCCTCACCGTATTTATTGAGCACTTACTGTGTGCAGAGCACTGGACTAAACGCTTGGGAAGTACAAGTTGGCAACATATGGAGACGATCCCTACCCAACAACGGGCTCCTGCTAATCACACATTCAGGGTCTCGCTGTGCAGGAAAAAGAAAAAAACATTTGGAAAGAGGGGATTTCCTTAGCAGAAATCCTGGAAATCTAAGCTGGAGACGAGGAGTTTTTTTTTTTTTAAGGGGCTGAGGAATGTCTGTCCCATGACCCTACGTGATTATATTAAACTGCATGACATAGAGTTTTAAAGTGAGTTATGCGTAAAAATTATTGTGCAAACTAAATACACAGCATCGACAAACCCTCGGAAAAGTAACGCTAGGCCCCTTTAGCACTATTATTACATTATTATGAAGTGTGCCCGTTTGTAAGGGTGCGTTTAAATTAGGCCCACTTGGAAGGTTGGCCTCGTCTCACCCTCCCGAGGCTGCAACCTTCAGTCTGAATTCGCATCTGATGCTCCCCGGAGCCGACGAGGTGGTGCGACGACGGGCCCGTCCTGGTGCCGGAGTCTCGTCGCTGCCCGCGGATCCGGAAACCTCCCTCCCCGGCCTCTCTTACGCGTGGCTCGGTTTCCCGGAATCCAAATCCGAGTCTTGCTGCAAAGACCCTATGTGCCCCGTGAAGCTGCTCGAAGGCTGACCCCAATCATAATAATCTGGAGCGAAGCTAAGGGAGGAAAAAAAAACCCGAGTCAATGAACCCAAAGCCTTTCGGACATCCTCCTCCCGCTTCTTCCATCTTCGGGTTTGATCGGGTGGCTGACGTCGTAACTGGAAGGGATGGTGAGGCCTACCAGTCTCCCGGACGATCCGACTAGTTATCGCTGCTGCAGCAGTATTGACTGGGCACCTACTGCTATTATTAATATTATTATGGCATTTGTTAAGCGCTTACTATGTGCAAAGCACTGTTCTAAGCGCTGAGCACTGAGCTGGGCCACCTGAGAGTATCGATGAATCAACGGCATTTCTTTTTTTTACATGGCATTTTTTTAAGTGCTTACTGTGTGCCATGTGTTTTTCTAAACTCTGGGGTCGATACAAGGTAATCCGGTTGGACACAGTCCCTGTCCCACGTGGGGCTCACGGTCTCACTCCCCATTTTCCAGATGAGGTAACTGAGGCACAAGGAAGTTAAGTGACTTGCCCAAGGTCATAAAGCAGACGGACGGCAGAGCCGGGATCAGAACCCAGGGCCTTCTGACTTGAACTCAATCTGCTTATAACCCATCAGTGTGGCTCAGTGGAAAGAGCCTGGGCTTTGGAGTCAGAGGTCATGGGTTCAAATCCCGGCCCCGCCGATTGTCAGCTGTGTGACTTTGGGCAAGTCACTTCACTTCTCTATGCCTCAGTTACCTCATCTGTGAAATGGGTATGAAGACTTCGAGCCACCCATGGGGCAACCCGATCACCTTGTAACCTCCCCAGTGCTTAGAACAGTGCTTTGCACATAGTAAGCGCTTAATAAATGTCATTATTATTGAGAAGCAGCGTGGCTCAGTGTAAAGAGCCCGGGCTTTGGAGTCAGATGTCATGGGTTCAAATCCCTGCTCCACCAATTGTCAGCCGTGTGACTTGGGGCAAGTCACTTCACTTCTCTGGGCCTCAGTTCCCTCATCTGTAAAATGGGGAAGAAGACTGTGAGCCCCCGTGGGACAACCTGATCATCTTGTAACCTCCCCAGCGCTTAGAACAGTGCTCTGCACATAGTAAGCGCTTAACAACTGCCATTATTACTGAGAAGCAGCGTGGCTCAGTGTAAAGAGCCCGGGCTTTGGAGTCAGAGGCCATGGGTTCAAATCCCCGCTCCGCCAATTGTCAGCTGGGTGACTTTGGGCAAGTCGCTTCACTTCTCTGTGCCCCAGTTCTATCATCTGTAAAATGGGGATGAAGACTGTGAGCCCCCGTGGGACAACCTGATCACCCTGTATCCTCCCCAGTGCTTAGAACAGTGCTCTGCACATAGTAAGCACTTAACAAATCCCATCATCATTATTATTATTGTATCCACCCCAGCACTTAGCACAGTGCCTGGCACACAGGAGGTGCTTACCAATTCAATTCAATCGTATTTATCGAGCGCTTACTGTGTGCAGAGCACTGTACTAAGCGCTTGGGAAGTCCAAGTTGGCAACATCTAGAGACGGTCCCTACCCAACAGCGGGCTCACAGTTTAGAAGAATACCAAATACCATTATTATTGCCCACCAACCCTCCCTCACCCCACCCCCTGCTTCCAGAAAACTGTGGGTCTCAGGAGCCGCGGTAACGCTCGGGAATAAACAGCCCTCCCGGGGGCTAGGGACTTTTCTCTCCCATCCACAGATCCTCCAAGGTCACGGGAAAGAGTGTCCATCTCATCTCACCTTCCCTGAAATCCCTGGGGGGCAACATTCCAGGCCAGGTTGTCATCGCTGTCGTACCTCCGAGGGTTGTCAAAGAAATAGGAGCGGGGGCTGAACGCGTGGCTGGGGACCCCTCTGGGGTTGCTCTGCAAGGATAGTGAGTGTCTTTAGACGTCTTACCCGAAGACGGCAGCCATCATCATCATCATCATCGTCAATCGTATTTATTGAGCGCTTACTGTGTGCAGAGCACTGTACTAAGCGCTTGGGAAGTACAAGTTGGCAACATATAAAGACAGTCCCTACCCAACAGTGGGCTCACAGTCTAAAAGGGGGAGACAAAACCAAACATACTAACAAAAGCCAGAACCCTCCCTCCGCCCACGGGGCCCGGGGTGGTGGGGAGAAGGTTCTGGTCCCCTGTTAGAACACTGCTTGGCACATAGTAAGTGCATAATAACAATAATAATAATAATAATAATAATAATAATAATGTCGGCATTTGTTAATTGCTTACTATGTGCAAAGCACTGTTCTAAGCGCTTGGGGGGATACAGAGTGATCAGGTTGTCCCACGTGGGGCTCACAGTCTTCATCCCCATTTTACAGATGAGGGAACTGAGGCTCAGAGAAGTGAAGTGACTTGCCCAAGGTCACACAGCAGACATGTGGCGGAGCCGGGATTCGAACCCATGACCTCGGACTCCAAAGCCCGGGCTCTTTCCACTGAGCCACGCTGCTTCTCTAATAAATGCCATTAAAAAAAAACTGAGGGGAAGGGAGTGGAGAATCCTCTGGGAATAGGAGGAAGCAGCATTGCCTAGTGGAGAGAGCACAGGCCTGGGTTCGAATCCCAGCTCCGCCACGTGTCTGCTGTGCAACCTTCAAAGCCCTACTGAGAGCTCACCTCCTCCAGGAGGCCTTCCCACACTGAGCCCCCTCCTTCCTCTCCCCCTACTCCCCCTCTCTTTACCTCCTTCCCCACAGCACCTGTATATATGTTTGTACAGATTTATTACTCTATTTTACTTGTACATATTTATTCTGTTTATTTCATTTGGTTTATATGTTTTGTTGTCTGTCTCCCCCTTCTAGACTGTGAGCCCGCTGTTGGGTAGGGACCGTCTCTCTATGTTGCCAACTTGGACTTCCCAAGTGCTTAGTCCAGTGCTCTGCACACAGTAAGCGCTCAATAAATACGACTGAATGAACGAATGAACCTTGGACAAGTCTCTGGGCCTCAATTCCCTCATCTGGAAAATGGGGATTGAGTCTGTGAGCCCCACGTGGGACAGGGACTAACTTGCAACGTGGGGCTCACGGTATTAATCCCCATTTTTCAGGTGAGGTAATTTCGGCCCAGAGAGGTGAAGTGACTTGCCCCAGGTCATACAGCCGACACGTGGCCGAGCAGAATTAGAACCCAGGTCCTTCCGACTCTCCAGCCTGTGCTCTATCCGCTAATTGGCCCCGAACTGTGACAGTCCAATCAATCAATCAATCAATCGTATTTATTGAGCGCTTACTGTGTGCAGAGCACTGTACTAAGCACTTGGGAAGTCCAAGTTGGCAACATATAGAGATGGTCCCTATCCAACAGTGGGCTCACAGTCTAAAAGGGGGAGACAAGACAACAAAACCAAACAGATTAACAAAATAAAATAAATAGAATAGATATGTACAAGTAAAATAAATAGAGTAATAAATCTGTACAAACATATATACATATATACAGGTGCTGGGGGGAAGGGAAGGAGGTAAGACGGGGGGGGATGGAGAGGGGGACGAGGGGGAGAGTCCAGGTCACAAAGTTAAGCCTGACCAGCTACTCTTCATTCAATCGTATTTACTGAGCGCTTACTGTGTGCAGAGCACTGTACTAAGCTCTTGAACTCTTGTTCTGAACTGTACTCTTGTTCCCTGCCAAAGCGTGGATGTCTGTTCCACGATGGAGCATGCTAAGTTTGTGATCAATGAAGATCCCAGAGCTCTGAGAGAGTTCTGGGACTCTTGGCCCCAACACGCTGCAGCACTCCGGGATGTGTAGCAGCATGGCTCAGTGGAAAGAGCCGGGCTTTGGAGTCACAGGTCATGGGTTCAAATCCCTGCTCCGCCAACTGTCAGCTGGGTGACTTTAGGCAAGTCACTTCGCTTCCCTGGGCCTCAGTTCCCTCATTTGTAAAATGGGAATTAAAACTGTGAGCCCCCCAGGGGACAACCTGATCCCCCTGTAATCTCCCCAGTGCTTAGAACAGTGCTCTGCACATAGAAAGCGCTTAATAAATGCCATTATTATTATTATTATTATTATTATTATTATTATTATTATTATTCTGTGGGCCTCAGTTCCCTCATTTGTAAAATGGGGATTAAAACTGTGAGCCCCCCGGGGGACAACCTGATCCCCCTGTAATCTCCCCAGCGCTTAGAACAGTGCTCTACACATAATAAGCGCTTAATAAATGCCATTATTATTACTATTATTATTATTATTCTCTGGGCCTCAGTTCCCTCATTTGTAAAATGGGGATTAAAACTGTGCAACCCCCCGGGGGACAACCTGATCCCCCTGTAATCTCCCCAGCGCTTAGAACAGTGCTCTGCACATAGTAAGCGCTTAATAAATGCCATTATTATTATTATTATTATTATTATTCTCTGGGCCTCAGTTCCCTCATTTGTAAAATGGGGATTAAAACTGTGAGCCCCCCGGGGGACAACCTGATCCCCCTGTAATCTCCCCAGCGCTTAGAACAGTGCTCTACACATAATAAGCGCTTAATAAATGCCATTATTATTACTATTATTATTATTATTCTCTGGGCCTCAGTTCCCTCATTTGTAAAATGGGGATTAAAACTGTGCAACCCCCCGGGGGACAACCTGATCCCCCTGTAATCTCCCCAGCGCTTAGAACAGTGCTCTGCACATAGTAAGCGCTTAATAAATGCCATTATTATTATTATTATTATTATTATTCTCTGGGCCTCAGTTCCCTCATTTGTAAAATGGGGATTAAAACTGTGAGCCCCCCGGGGGACAACCTGATCCCCCTGTAATCTCCCCAGCGCTTAGAACAGTGCTCTGCACATAGTAAGCGCTTAATAAATGCCATCATCATTATTATTATTATTCTTCTCTGGGCCTCAGTTCCCTCATTTGTAAAACGGGGATTAAAACTGTGAGCCCCCCCGGGGAACAACCTGATCCCCTTGTACTCTCCCCAGCGCTTAGAACAGTGCTCTGCACATAGTAAGCGCTTAATAAATGCCATCATCATTATTATTATTATTATTCTCTGGGCCTCAGTTCCCTCATTTGTAAAACGGGGATTAAAACTGTGAGCCCCCCGGGGGACAACCTGATCCCCCTGTAATCTCCCCAGCGCTTAGAACAGTGCTCTGCACATAGTAAGCGCTTAATAAATGCCATCATCATTATTATTATTATTATTCTCTGGGCCTCAGTTCCCTCATTTGTAAAACGGGGATTAAAACTGTGAGCCCCCCGGGGGACAACCTGATCCCCCTGTAATCTCCCCAGCGCTTAGAACAGTGCTCTGCACATAGTAAGCGCTTAACAAATATCACCATTATTATATTATTAGTGCCACAGCAGGCTGGGATCCTCTGACCCTCTCCTCCCTCCTGCTTCCTAGGAGAGGGGAAGGCGCGGGAGGCTGGGATCGTGTTGCGATGGCGGGATGGGACGGTGGTGGTGCGGCTTTCGACCACGACAGCGACGCACCCGCGTAGCGGGGAGCGACAAATCTCCCCCAGGTGCCGCCGCGTTCGCTCACCAGGTCCTTGATGGGGTTTCGCACCCGGAAGAAATAAACGACGAGGGAGGTGGGCAGGAGCTCCCACACGAAGAGGACCACCCCAAATACCACGTAACCGGCGTCCCCCAGCTGGCTCTTCAGATCGGCCTGTGGGGAGACGGAGGCGTGAGCGCTGAGCGGGAGGCAAGAGGAGGACCCCCCGTCCTCCCCGCAACACCGTTCATTCATTCAATCGTATTTACTGAGCACTTACTGTGGGCAGGGTATTGTACTAAGCGCTTGGAGGAGGACAATAGAACACAAACTGGAACAGAAAATCCCGGAGGGTCGGAGCCGCCTCCCAAGCTCGCAGGACAGACGATGACTCTCCCCGCCTTCAAAGCTTTATGAGGGCCCGTCTCCTCCAAGAAGCCTTCCCAGACTAAGCCCTTTCTTCCTCTTCTCCCACTCCCTTCTGCTTCGCCCTGACTTGCTCCCTTTGTTCATCCCCGCAGCACTTATATCCCGAACAGTGGAGCGTGGCTCAGTGGAAAGAGCCCGGGCTTTGGAGTCAGAAGTCATGGGCTCAAATCCCGGCTCCGCCGACTGTCAGCTGTGTGGCTTTGGGCAATAATAATAATAATATTAGCATTTATAAAGCGCTTACTATGTGCGAAGAACTGTTCTAAGCGCTGGGGGAGGTTACAAGGTGACCAGGTTGTCCCATGGGGGGCTCACAGTCTTAATCCCCATTTTACAGATGAGGGAACTGAGGCCCAGAGAAGTGAAGTGTAGAAGAGAAGTTTAGACTGTGAGCCCACTGTTGGGTAGGGACTGTCTCTATGTGTTGCCAATCTGTACTTCCCAAGCGCTTAGTACAGTGCTCTGCACATAGTAAGCGCTCAATAAATACGATTGATTGATTGATTGAAGTGACTTGCCCAATGTCACCCAGCTGACAATTGGCGGAGCCGGGATTTGAACCCATGAACTCTGACTCCAAAGCCCGGGCTCTTTCCACTGGGCCACGCTGCTTCCCCCAAGTCACTTCGCTTCTCTGCGCCTCAGTTCCCTCATCTGGAAAATGGGGATTAAGACTGTGAGCCTCCCGATATGGGACAACCTGATCACCTTGTAACCCCCTCAGCGCTTAGAACAGTGCTTTGCACATAGTAAGCACTTAATAAATGCCATTATTATTATTATTATCATTTATTTCTACTCAAGTCTGTCTCCCCGCCTCCTAGACTGTAAATTCCCTGTGGGCAAGGACTGTGTCTGTTTATTGCTGTATTGTACTCTCCCAAGCACTTGGTACAGTGTTCTGCACACAGTAAGCGCTCAATAAATATGACTGAATGAATCGTATAGGGCTCCGGGCTCAGTTTGGATGGAGTGATTGATGTAGGGGGGAGCCGGCTTCTCCCCCCCGGCTTTTGGGGGGTACCACTCGCCTGGTCCGACACATTGTACCAGTCGTAATCGAAGGAGCTTCCGTGCCGAGAGAAGGACAGCGTGAACAGGTTGTAGCAAGCCCTGGATGCGTACAGCAGGATCACCGTCACTCCGATGGCCGTCACCTGACACACGGAGGAGCCCTGAAAGGACAGCAGAAATAATAATAATAATGATAATGACGGTATTTGTTAAGCGCTTACTATGTGCAAAGCACTGTTTACTGAGTCTCAGTACTTAACTTCTCCTCAGAAATTCTGGAACAGGCCCGTCTGGTGGAGTGCGATCAGTCCCTGTGTGTTTTGTTTCTTCAAGCAACAGCCGCACCCACCCTGTGTTTAGTTTTGTGTTCATTGTTCTGCTGTGCTCTCCCCGGCGCTTAGTACAGCGCTCTGCACACAGTAAGTGATCGATAAATACGGTTGAATGACTAAGGAGGGCGGAGGATTTAATCCCTGTTTTACAGAGGGACAGAGAAGCGATTTGCCCGAGGTCACCGCAGCCATGTGGCGGATCTGGGGGATTCGAACCCAGCTCCTCTGCCCCCCAAGCCACGGCTGTTTCCACCGGGCAACACTGTTAGAAAGTGAGGTCACTCTATGAAACTGCTAGACTGTGAGCCCACTGTTGGGTAGGGACTGTCTCTAGATGTTGCCGGCTTGTGCTTCCCAAGCGCTTAGTACAGTGCTCTGCACACAGTAAGCGCTCAATTAATACGATTGAATGAATCCTCTAAAGGCTTGGGCCACTGGGCTTCCCAGGCAGGGAGCAGGACAGCAGAGAGACCACACTTGACCCTAGAGAAGCAGCAGGGCTTAGTGGCAAGAACCCGAGCTCGGGAGTCAGAGGTCGTGGGTTCTAATCCCGGCTCTGCCACTTGCCAGCTTCTCTTGTCACTTCTCGGCGCCTCAGTTCCCTCAGCTGGAAAATGGGGATGAAGACTGTGAGTCCCGTGTGGGACAACTGGATAATCTTGCGTCTCCCCCTGCGCCTCAGTTACCTCAGCTAGAAAATGGGGATGAAGCCTGTGAGCCCCGCGGGGGACAACCTGATCACCTTGTGTCTCCCCCGGCGCTTAGTAAGCACTTAAGAGAAGCAGTAAGCACCCTAGTAAGCACTTAGAGAAGCAGCGTGGCTCAGTGGAAAGAGCCCGGGCTTTGGAGTCAGAGGTCATGGGTTCGAATCCCAGCTCCGCCACATGTCTGCTGTGTGACCTTGGGCAAGTCACTTAACTTCTCTGAGCCTCAGTTCCCTCATCTGTAAAATGGGGATTAAGACCGTGAGTCTCACGTGGGACAACCTGATCACTTTGTATCCCCCCCAAGCGCTTAGAACACTGCTTTGTACATAGGAAGCGCTTAACAAATGCCAACATTATTATTATTACTTAAGAGAAGCAGTGTGGCTCAGTGGAAAGAGCCTGGGCTTTGGAGTCAGAGGTCATGGGTTCGAATCCCAGCTCCGCCACATGTCTGCTGTGTGACCTTGGGCAAGTCACTTAACTTCTCCGAGCCTGCTACCTCATCTGTAAAACGGGGATTGACTGTGAGCCCCCCGTGGGACAACCTGATCACCTTGTAACCCCCCCAGCGCTTAGAACAGTGCTTTGCACATAGTAAACGCTTAACAAATGCCATTATTATTATTATTACTTAACAAATACCACCATCAGCATTATTACCACTACTGTTACTACCTCAGGGAGAGACGCCTCCCCTTCCCTCAGACCCCTACCTTGGATTCCAAGTAGATGTTGGCCAGGGACATTTTGGAGATCTTGTAGAGGCAGACGGAGAGGGAGACGGCGCAGAGCACGAAGAGGGTGTCGTTGATGGCCACCCGCACCGAGACGACCACCTTCCTCTCCCAGGTCCCCGTCCTCACCAGCACGGCGCACGTCAGGTTGACCAGCAGGAAGAGGAGGCTGACAACCAGGGAGGCCAGGTACAGGGCCAGCCTGCGGCGACACGGGGAGACCGACCCGCACCTGAGGACGCCCCGGCGGGGCCTCTGGCCTCCGCTGGCCGGCGGGGGGTCGGGGGACGGCCCCTCACAGAGGCAGTGTCGCTAAGCAACTCTGTCCCCGGATCCCCCCACGAACTACAGACGAACGTCCAGCGGCTGACCGGCCTCGCCGAATCGGCCTGGCCTGGCGGGAACAGCCTGGGAGTTGGTGGGAAGCGGCTTATTATCATCATTATTTCCGACTGACATTAACCCGGCCGTCGCTCGGTGCGGGGACAGCGGGCGGGGGCGTCCCGGGAGACATCTTTTCAGCCCAATTCATTCACTCAATCGTATTTATCAATCAATCAATCAATCAATCAATCGTATTTATTGAGCGCTTACTATGTGCAGAGCACTGTACTAAGCGCTTGGGAAGTACAAATTGGCATCACATAGAGACAGTCCCTACCCAACAGTGGGCTCACAGTCTAAAAGGGGGAGGCAGAGAACAGAACCAAACATACCAACAAAATAAAATAAGTAGGATAGAAATGTACAGGTAAAATAAATAAATAAATAAATAAATAGAGTAATAAATATGTACAACCGTCATCATCATCATCAATCGTATTTATTGAGCGCTTACTGTGTGCAGAGCACTGTACTGAGCGCTTGGGAAGTATAAATTGGCAACATATAGAGACGGTCCCTACCCAACAGTGGGCTCACAGTCTAAAAGACTGCATTTATTTATTTATTTATTTATTTATTTATTTATTTATTTATCTATCTATTTATTTATTATTTATTTATTTATTTATTTATGTATTTATTGAGCGCTTACTGTGTGCAGGGCACTGTACTAAGCGCTTATGATTTCTGACCAGCGTGTTCAGGTGTTAAGTTTGGGGCTGAGGGAGGGAAAGGGTAATTGGATAGATGGGCCCATATGGGGCTTACAGTCAAACAGGGAGGGAGAAGGAGCATTCGGCTCCCATTTTACACAGGAGGAAATGGGCGCAGAGGGACGGTTTAATCAGTGACATCGGGGTGCTTACTGTGTACAGAGCCCGCATATAAGCCATACACAGAGAAGCAGCATCATCATCAATCGTATTTATTGAGCGCTTACTGTGTGCAGAGCACTGGACTAAGCGCTTGGGAAGTCCAAGTTGGCAACATATAGAGACAGTCCCTACCCACCAGTGGGCTCACAGTCTAAAAGGGGGAGACAGAGAACACAACCAAACATACTAACAAAATAAAATAAATAGAATAGATATGTACAAGTAAAATAAATAGAGTAACAAATATGTACAAACATATATACAGGTCATATATATATAGACAGCATTGTCTAGTGGTTAGAGCACAGGTCTGGACGTCGGAAGGACCTGGGTTCTAGGTGCCGGGCACCGTCCTAAGAGCTGGGGTGGATACAAGCAGATCGGGTCGGACACAATCCCTGTCTCACATGGGGCTCACCGTCTTAATCCCCGCTTTACAGATGAGGAAACTGAGGCACGGCAAAGTGAAGTGGCTTGCCCGAGGATCTCACAGCAGACGAGTGGCAGAGCTGGGATCAGAACCCAGGTAATTGTGGGGGAACACTGATCCCCACGGAGGGGGTTCCGCCGACCGGGGTCCGTCCGATTGATGAGTTTACCCCCAGCCTCACGAGACGCCCCCCACCACCCTGGGGACCCTTACCGGTATTTGAGCAGCTCAGGGGAGAACTTGGATTTGGCTTTGAAAATGACCTGTTAAAGAGAGGAGGAGAAAAGTTTAGGGGCGGGACTGACCGGCCTCAAGATAGTGCTGGCAGGATTAGGGCCGTTAAGTGGGAGCTTTTAGCCTCCAGCCTCTCTGGGCCCACTGAGGCAGCAAGGACCCTTTTCTGGGTCACTGGGCCTCTTACACAGCCAGTCAACAGGCGCAGTAGTGGTGACAGTCGGCACTGAACCATCCCCACCTCCCCACCCGGCCCTCTGTGTCTAGAGGCCTGCACCGCAAAGTGACTGGTGGGGTAGATTGTTTTTTAATGTTATCTGTTAAGCGCTTACTATATGAAAATAATAATGATAATGGCATTTATTAAGTGCTTACTATGTGCAAAGCACTGTTCTAAGCGCTGGGGAGGTTCTGTAAAGTCGGCTCAGGTATTACCGTGTCTGTTGTAGCCTAGGGGAAAGGGATGGAGCCCGGGAGACTGGCAGGCAGGAGTTCCACCTCTACCCCTGACCTGCTGTTCACTCTCGGGCAAATCGCTTACCCTCTCTGGGCCCTCAGTTTCCTCATCAGTGAAATGGGTGTAATGCACCTGCCTTCCCCGTAGGGTGATAAGTAATAATAATAATAATAATGATGGTGTTAAGCGCTTACTATGTGCCAAGCACTGCTCTAAGCTCTGGGGTAGATACAAGGTAATCAGGTTGTCCCATGTGGGGCTCACAGTCTTAATCCCCATTTTCCAGATGAGGTAACTGAGGCCCAGAGAAGTGAAGTGACTTGCCCAAGATCACCCAGGAGACAAGTGGTGGAGATGGGATTAATAATAATAATAATAATGGCATTTATTAAGCGCTTACTATGTGCAAAGCACCATTCTAAGCGATTAGAACCCATGACCTCTGTCCGATCTCTGACAAGGGGCTCACAGTCTTCATCCCCATTTCACAGATGAGGTAACCGAGGCCCAGAGAAGTGAAGTGACTGGCCCAAAGTCACCCAGCTGACAATTGGCGGAACCGGGATTGGAACCCATAACCTCTGACTCCAAAGCCCCTGCTCTTTCCACGGAGCCCCAGCAGACAAGTGGCAGAGCCAGGACCTTTCGACCGCCGGGCCCGTGCTCTATCCACTACACGCTGCTTCCCAAAGATTAATACTATGGCTTCATTGATGGGTCAGTCATTCAATCGTATTTACTGAGCGCTTATCGTGTGCAAAGCACTGTACTATGCGCTTGAGAGGGTACAGTCCCACACACTGCCGTTCCGAGCTGAATATCCTGGGGAGCCCCAGGAAGGATGGGGAAAGTTGTCCCTCCCAACCTGCCCTGTCCAGCCATGTGACCAGACTGTGAGCCCACTGTTGGGTAGGGACCGTCTCTATATGTTGCCAACCTGTACTTCCCAAGTGCTTAGTACAGTGCTCTGCACACAGTAAGCGCTCAATAAATACGATTGATTGATTGATTGATCCCGGGATTTCTCCCCACTGGTCCTCCCTCCTCGCACCCGCCGGTAGCCATTTGACCTCCGACACTCTTCCGGCCCAGCTGGGCCTTCGAGAGCTCAGGCCAATCGGGCGGAGATAATGATAATAATAATAATAATAATAATAATAATAATAATAATAATGATGGCATTTGTTAAGCGCTTACTATGTGCAAAGCACTGTTCTAAGCGCTGAGCACTGAGGGGCGAGGGTCCCGGACCCTGTCACAAGCCCCCGCCTCGCCCCCATTCATTTATTCATTCAATCGTATTTATTGAGCGCTTACTGTGCGCAGAGCACTGTAACCCCCGGCGACTCGCCCCGTCTCTTCCCCTTTCTGAGCTGCTTCTCTTACCGCAAGCTGAACCACAGAGGGTGGGTTCTCCAAACGCTCCTCACCGAGTTCCTCTATTAGCCACGTTGAAGGCACGCAAGTAGGACAGGGTCACTTCATCATCATCATCAATCGTATTTATTGAGCGCTTACTATGTGCACAGCACTGTACTAAGCGCTTGGGAAGTGCAAATTGGCAACATATAGAGACGGTCCCTACCCAACAGTGGGCTCGCAGTCACTTAAACCCTAACTCCAGAATCACGATCTTGGCTGCTTTTTATTTTCCCCCCAAGTGCTTAGTGGAAAGAGCCCGGGGTTGGGAGTCAGAGGTCATGGGTTCTAATTGCTTAGAACGGTGCTTTGCACATAGTAAGCGCTTAATAAATGCCATTATTATTATTATTATTATTATTATTATTATTAATCCCGTCTCCGCCACTTGTCTGCTGTCACTTTCCCTTCAAGGCCCTATTGAGAGCTCACCTCCTCCAGGAGGCCTTCCCAGACTGAGCCCCTTCCTTCCTCTCCCACTCGTCCCCCTCTCCATCCCCCCCTTCCCTTCCCCACAGCACCTGTATATATGTATATATGTTTGTACATATTTATTACTCTATTTATTTATTTTACTTGTACATATCTATTCTATTTATTTTATTTTGTTAGTATGTTTGGTTTTGTTCTCTGTCTCCCCCTTTTAGACTGTGAGCCCACTGTTGGGTAGGGACTGTCTCTAGATGTTGCCAATTTGTACTTCCCAAGCGCTTAGTACAGTGCTCTGCACATAGTAAGCGCTCAATAAATACGATTGATGATGATGATGATGATGATGATGCTGGGTGATCTTAGGCAAGTCACTTCACTTCTCTGGGCCTCAGTTCCCTCATCTGGAAAATGGGGATTAAGACTGTGAACCCCACGTGGGACAACCTGATTACCTTGTATCTACCCCAGAGCTTAGAGCAGTGCTTGGCACATAGTAAGCGCGTGGCTCAGTGGAAAGAGCATGGGCTTTGGAGTCAGAGGTCATGGGTTCAAATCCCGGCTCCGCCAACTGTCAGCTGGGTGACTTTGGGCATGTCACTTAACTTCTCTGTGCCTCGGTTACCACATCTGTAAAATGGGGATTGACTGTGAGCCCCAAGTGGGACAACCTGATCACCTTGTAACCTCCCCAGCGCTTAGAGCAGTGCTTTGCACATAGTAAGCGCTTGACAAATACCATCATTATTATTATTATTATTATTATTACTTATCTCCCTACGGGGAAGGCAGGTGCATTACACCCATTTCACTGATGAGGAAACTGAGGGCCCAGAGAGGGTAAGCGATTTGCACGAGGGTGAACAGCAGGTCAGGGGCAGAGGTGGAACTCCTGCCTGCCGGTCTCCCGGGCTCCATCCCTTTCTCCTAGGCTACAACAGACACGGTAATACCTGAGCCGACTTTACAGAAAAGGGAAGAAAAGTTCATCGTCCCTGGTCTAACCTTAAACTCTGCGGAAAAACAAGGCAAGAGTTTCAGAGCAAAAGCCTCTCTGAAAAAGCCAGAGCGGACGGAAGCCGCGTTCCCTCGGAAACGGACTCATATTTTCTAGAGCGGCGGGCTGGGGGAGACGCCAGGGGAAACTGGTGTCCATAGCGGCCTCCTCTCTAGCTGCAAAAGAAGAAATGTGGGTCACAAAGCGAAGTTTGGGCCCTCATATTAAAAAAAGCGCTCCGGCCGGCTTCTGCAAAAAATATCTTCCTTGAAATGAATCCCATTTCCTCCCTCTTCGACTTGGGATTTGAGGCCTCTCAGCCGTTTTAGGTCAAAAACTCACTGGAGCTTGAAGGGGGCAAGGTTGAAGTCAAACTGCGGGAAACCCGTCTCCCCTTAGACGGTGGGAAGCCCGGGGAATTTGTTCCCACAGGAAACTGGGAGAAAATGAACCTTGAGAAGAGTGTGGCCTAATGGATTCATTAATTCATTCAATCGTACTTATTGAGCGCTTACTGTGTGCAGGGCACTGGACTAAGCGCTTGGGAAGTACAAGCTGGCAACATCTAGGGACGGTCCCTACCCAACGGCGGGTTCACAGCCCTGGGAGTCAGAAGGACCTGGGTTCTAATCCCGGCTCCGCCACTTCTCTGCCGGGGGACCTTGGGCAAGTCACTTCACTTCTCTGGACCTCAGTTAGCTCATCTGTAGAATGGGGAAAGTGAACCCGATGTGGGACACGGACTGTGTCCAACCGGATTAGCTTGTACTTCCCCCGGCTTTTAGTATAGTGCTTGGCACATAGTAAGCGCCTACGAAATGCCACGTCTCTGGCTTCTCTGGACCTCAGTTACCTCATCTATAAAATGGGGCCAAGATGCCTGTTCTCCTTCCTTAGACGCCCTTGGACTCTGAGTCCCATGAGGGTCAGCAGCTGTTTCTGATCTGCTTATGTTGCATCAACCCCAGTGTTTAGTACAGTGCTTGGCACATAGAAAAAAATTAACGAGTACTACAATTATGATGATGATGTCTCTTTATTCGATTGTAGTCTTCCAAGCTCTCGGTACATAGTAATTACGACTGATGGACTCACGAGGCCAAAGCCCCGCATCCTTTCAGACAAAGTCTAGTGGCTAATTATCATTATTGCTAACAATAATAATAATAATTGTAGTATTTGTTAAGTGTTTACTGTGAACCAGGCACTGTACTAAACACTAGGGTAGATGCAAGCAAATCGGGTTGGACACAGTCCCTGCCCCAAGTGGGGCTCACAGTCTTCATCCCCATTGTCCAGATGAGGTAACTGAGGCCCAGAGAAGTGAAGTGACTCGCCCAAAGTCACACAGCAGACAAGTGGCAGAGCCGGGATTAGAACCCAGGTCCTTCGGACTCCCGGCCCGTGCGCTATCCACTAGGCCACGCTGCCTCTGCTCTGACTTGAAGACACCGGCCAAACAAACGCTCTGCCAATTCCCGCTGCGTCCGAGGGAACTCATTCATTCGTTCATTCATGCAACCGCATTTATTGAGCGCTTACTATGTGCAGAGCACTGGACTAAGCTCTTGGAAAGTACAATTCGGCAACAGAGACAATCCCTACCCAACAAAGGGCTCACAGTCTAGAAGGGGGGAGACAAACAACAAAACAAGTAAACAGGCATCAATACCATCAATATAAATAAATAGAAAGAATTATAAATATATACACATCATGAATAAAATCAATAGACTAATAAACATGTACACATATACACGAGTGCTTTGGAGCGGAGAGGGGGGTAGAGCAGAGGGAGCGAGTCGGGGCGATGGGGAGGGGAGGAGGAATAATAATAATAATAATAATAATGGCATTTATTAAGCGCTTACTGTGTGCAAAGCACTGTTCTAAGCGCTGGGGAGGTTACAAGGTGATCAGGTTGTCCCACGGGGGGCTCACAGTCTTCATCCCCATTTTCCACTTGAGGGAACTGAGGCGCAGAGAAGTGAAGTGATTTGCCCAAAGTCACACAGCCGGCAATTGGCGGAGGCAGGATTTGAACCCATGACCTCTGACTCCAAAGCCTGTGCTCTTTCCACTGAGCCACGCTGCAATCCGCAGTCAGGCATATAATAATAATGGTATTTGTTAAGTGCTTACAATGTGCAAAGCACTGTTCTAAGCGCTGGGGAGGTTACAAGGTGATCAGGTTGTCCCTTGGGGGGCTTACAGTTTTCATCCCCATTTTACAGATGAGGGAAAATTTCCCTCATCCTAAATTCCTAAAATTTCATCCCCTTTTTACAGATCATCATCATCATCATCAATCGTATTTACTGAGCGCTTACTATGTGCAGACCACTGTACTAAGCGCTTGGTAAGTACAAACTGGCAACATATAAAGACAGTCCCTACCCAACAGTGGGCTCACAGTCTAAAAGGGGGAGACAGAGAACAAAACCAAACATACTAACAAAATGAAATAAATAGGATAGATATGTACAAGTAAAATAGAGTAATAAATATGTACAACCATATATACAGATGCCCAGAGAAGTGAAATGACTTGCCCAAAGTCACCCAGCTGACAAGTGGCAGAGGCAGGATTTGAACCCATGACCTCTGACTCCAAAGCCTGGGCTCTTTCCACTGAGCCACGCTGCTCCTCCATCTACCCAACTAGGAAAATCACGGCCTCATTTACGGGTTTTCGTCTTTTTTAAATGAAGGAGAGAGAAAGAGGTCAACAAAGGCCTGGAGAATGAAGAGGAGAAGAAGGAGGAAGAGGAGCGGTGTCCATTCCACCTCAGGTGAGTCACCTGGCTCCAACCCCTCTACACCGAATTTTCCACCCCAAAGTGGCCCTGCCTCAGTTTCCTCAACGAGGAGGAGTTTGAGGCCGAGCGGGGACGGCTCTTCTTCTTGCACGTGACCGTTAGGAAGCAACGGTCCCGTGTTGCCTCTTCCTCATTTGTTTCCTCTTAAAAGACAAAGAAAAAAAGAAAAACCAGCGCTTAGTACAGTGCTCTTCTAGACTGTGAGCCCACTGTTGGGTAGGGACTGTCTCTCTACGTTGCCAACTTGTACTTCCCAAGCGCTTAGTACAGTGCTCTGCACACAGTAAGTGCTCAATAAATACGATTGAATGAATGAATGAACAGCACCATGGTAGTGAGTCACCTCATTTCTGCCACCACCAGCCACGACTCTGACGGGCTGTCAGTTAGTCAATCGTATCTACTGAGCACTTACTGTGTGCAGAGCACTGTACTAAGCGCTTGGGAGAGGGAGGCACCGAAGGGGGGCAGATTAATCCATCACTGGTATTTACAGAGTACGTATGGTGGGCAGGGGGCTAGATTGGGTTGCGCCCACCACAGGGGACGTGGCAGGGTATCAAAGGGGTAGAACCTGGGTTCTAATCCTGTCTCTGCCACTTATTTACAGTGTGACCTTGGACACAGTCTTCTAGGCTGTGAGCCCACTGTTGGGTAGGGACTGTCTCTGTATGTTGCCAACTTCTACTTCCCAAGCGCTTAGTACAGTGCTCTGCACACAGTAAGCGCTCAATAAATACGATTGAATGAATGAATGAATGAACAAATCTTTTTCCTCTCCTTTTCCCTCCCCATCCCCCCTGCCCTACCTCCTTCCCCTCCCCACAGCACCTGTATATATGTTTACACAGATTTATTACTCTATTTTACTTGTACATATTTACTATTGTATTTATTTTGTTAATGATGCGCATGTGAGCCCACTGTTGGGTAGGGACTGTCTGTATATGTTGCCAACTTGTACTTCCCAAGCGCTTAGTACAGTGCTCTGCACACAGTAAGCGCTCAATAAATACGATTGATTGATTTAGCTTTAATTCTATTTGTTCTGACGACTTGACGCCTGTCCACATGTTTTGTTTTGTTGTCCGTCTCCCCCTTCTAGACTGTGAGCCCGTTGTCGGGTAGGGACCATCTCTATATGTTGCCGACTTGTACTTCCCAAGCGCTTAGTACAGTGCTCTGCACACAGTAAGCCCTCAATAAATACGACTGAATGAATGAATGAAATCACTTCTCTTCTCTATGCCTCGGTTACCTCATCTGTAGAATGGGGATTCAGAGACAGTGAGCCCCATGTGGGATGGGGACTCCGTCCAACCTGATTAACTTTTATACTGCAGTGCATAGAATAGTGCTTGACACATAGCGAGCACTTCAGATTATTATTCTTTTTATTACTATTAATAATAAAGATTGTGGGCCCCATGTGGGACAGGGACTGGGCCCAACCCAATTTGTTTGTATCCGCCCTCGTCCTTAGTACGGTGCCTGGCGCTTCGTAAGTACATAAAAAATACCACAATTATTATTATTATTTACAAGACAATGAGATCAGACACAGATTCATTCATTCATTCATTCATTCAATCATATTTATTGAGCACTTACTGTGTGCAGAGCACTGTACTAAGCGCTTGGGAAGTCCAAGTTGGCAACATATAGAGACAGTCCCTACCCAACAGTGGGCTCACAGTCTAAAGGTGGGGGGAGACAGACATTAATATAAATAGATAAATTTAGAAGCAGCGGGGCTCAGTGGAAAGAGCACGGGCTTTGGAGTCAGAGGTCATAGGTTCAAATCCCGGCTCCGCCAATTGTCAGCTGTGTGACTTTGGGCAAGCCACTTCACTTCTCTGGGCCTCAGTTACCTCATCTGTAAAATGGGGATTAAATGTGAGCCCCGCAAGGGACAACCTAATCACCTTGTAACCTCCCCAGCGCTTTGAACGGTGCTTTGCACATAGTAAGCACTTAATAAATGCCCTTATTATTATTATTATTATTATTATTATAAATTATAGACATAGACAAAAAGGTCAGCCCGTCTCCCTGCCTTCCCAAGTGTCCCCTCCTTGCCTGTCTAACCTCCCTTCCTCCCCAGAAGTGGGCCCCGGGTTTTTCCCGACAGAAGACAGTTGCCATCAGGAGGGATTTAATGAGGAATGGGAGGGAGGAGGAGGGCTCCTCATAAATCTGAGCCCTCATTAAGCCTTTATAGAGCATCTCGCATCCGCAGACCATTTTACCACCCCTTTAACTAGCAAAAAGCAAGACTTTGGCCATTCCGGAATCCGGGCCGCCAAAGACCGTGCCCTGGACGGGTGGCCCCGGGGAGAGGGAGCCCATTAAAGCCTCTCGGGGAGGTTTTATGTCTGGGCCTCTCCCCAGAGCCTCCAGGATGGAGTTCGGAGATGCAAGGCCAAGGCCCTCCGGACAATCCCCGGGATCATCCTGCTCACTTTCCGGGAGTCAAAACTCCCCCCAGTCATGGTACTACCACCTCCCCGGGGGCCTGGGGCTCCCTGTCGGCTACCTTGGACAGCCAAGGTGGCCAGGAGGGGTTGAAGGGAAGGGAGCTGAAGTGGACAGGGTTGGTCTGGTCAGGAAGATCGGAAGCTCTCTGAGCACAGGGGCCGTCTTTTTACTTCTCTTGTACATTAACCGTGGTATTTGTCAAGCGCTTATTATGTGCCAAGCACTGACCGGGCAAGTCGCTTCACTTCTCCGGGCCTCAGTTCCCTCATCTGTAAAATGGGGACTAAGACTGTGAGCCCCAAGTGGGACAGAGACTGTGTCCAACCTGACTACTTGTACTTCCCAAGCGCTTAGTACAGTGCTCTGCACACAGTAAGCACTCAATAAATACGATTGATGATGATGATGATGATGATGACTAGCTTGTATCTACCCCAGTGCCTGACACTAAGTGCTTAACAAATGTCCCAATTATTATTATTAATATTTCTTCTAGACTGTGAGCCCGCTGCTGGGTAGGGACTGTCTCTATATGTTGCCAACTTGGACTTCCCAAGCGCTTAGTAAAGTGCTCTGCACACAGTAAGCGCTCAAGAAATACGATTGAATGAAGGAATGAATGAATATTACTATTACTCCTGTTAAGCATTGTGTCAGATACAAGAAACCTGGGGGCCAGTGTGCATTTCCTCTAGGCTTCATACAGTGACCTGTAGGCCACTGTGGGGCGCTCAGCACATTCATTTGATAGTAATAATAATAATAATGACGGCATTTATTAAGTGCTTACTATGTGCAAAGCACTGTTCTAAGCCCTGGGGAGGTTACAAGGTGATCAGCTTGTCCCATGGGGGGCTCACAGTCATAATCCCCATTTTCCAGATGAGGGAACTGAGGCCCAGAGAAGTGAAGTGACTTGCCCAAAGTCACCCACCTGACAAGTGGCAGAGCCAGGATTTGAACCCATGACCTCTGACTCCAAAGCCCATTCTCTTTCCACTGAGCCACGCTGCTTCTCAGCGTGTAGATGGTATTTATTGAGCACTTACTGTGTGCAGAGCATTGTACTAAGCGCTTGAGACTACAATATAACAATAAACAGACACATTCCCGACCCACAACGAGCAGACCACTCTGCCCACCGCCATAAAAAAAATATGGCATTTGTTAAACGCTTACTATGTGCTTGTTAATATGTTTTGTTTTATTCTCTGTCTCCCCCTTCTAGACTGTGAGCCCACTGTTGGGTAGGGACCGTCTCTCTATGTTGCCAACTTGGACTTCCCAAGCGCTTAGTACAGTGCTCTGCACACAGTAAGCGCTCAATAAATACGATTGAATGAATGAATGAATGAAATGCAAAGCACTGTTCTAAGCGCTGGGGAGGCTATAAGGTGATCAGGTTGTCCCATGGGGGGCTCACAGTCATAATCCCCATTTTACAGATGAGGGAACTGAGGCACAGAGAAGTAAAGTGACTTGCCCAAAGTCATAGTTAGTAATGCTCTGTGCTTACCACCGCAGTCAATGGGATTTATCGAGCATTAATGAGATGTGTTCTCAACGCTTAGGAGAGTTAGAAGGAATGATCTCAGCCCTCAAGGAGCTTACAATGTAGCAGTGCGGGACAGGGGAAGGGGGTCGCTCAGCACAGTGACCCTGCATGCCACGGCGAGGCACTCAGTATGATGCGGTCCCAAGATACAACCTAGGGAGGATGAATGAAGTAAGAGCTAAGGGAGAAACCTGAAATGTCCAAGTTTTGGCAGGTCCCAGAGCCAACATGCTGATTTTTCTCCTTCCTCAAACACCCAAACGCCATCCTCGTCCCCTCTTCCCACGCTCTGGTCCCCACCTAGGCCGGGCTGGGGTGGGAAGGTAACTGAATAATAATAATAGTATCTATTAATAACAATAATAATAATAATGATGGCATTTGTTAAGCACTTACTAGAATATTTTCCAAGAATATTCTCAAACATTTTAGCCAGAGCACAAAATTGTTTCTCAGGAACAACTTTAAAAGTCTTATTTTTTCAACCAATAATTTTAAAGCTTGGATTAATAACGGTATTAAGTGCTTACTGTCCGTTAAGCACTGTGCTAAAGTGCTAAGATTGAATAGACAAGGTATTTGATTCAGATACTATCCCTGGTCCACAAGGCATTTTATCCCCATTTTCCAGGGAAAGTGAGGCACAGGGAAGTGCTCAAGTATAGGTTCAGGAATATTTTCCAAGAATATTCTCAAACATTTTAGCCAGAGCACAAAATTGTTTCTCCAGAACAACTTTAAAAGTCTTATTTTTTTTAACCAATAATTTTAAAGCTTGGATTAATAACGGTGTTAAGTGCTTACTGTCCATTAAGCACTGTGCTAAAGTGCTAAGATTGAATAGACAAGGTATTTGATTCAGATACTATCCCTAGTCCACAAGGTATTTTTTCCCCATTTTCCAGGGAAAGTGAGGCACAGGGAAGTGCTCAAGTAGAGGTTCAGGAATGATTTCCAAGAATATTCTCAAACATTTTAGCCAGAGTACAAATTGTTTCTCCGGAACAACTTTAAGTCTTATTTTTTTTAACCAATAATTTTAAAGCTTGGATTAATAACGGTATTAAGTGCTTACTGTCTGTTAAGCACTGTGCTAAAGTGCTAAGTTTGAATAGACAAGGTATTACATTCAGATACTATCCCTAGTCCACAAGGTATTTTATCCCCATTTTCCAGGGAAAGTGAGGCACAGGGAAGTGCTTATTATTATCATTATTATTACTATTATTATAAGTCACTTCACTTCTCTGGGCCTCAGTGACCTCACCTGGAAAATGAGGATGAACAGTGAGGCATAGGGAAGTGCTCAAGTAGAGGTTCAGGAATATTTTCCAAGAATATTCTCAAACATTTTAGCCAGAGTACAAAATTGTTTCTCCGGAACAACTTTAAAAGTCTTATTTTTTTCAACCAATAATTTCAAAGCTTGGATTAATAACGGTATTAAGTGCTTACTGTCTGTTAAGCACTTTGCTAAAGTGCTAAGATTGAATAGACAAGGTATTTGATTCAGATACTATCCCTAGTCCACAAGGTATTTTATCCCCATTTTCCAGGGAAAGTGAGGCACAGGGAAGTGCTCAAGTAGAGGTTCAGGAATGATTTCCAAGAATATTCTCAAACATTTTAGCCAGAGTACAAAATTGTTTCTCCGGAACAACTTTAAAAGTCTTATTTTTTTTAACCAATAATTTTAAAGCTTGGATTAATAATGGTATTAAGTGCTTACTGTCTGTTAAGCACTGTGCTAAAGTGCTTAGATTGAATAGACAAGGTATTTGATTCAGATACTATCCCTAGTCCACAAGGTATTTTATCCCCATTTTCCAGGGAAAGTGAGGCACGGGGAAGTGCTCAAGTAGAGGTTCAGGAATGATTTCCAAGAATATTCTCAAACATTTTAGCCAGAGTACAAAATTGTTTCTCCGGAACAACTTTAAAAGTCCTATTTTTTTCAACCAATAATTTTAAAGCTTGGATTAATAACGGTATTAAGTGCTTACTGTCTGTTAAGCACTGTGCTAAAGTGTTAAGATTGAATAGACAAGGTATTTGATTCAGATACTATCCCTAGTCCACAAGGTATTTTATCCCCATTTTCCAGGGAAAGTGAGGCACAGGGAATTGCTCAAGTAGAGGTTCAGGAATGATTTCCAGGAATATTCTCAAACATTTTAGCCAGAGTACAAAATTGTTTCTCCGGAACAACTTTAAAAGTCTTATTTTTTTAACCAATAATTTTAAAGCTTGGATTAATAACGGTATTAAGTGCTTACTGTCTGTTAAACACTGTGTTAAAGTGCTAAGATTGAATAGACAAGGTATTTGATTCAGATACTATCCCTAGTCCACAAGCTATTTTATCCCCATTTACCAGGGAAAGTGAGGCACAGGGAAGTGCTCAAGTAGAGGTTCAGGAATATTTTCCAAGAATATTCTCAAACATTTTAGCCAGAGTACAAAATTGTTTCTCCGGAACAACTTTAAAAGTCTGATTTTTTCAACCAATAATTTTAAAGCTTGGATTAATAATGGTGTTAAGTGTTTACTGTCTGTTAAGCACTGTGCTAAAGTGCTAAGATTGAATAGACAAGGTATTTGATTCAGATACTATCCCTAGTCCACAAGGTATTTTATCCCCATTTTCCAGGGAAAGTGAGGCACAGGGAAGTGCTTACTATTATCATTATTATTACTATTATTATAAGTCACTTCACTTCTCTGGGCCTCAGTGACCTCACCTGGAAAACGGGGATGAAGACTGGGAGCCCACCGTGGGACACCTGAGCATCTTGTGACCTCCCCAGCGCTTAGAACAGTGCTTTGCACGTAGTAAGCTCTTAATAGATGTTATCATTATTATTATTATAAGTCACTTCACTTCTTTGGGTCTCAGTGACCTCACCTGGAAAACGGGGATGAATAATAATAGCAATTATTATTATTATTATCATTATAATTATTATTACTATTATTATAAGTCACTTCACTTCTCTGGCCCTCAGTGACCTCACCTGGAAAACGGGGATGAATAATAATAATTATTATTATTATCATTATCATTACTATTATTTATAGTCACTTCACTTCTCTGGGCCTCAGTAACCTCATCTGGAAAACGGGGATGAGTAATAATAATTATTATTATCATTATTATTACTATTATTATAAGCCACTTCACTCCTCTGGGCCTCAGTGACCTCACCTGGAAAACGTGGATGAAGACTTGGAACCACCCGTGGGACAACCTGAGCACTTTGTGACCTCCCCAGCAATTTGCACATAGTAAGTGCTTAATAAATGCTACCATTATTATTATTTATAGTCACTTCACTTCTCTGGGCCTTCAGTGACCTCACCTGGAAAACGGGGATGAAGACTGGGAGCCCCCGGTGGGACAACCTGATCACCTTGTATCCTCTCCAGCGCTTAGAACAGTACTTTGCACATAGTAAGCTCTTAATAAATGCTATTATTATTATTATAAGTCACTTCAAGTCACTTCACTTCTCTGGGCCTCAGTGACCTCACCTGGAAAACGGGGATGAAGACTGGGAGCCCCCCGTGGGACAACCTGAGCACCTTGTGACCTCCCCAGCGCTTTGCACATAGTAAGTGCTTAATAAATGCTACCATTATTATTATTTATAGTCACTTCACTTCTCTGGGCCTTCAGTGACCTCATCTGGAAAACGGGCATGAAGACTGGGAGCCCCCCATGGGACAACCTGAGCACCTTGTGACCTCCCCAGAGCTTTGCACATAGTAAGTGCTTAATAAATGCTATCATTATTATTATTTATAGTCACTTCACTTCTCTGGGCCTTAAGTGACCTCATCTGGAAAACGGGGATGAATAATAATAATTATCATCATCATCATCAATCGTATTTATTGAGCGCTTACTGTGTGCACAGCACTGTACTAAGCGCTTGGGAAGTACAAGTTGGCAACATCTAGAGACAGTCCCTACCCAACAGTGGGCTCACAGTCTAAAAGGGGGAGACAGAGAACAAAACCAAACCATACTAATAAAATAAATAGAATACATATGTACAAGTAAACTATTACTACTATTATTATAAGTCACTTCACTTCTCTGGGCCTCGGTGACCTCACCTGGAAAACGGGGATGAAGACTGGGAGCCCCCCGTGGGACAAACTGAGCACCTTGTCATCATCATCAATCGTATTTATTGCGCGCTTACTGTGTGCAGAGCACTGGACTGAGCGCTTGGGAAGTACAAATTGGCAGATTTGTGACCTCCCCGCGCTTAGAACAGTGCTAGTAAGTGCTTAATAATAATTCTTATTATTATCCCAGCCCCAGCATCCGTCTGAGACGGAGGTTTCAGGGCATCATCACCATCATCATCAATCGTACTTATTGAGCGCTTACTATGTGCAGAGCACTGTACTAAGCGCTTGGGAAGTCCAAATTGGCAAAATATAGAGACAGGGATGAATAATAATTATCATCACCATCAAGTCCAAGTTGGCAACATCGAGAAACAGTCCCTACCCAACATTGGGCTCACAGTCTAAAAGGGGGAGACAGAGACCAAAACCAAACATACTAACACAATAAAATAAACAGGTCCCAGCCCCCATATCTGGTTGAAGCAGGGGTCACAGGGGAGGGTGCCCTGCCCCTCTTGCCCCCCCTGGGCCCATCACCTGGCAGAAATAGAGGTTCATGAGGGTGAGAGTGAAGAACTGGAGGCAGACAGGGCAGCAGTAGAGCAGCCAGAAGGCGAAGGGCCCGAGCCTGTTGGCAGTGAGGAAGTCCCTGAAGTAGAAGGAGAAGAGGACGGTCCGGAGGGCGGCCCAGAGGAGGCAGAGGAAGAGGAAGACCGTCTGGTAGCTGAGCCGCTTGTGCCCGTGGTGGAGGACCAGCCAGAGCTGCGTGTAGACGAAGACGAACAGGAGCGAGTAGAAGCTGGTGTAGACCACGGTCAGCCCCAGCTTCACATAGGGGGGCACGGCCGGGGACAGAGTGGGGGACAGCGAGTCGTTGCCAAGGGGGATGCCCTCCACCAGCCGTTGCCAAGGGGGATGCCCTCCATGGGCAGAGGGGGGCACGGGGGTCCTCATGGGCTGCTGCGGCCCCCGCCGGCCTGGGCCATGGCAAGGGGGAGGGCAACCAGTCGCACCCCCTCGGTAGCCACGGGGATGGAGGAGGAGGAGGAGGAGGAAGAAGCCACATGATCCGGGCAGAGCAGGGTGACTCACTGGGGGGCTGGACCAGCCGGCGATTGGCCACCCCAATCGCCACCTCCTCATTCATTCAGTCCATCGGACTTAGTGAGCTCCGACTGTACGCAGAGCGCTGGACTAAGCGCCTGGGAAGCCCAAGTCGGCAGCATAATCGGGTGGTCATCATCATCAATCGTATTTATTGAGCGCTTACTAGGTGCAGAGCACTGGACTAAGCGCTTGGGAAGCCCAAATTGGCAACATCTAGAGACAGTCCCTACCCAACAGTGGGCTCACAGTCTAGAAGGGGGAGACAGAGAACAAAACCAAACATACAAACAAAATAAAATAAATAGAATAGATAGGTACAAGTAAAATAAATAGAGTAATAAATCTGTACAATCAATCAATCAATCGTATTTATTGAGCGCTTACTATGTGCAGAGCACTGGACTAAGCGCTTGGGAAGTCCAAATTGGCAACATCTAGAGACAGTCCCTACCCAACAGTGGGCTCCCAGTCTAAAAGGGGGAGACAGAGAACAAAACCAAACATACTAACAAAATAAAATAAAAGAATAGATAGGTACAAGTAAAATAAATAAATAAATAGATTAATAAATCTGTACAAACATATAGACATCTATACAGGTGCTGTGAGGAAGGGAAGGAGGTAAGATGGGGGGGATGGAGAGGGGGACGAGGGGGAGAGCAAGCAAGGGGCTCAGTGTGGGAAGGCCTCCTGGAGGAGGTGAGCTCTCAGCAGGGCCTTGAAGGGAGGAAGAGAACTAGCTTGGTGGATGGGCAGAGGGGTAGGGACTGTCTCTATATGTTGCCAATTTGTACTTCCCAAGCGCTTAGTACAGTGCTCTGCACATAGTAAGTGCTCAATAAATACGATTGATGATGATGATGATGATTGGGGGCATTCCAGGCCTGGGGGAGGACGTGGGCCGGGGGTCGATGGCGGGACAGGCGAGACAGGCGGGACAGGTCGGTTCTCCCCCCCCCCCCCCCCCCCCCCCCCCGGCCACACGATGCCACTCCCGGCAGTCGCATTGCATCAATCAATCAATCAATCAGTCGTGTTTATTGAGTGCTTCCTGCGTGCAGGGCACTGTACTAAGCGCTTGGGAAGTACAACACATAGAGACAGTCCCTACCCAACAGCGGGCTCACAGTCTAGAGTCATCATTGCACCGTCGTCACGTTTCACATTTCACAGTCACCATTTCATAGTGATAAGCGCTTTGTTAAGCGCTTACTAGGTGCCAATCAATCGTATTTATTGAGCGCTTACTGTGTGCAGAGCACTGTACTAAGCACTTGGGAAGTCCAAGTTGGCAACATATAGAGACAGTCCCTACCCAACAGTGGGCTCACAGTCTAAAAGAGGGAGAAAGAGAACAAAACCAACATACTAACAGAATAAAATAAATAGAATAGATATGTACAGGTAAAATAAATAAATAAATAAATAAATAGAGTAATAAATCTGTACAAACATATATCCATATATACAGGTGCTGTGGGGAAGAGAAAGAGGTAAGATGGGGGGATGGAGGGGGGATGAGGGGGAGAGGAAGGAAGGGGCTCAGTGTGGGAAGGCCTCCTGGAAGAGGTGAGCTCTCAGTAGGGCCTTGAAGGGAGGAAGAGAGCTAGCTTGGCAGATCTCTATGCAGCAGACAAATGGTAGCAAACCTTGTGACTCCCAGGCCCCTGCCCTATCAATCAATCAATCGTATTTATTGAGCGCTTACTGTGTGCGGAGCACTGTACTAAGCGCTTGGGAAGTACAAGTCGACAACATATAGAGACAGTCCCTACCCAACATATAGAGACAGTCCCTACCCAACAGTGGGCTTACAGTCTAAAAGGGGGAGACGGAGAACAAAACCAAACATACTAACAAAATAAAATAAATAAAATAGATATGTACAAGTAATAAATAAATAAATAGAATAATAAATATGTACAAACATATATACATATATACAGGTGCTGTGGGGAAGGGAAGGAGGTAAGATGGGGGATGGAGAGGGGGGCGAGGGGGAGAGGAAGGAAGGGGCTCAGTCTGGGAAGGCCTCCTGGAGGAGGTGAGCTCTCAGTAGGGCCTTGAAGGGAGGAAGAGAGCTAGCTTGGCGGATTCCTATGCAGCAGACAAATGGCAGCAAGTGACTCCCAGGCCCGTGCCCTATCAATCAATCAATCAATTAATCGTATTTATTGAGTGCTTACTGTGTGCAGAGCACTGTACTAAGCGCTTGGGAAGTACAAGTTGGCAACATATAGAGACAGTCATCATCATCATCATCAATCATATTTATTGAGCGCTTACTGTGTGCAGAGCACTGTACTAAGCGCTTGGGAAGTCCAAGTTGGCAACATCTAGAGACAGTCCCTACCCAACGGTGGGCTCACAGTCTAAAAGGGGGAGACAGAGAACAAAACCAAGCATACTAACAAAATAAAATAAATAGAATAGATATGTACAGGTAAAATAAACAGAGTAATAAATATGTACAAAGATATATACATATATACAGGTGCTGTGGGGAAGGGAAGGAGGTAAAATGGGGGGACAAGGGGGAGAGGAAGGAAGGGGCTCAGTCTGGGAAGGCCTCCTGGAGGAGGTGAGCTCTCAGTAGGGCTTTGAAGGGAGGAAGAGAGTGAGCTGGGCGGATCCCCATGCAGCCGACAAATGGCAGCAAAGCTTGTGACTCCCCATCCCGTGCCCTAATCAATCAATCAATCGTATTTATTGAGCGCTTACTGTGTGCAGAGCACTGTACTAAGCGCTTATGCAGCAGACAAATGGCAGCAAAGCTCGTGACTCCCAGGCCCGTGCCCTAACCCTATGCAGCAGGCAAATGGCAGCAAATCTCCTGACTCCCAGGCCCCTGCCCTAATCAATCAATCAATTGTATTTATTGAGCACTTACTGTGTGCAGAGCACTGTACTAAGCGCTTATGCAGCAGACAAATGGCAGCAAAGCTTGTGACTCCCAGGCCCGTGCCCTAACCCTATGCAGCAGGCAAATGGCAGCAAACCTCCTGACTCCCCGTCCCGTGCCCTAATCAATCAATCAATCGTATTTATTGAGCGCTTACTGTGTGCAGAGCACTGTACTAAGCGCTTATGCAGCAGACAAATGGCAGCAAACCTCCTGACTCCCAGACCCCTGCCCTAATCAATCAATCAATCGTATTTATTGAGCGCTGTTCTAAGCGCTGGGGGCCAAGTGATCAGGTTGTCCCTGCTCTCCTTAGACTGAAAGCCCCAAGTAACTTGTAATTATAAGAACACTAATGATGATGCACTTGTTAGGCGCTTACTATGTGCAAAGCCCTGTTCTAAGCACTAGGGGGGATACAAGGTGATCAGGTTGTCCCACATGGGGCTCACAGTCTTCGTCCCCATTTTACAGAAAAGGGAACTGAGGCCCGGAGAAGTTAAGTGACTTGCCTAAGGTCACACAGCTGACAAGTGGTGGAGCAGGGATTCGAACCCATGACCTCTGACTCCAAAGCCCGGGCTCTTTCCACTGAGCCACGCTGCTTCTCAAGCGCTTGTACTGCCCAAGCCCTTACTACATTCATTCATTCATTCAATCCTATTTATACATTCATTCATTCATTCATTCAATTGTATTTATTGAGCGCTTACTGTGTGCAGAGCACTGGACTAAGCGCTTGGGAAGTACAAGTTGGCAACATATAGAGACGGTCCCTACCCAACAGTGGGCTCATGTGTGCCCACACTAAGAGCTCAAGCAGCGTGGGTCAGTGGAAAGAGCCCGGGCTTGGGAGTCAGAGGTCATGGGTTCAAATCCCCGCTCCACCGCTTGTCAGCTGTATGACCTTGGGCAAGTCACTTAACTTCTCTGTGCCAAAGTTCCCTCATCTGTAAAATGGGATAAAGATTGTGAGTCCCACATGGGACAACCTGATCACCTTGTATCCTCCTCAGCGCTTAGAACAGCGCTTTGCACATAGTAAGCGCTTAACAAATACCAAAATTATTATTATTATTATTAATAATAAATACGCTTGCGTGAATGAATTAATGAACAGGGGCTATTCCCAATCAAATTATCTTCTATCTACCCCAGCACTTTATAAACACCGTCATTATTATTATTATTATTATGGTTATCGCTATTCTTCAAGACCCACCCCGTAATCGGTGTCCTTGCCCTCAAGAACGCCTTGTATTTGAGAGTCCTTTTATTTTTCTTAAGTGCTTTCACATCAATCATCTCATTTTCTCCCTGCGAGGCAAGAAGGGCAGGGATTGTGGTCCCCATTATTCAGATGGGAAACCAAGGCCCAGAGAGGTTAAGTGACTCACCCAAGGCCACCCAGCAGACTGGTGACCGAGCTGAAACTGGTTCCAGGGCCCAGACTGAGCCCCCACCTTACCTCCTTCCCATCCCCACAGCACCTGTATATATGTATATATGTTTGTACAGATTTATTACTCTATTTATTTATTTTACTTGTACATATTTATTCTATTTATTTTATTTTGTTAATATGTTTTGTTTTGTTGTCCGCCTCCCCCTTCTAGACTGTGAGCCCGCTGTTGGGTAGGGACCGTCTCTAGATGTTGCCAACTTGTACTTCCCAAGTGCTTAGTACAGTGCTCTGCATGCAGTAAGCGCTCAATAAATACGATTGAATGAATGCCCTGGTAAATTTTGGTTCAGGTAGATGAGAGCAACATGTGAGGGCAGGTTGGTGTCTGGAGCAGGGGAATTTTTAGGGAAAGGTGGGGCAGGAAGCCATCAGAGTAGAGGTCAGGAGGTGGGCGAAGCCAAAAGGAGTCTTTCCCAGAGATAATAAAAGGCTGCGCAATGGGTAGATTGAGAAGCAGCCAATCTTTCCTACCTCCTTCTGCTCCCAACCCTGCCCATCCAAAGATAATAATAATAATAATAATGTTGGCATCTGTTAAGCGCTTACTATGTGCAAAGCACTGTTCTAAGCGCTGGGGGGGATACAAAGTGATCAGGTTGTCCCATGTGGGGTTCACTGTCTTAATCCCCATTTTACAGATGAGGTAACTGAGGCTCAGAGAAGTTAAGTGACTTGCCCAAGGTCACACAGCAGACATGTGGTGGAGCTGGGATTCGAACCCATGACCTTTGACTCCAAAGCCCGGGCTCTTTCCACTGAGCCACACTGCTTCTCTCTGCTTCTCTTTCTCAAAGATCAGTCGAGATACTTCTTCGCTAAAGCAGAACAGAAGCAGCACCATGGCCTAGTGGATAGAAAATGACCCTGGGGGTCAGAAGGCCATAATAATAATAATTATGGCATTTATTAATAATAATAGTAATAGTAATGGCATGGATTAAGCGCTTACTATGTGCAAAGCACAGTTCTAAGCGCTGCGGGCGTTCCAAGGTGATCAGGTTGTCCCACGGGGGGCTCCCGATCTTCATCCCCATTTTCCAGATGAGGTCACTGAGGCCCAGAGAAGTGAAGTGACTTGCCCAAAGTCACCCAGCTGACAATTGGCGGAGCCGGGATTTGAACCCACGGCCTCTGACTCCAAAGGCCGGGCTCTTTCCAGTGTACTCTGTGCCGAGCACTGTTCTAAGCGCTGGAGTAGATAGAAGATAATCAGGTCGTGGGTTCTAATCCTGGCTCCGGCATTTGTCTGCTGTGGGACCTTGGGCAAGTCACTTTGCTTCTCTGAGCCTCCGTTACCTCATCTGTAAAATGGGGATCGAGGCTGTGAGCCCCACATGGGACAGGGACTGTGTTCAACTTGTTTTTCTTCTATCCACCCCAGTGCTTAGTACAGTGGCTTGCACGTAGTTAGCGCTTAACCCATACCACAATTATTATTATTAGTGGATAAAGCACCGGGCTGGGAATCAGAAGGACCTGGGTTCTAATCCTGCTCTGCCACTTGTCTGCTTGGATTTCATTCATTCATTCATTCATTCAGTCGTATTTATTGAGCGCTTACTGTGTGCAGAGGACTGTACTAAGCGCTGGGGAAGTACAAGTTGGCAACATATAGGATGGGGAGGGGGAGGAGGGGGCTCAGTCTGGGAAGGCCTCCTGGAGGAGGTGAGCTCTCAGGCTTTGAAGAGATGAGGTCACTGAGGCTCAGAGAAGTGAAGTGACTTGCCCAAGGTCACACAGCAGACAAGTGGCAGAAGCGGGATTAGAACCCATGACCTCCGACTCCCAAGCAAGGGCTTTTTCCACTGAGCCACTCTGCTTCTCAGGAGATCAGTGGTGTGAAAAGGCTAGGGAAAACTAAAGTTCTCGACGCTGTGAAGATTGTCTTGCGCACTCTGAAGAAGAACCGATTTGTGCTTAAATGGAAGATGAAATTCTCTCCTTGGGCTGAAAGATAAATGTGTTTTTTGGGAGAAAAATATAGGCTGTGGTGCCATCTTCTGGGCCTTAAAGTGGGGAGATAGCCACTATGATGTTCCCCCAAAAATCAAGACAGAAAATTCCCATTCAAATCTGCTGCCCGAGGGTTTGTCTCTTAAGGACTTCGATTCCCTTTCATTCCCCCATTTGGCTCCCAGGAATACCCAGAATCTGAGCCAATTTCACGTGAGGAAATAGTTATTATTAAACTGAGGCCCCAAGAGGTGGGGTCATTTGGGAGTCAGTTAATCACATTTATTGAGCGCTTTCTGTGTGCCCAGCACTTTACTAAGCGCTTGGGGGAGGACACTAGGATATTAAACAGACGCATTCCCTGCCCACAACAGTGCTTTGCACATAGTAAGCGCTTAATAAATGCCATCATTATTGTTATTAGAGAGAGCTGGGGCAGTACAGCTGAATGGAAAGAGCCCGGGAGACCTGGCTTTTCGTTCATTCATTCATTCAATCGTATTTATTGAGTGCTGAGCACTGTACTAAGCGCTTGGAAAGTACAGTTCCGCAACAGATAGAGACAATTCCTACCCAACAATAGGCTCACAATCTAGAAGGGGGAGACTGACAACAAAACAAAACAATAACATCAAAATAGAGAAATAGAATTATATACGCATCATTAATCAATCAATCAATCATATTTATTGAGCACTTACTGTGTGCAGAGCACTGTACTAAGCGCTTGGGAAGTACAAGTTGGCAACATATAGAGACAGTTCCTACCCAACAGTGGGCTCACAGTCTAGAAGGGGGAGATAGAGAACAAAACCAAACATACTAACAAAATAAAATAAATAGAATAGATATGTACAAGTAAGATAAATAAATAAATAAATAGAGTGATAAATATGTACAAACATATATACATATATACAAGTGCTGTGTAATCTCAACACTGGCACTGTCCCTCAGAAAACAAAACAAAAACAAAACCAAACATACTAACAAAATAAAATAAATAGAATAGATATGTACAAGTAAGATAAATAAATAAATAAATAGAGTGATAAATATGTACAAACATATATACATATATACAGGTGCTGTGTAATCTCAACACTGGCACTGTCCCTCAGAAAACAAAACAAAACAATAATATCAAAATAGATAAATAGGATTATATACACATCATTAATCTCACCTCTGGCACTGCCCCTCTCCCCTGCTGTGTGGTCTTGGCCAAATCACTTAACCTCTCTGAGAATCAATCAATCAGTTGTATTTATTGAGCACTTATGGTATACAGAGCACTTGGGAGAGTATAATACAACCTTGTCCTCTCTCGGATTATGAGCCGGATGAGTGACATGGATTGAGTCCGAGCCGATAAACCGGTTTCTACCTCAGCACTTAGCACAGTGCTTGGCACAGAGTGGAAGGAGCAAAACCCCCTTTATTTCCCCCTCATCGTGCCCCTCTTTTATCCAGCTCTGAGCAGTTCCTTATATGTTTTTTTGTCATTTTTCAGTGGTATTTGTCAAAGGCTTACTATGTGTCCATGTCCCACATAATAATAATAATATGGCATTTATTAAGCGCTTACTATGTGCCAAGCACTGTTCTAAGCGCTGAATCAATCAATCAATCAATCAATCATATTTATTGAGCGCTTACTGTGTGCAGAGCACTGTACTAAGCGCTTGGGAAGTCCAAGTTGGCAACATATAGAGACGGTCCCTACCCAACAGTGGGCTCACAGTCTAGAAGGGGGAGACAGAGAACCAAACCAAGCATATTAACAAAATGGGGCTCACAGTCTCAATCCTCTTTTTACAGTTGAGGCACAGAGAAGTTAAGTGAACCGCGAAACGTCACTCAGAAGACAAGTGGCGGAGCTGGGATTATTCATTCCTTCATTCGATCGTATTTATTGAGCGCTTACTGTGTGCAGAGCGCTGTACTAAGCGCTTGGGAAGTCCAAGTTGGCAACACAGAGAGACGGTCCCTACCCAAAAGCAGGCTCACAGTCTAGAAAGGGGAGACGGACAACAAAACAAAACATATAAACCAAATGAAATAAATAGAATAAATATGTACATGGAAAATAAATTAGGAGTAATAAATGTGTACAAACATATATAGACTGTGAGCCCACTGTTGGGTAGGGACTGTCTTTATATGTTGCCAATTTGTACTTCCCAAGCACTTAGTACAGTGCTCTGCACATAGTAAGCGCTCAATAAATACGATTGATGATGATATATACAGGATTAGAACCCAGGCTCTCCGATTCCCAGGCCCGGTCTCTTTCTACTAGGCCACGCTGCTTTTCCTAAGCTTGGAGTTTCCTCCGCTGCTCAAAAACCTCCCCGCTTCCTTCCGCTCCGGCTCACGGGACTTCCTGCTAAGAATTTCCAAGCCAGTCCATCCCTGATTCTCATTAGCGCCGTTAATTGTCTCAAGAGCACAAACGGCTGAATGAATCCCCAGCCTCGGCCGGTGGCGGAAATTGAGCTTTCCGAAAGCCGTCGTCGCTAAACGTGGCCAAAGCACCAGTCAAGGAACACGATCCCATACTAAGGAATGCCCTTTATTCATCACCAGAAGCAGGAAAGATCCTTGAAACTTTCCATTTTCTGACATCCTGCCTTCCAGGATATTGTACAATGGAGGGCGGCTATAAATATCCCCTGAAAAACACTAAGAAACTTTAGACGCGCAATCCAATTTTCATTAGCTGGACGAACCGAGGCGGGGCAGTGTTAGAAGCGACCTCTGAGGTTTGTCCAAATTAATTTGGATTTATTTAATGCTTTCCAAACCCCCGGGGCCTCCTCCGGCTAGAAAGATAGAATATCCTCGTTTACAGAAACTCAGAAATGGGGAATGAGTTGCAACTTTCCTACTGTAAGGGGATCCCTGAAAATCGGCATTAGGATTCATTCGTTCGTCCGATCGTATTTATTGAGCGCTCACTGGGTGCAGAGCACTGTACTAAGCGCTTGGGAGACGGGGCTAGAAGCGAGAGGCAGGGATCTCCCTATGTCAAATTTTCTTTTGTACTCAAAGACGTCAGTGATGGGTGGGTGGCGAGGGTTAAGGTGCTTAGAACAGTGCTTTGCACATAGTAAGCGCTTAATAAATGCCATCATTATTATTATTATTATTAAGGTATGTGGGGCAGAGAGGGCCAATGTTCATTCATTCATTCATTCAATCATATTTATTGAGCGCTTACTGTGTGCAGAGCACTGTACTAAGCGCTTGGGAAGAACAATTTGGCACATATAGAGACGGTCCCCACCCAACAATGGGCTCACAGTCTAGAACTGGGGAGACAGCCAACAGAACAAAACATATTAACGAAATAAAATAAATAGAAAGGCTCGTGATGGTGACCCTATAATCAATTGATCAGTCAATCAATTTATGGTAGTTACTGAGCACTAACTATCTGCAGAGCACTGTACTGGACTGTCCCAAGGGCTTAAATACAGTTCTTTGCACACAGTAAGCGCTCAATAAATACGATTGAATGAATGAATGAGTTAGTAGGTACGTTCCCTGCCAACAGTGAGCTTAGTCAGTCAGTCAGACGTATTTATTGAGTGCTTACCGTGTACAGAGCACTGTACTAAGCGCTTAGGAGAGTACAACAGAACAATAAACAGACACATCGATTCATTCAATCGTATTTATTGAGCGCTTACTGTGTGCAAAGAACTGTATTAAGCCCTTGGGGCAGTTCAGTACAGCAGAGTACTGCCCATAGTGAGCTTAGTCTGTCAGTCAAACGTATTTATTGAGCGCTTACTGTGTGGCGAGCACTGTACTAAGCGTTTGGAGAGTACAAAAGAACCATAAACAGACACATTCATTCATTCATTCATTCAATCATATTTATTGAGCGTTTACTGTGTCCAGAGCACTGTACTAAGTGCTTGGGAGAGTACAATAGAACCATAGACACATTCATTCCTTCATTCAATCATATTTATTGAGTGCTTACTGTGTGCAGAGCACTGTACTAAACGCTTGGGAGAGTACAGTCACCAGTGCTCTGCACACAGTAAGCGCTCAATAAAAAATAATAATAATGATGATGGCATTTGTTAAGCGCTTACTACGTGCCAAGCACTGTTCTAAGCCCTGGGGCGATACAAGGTGATTACCTTGGCACATAGTAGGCACTTAACAAATGCCATCATTATTATGATTATTTATTGAGCGCTTACTGTGTGCAGAGCACTGTTCTAAGCCCTGGGGAGATATAAGGTGATCAGGTTGTCCCACATGGGGCTCACAGTCTTCATCCCCATTTTCCAGATGAGGGAACTGAGGCCTAGAGAAGTGAAGTGACTTGCCCAATATCACACAGCAGACATAATAGGTGCTTAACAAATCAATCAATCAATCAGTCATATTTATTGAGCGCTTACTGTGTGCAGAGCACTGTACTTAGCGCTTGGGAAGTACAAGTTGGCAACATATAGAGACGGTCCTTACCCAACAGCAGGCTCACAGTCTAGAAGGGGGAGACAGAGAACAAAACAAAACATATTAACAAAATAAAATAAATAGAATAGCTATGTACAAGTAAAATAAATAAATAAATAAAGCCATCATCATTATTATTATTATATTTATTGAGCGCTTACTGTGTGCAGAGCACTGTTCTAAGCCATGGGGAGATACAAGGTGATCAGGTTGTCCCATGGGGGGCTCACAGTCGTCATCCCCATTTTACAGATGAGGTCACTGAGGCCTAGAGAAGTGCAGTGACTTCCCCAGTGTCACACAGCTGACACGTGGCGAAGCTGGGATTCAAACCCATGACCTCTGACTCCAAAGCCCGGGCTCTTTCCACTGAGCCACGCTACGAATGAATGAGCGAGTGAACGAATGAACGAGTATTTATTACTCTATTTGTTTATTTATTTTATTTGTACATATTTATTCTATTTATTTTATTTTGTTAATATGTCTTGTCTTGTTCTCTGTCTCCCCCTTCTAGACTGTGAGTCCGCTGTTGGGCAGGGACCGTCTCTATATGTTGCCAACTTGGACTTCCCAAGCGCTTAGTCCAGTGCTCTGCACACAGTAAGCGCTCAATAAATACGATTGAATGAATGAATGAATGAACATATTTTTTCTATTTATTTTATTTTGTGAATATGTCTTGTTTTGTTGTCTGTCTCCCCCTTCTAGCCTGTAAGCCCACTGTTGGGTAGGGACCGTCTCTATATGTTGCCAACTTGGACTTCCCAAGCGCTTAGTCCAGTGCTCTGCACACAGTAAGCGCTCAATAAATACGATTGAATGAATGAATGAACATATTTATTCTATTTATTTTATTTTGTTAATATGTCTTGTCTTCTTCTCTGTCTCCCCCTTTGAGACTGTGAGCCCGCTGTTGGGTAGGGACCGGCTCTAGATGTTGCCAACTTGGACTTCCCAAGCGCTTAGTACAGTGCTCTGCACCCAGTAAGCACTCAGTAGCCTTTTAGACTGTGAGCCCACTGTTGGGTAGGGACCGTCTCTATGTGTTGCCAACCTGTACTTCCCAAGCGCTTAGTCCAGTGCTCTGCACCCAGTAAGCGCTCAATAAATACGATTGATTGATTGATCGATTGATCAATAAATACGATTGAATGAATGAATGAATGAACATATTTATTCTATTTATTTTATTTTGGGTAGGGTTGGGTAGGGTAGGGACCGTCTCTAGATGTTGCCGACTTGTACTTCCCAAGCGCTTAGTCCAGTGCTCTGCACCCAGTAAGCGCTCAATAAATACGATTGATTGATTGATTGATTGATCAATAAATACAATGAATGAATGAATGAATGAATGGACATATTCATTCTATTTATTTTATTTTGGGTAGGGTTGGGTAGGGTAGGGACCGTCTCTAGATGTTGCCGACTTGTACTTCCCAAGCGCTTAGTCCAGTGCTCTGCACCCACTAAGCGCTCAGTAAATACGATTGATTGATTGATTGATCAATAAATACGATTGAATGAATGAATAAATGAACATATTTATTCTATTTATTTTATTTTGGGTAGGGTTGGGTAGGGTAGGGACCGTCTCTAGATGTTGCCGACTTGTACTTCCCAAGCGCTTAGTCCAGTGCTCTGCACCCAGTAAGCGCTCAATAAATACGATTGATTGATTGATCGATTGATCAATAAATACGATTAATGAATGAATGAATGAATGAACATATTCATTCTATTTATTTTATTTTGGGTAGGGTGGGGACCGTCTCTAGATGTTGCCGACTTGTACTTCCCAAGCGCTTAGTCCAGTGCTCTGCACCCAGGAAGCGCTCAATAAATACGATTGAATGAATGAACGAACGCGCGAACGAACGCACGAACGCACGAACGAACGAACGAACGAACGAACGAACGAACGAACGAACGAACGAACGAACGAACGAACGAACGAACGAACGAACGAACGAACGAACGAACGAACGAACGAACGAACGAACGAACGAACGAACGAACGAACGATCTCCCTCTGCTCCCTGCTGCCCCAGCAGCCCCCAGTGCCGGTCCCGGCCGCCAGGGGGCGCCGCTCCCCGCCCGCGCCTGGCCCCGCCCACTCCGCGCTGCCATTGGTCCGTCCCCTCCGGCGATGCCCGCTGATTGGCGGGGGCCTCCAGGCCACGCCCCCTCGGGAGTTTAAAGCCCGCGGCGTGGACGGGGAGAGCGGTCCTGCGGGGATGGAGGGGATGGGGATGGAGATGGAGAAGGGTCAGGGGTCACGGCCGCGGAGGCTTCTGGGACTCATGCTAGGGCTACTGCTGGACTTGTCCGGTCCGGGCCTGGGCCTCAGTCGGACTGGCCTCTTCCCCTACGGCCCCAACCAGGGCGACCTGCAGCTGCAGCCCGGCGACGACAGGGTGGCCCCACCTCTCCTACTCCGAAACCGACTCCACTTCTACCAACTGGACGCCCTGCACAACGTCTATGTGAGGGTCGGGGCCCGGGGAGAGGGACTGGCCCTCGGGGAGGGAGGCCCGAATGGACGGATCTTCGGCGGGGGGGAAAGGGCAACCCCTTCTATCAATCAATCAAGCGTATTTATTGAGCGCTTACTGTGTGCAGAGCACTGGACTAAGCGCTTGGGAAGTCCAAGTTGGCAACGTATAGACTGGGAGCCCGCTGTTGGGTAGGGACTGTCTCTAGATGTTGCCGACTTGAGCACACAGTAAGCGCTCAAGAAATACCATTGAATGAATGAGTGTTGCCGACTTGGACTTCCCAAGCGCTTAGTCCAGTGCTCTGCACGCAGTAAGCGCTCAGTAAATACCGTTGAATGAATGAATGTTGCCGACTTGGACTTCCCAAGCTCTTGGTCCAGTGCTCTGCACACAGTAAACGCTCAAGAAGTACCATTGAATGAATGAATGCTGCCGACTTGGACTTCCCAAGCTCTTAGTCCAGTGCTCTGCACGCAGTAGGCGCTCAATAAATACCGTTGAATGAATGAATGTTGCCGACTTGGACTTCCCAAGCGCTTAGTCCAGTGCTCTGCACGCAGTAAGCGCTCAAGAAATACCGTTGAATGAATGATTGTTGCCGATTTGGACTTCCCAAGCTCTTAGTCCAGTGCTCTGCACGCAGTAGGCGCTCAATAAATACCGTTGAATGAATGAATGTTGCCGACTTGGACTTCCCAAGCGCTTAGTCCAGTGCTCTGCACGCAGTAAGCGCTAAATAAATACCGTTGAATGAATGAATGTTGCCGACTTGGACTTCCCAAGCTCTTAGTACAGTGCTCTGCACACAGTAAGCGCTCAATAAATACCGTTGATTGAATGAATGTTGCCGACTTGGACTTCCCAAGCTCTCAGTACAGTGCTCTGCACGCAGTAAGCGCTCAAGAAATACCGTTGAATGAATGAATGTTGCCGACTTGGACTTCCCAAGCGCTTAGTCCAGTGCTCTGCACGCAGTAAGCGCTCAGTAAATACCGTTGAATGAATGAATGTTGCCGACTTGGACTTCCCAAGCTCTTAGTACAGTGCTCTGCACACAGTAAGCGCTCAATAAATACCGTTGATTGAATGAATGTTGCCGACTTGGACTTCCCAAGCTCTTAGTACAGTGCTCTGCACGCAGTAAGCGCTCAAGAAATACCGTTGAATGAATGAATGTTGCCGACTTGGACTTCCCAAGCGCTTAGTCCAGTGCTCTGCACGCAGTAAGCGCTCAGTAAATACCGTTGAATGAATGAATGTTGCCGACTTGGACTTCCCAAGCGCTTAGTCCAGTGCTCTGCACGCAGTAAGCGCTCAAGAAATACCGTTGAATGAATGATTGTTGCCGATTTGGACTTCCCAAGCGCTTAGTCCAGTGCTCTGCACACAGTAAGCGCTCGATTTTATTGTGTTAGTATGTTTGGTTTTGTTCTCTTGTCTCCCCCTTCTAGACTGTGAGCCCACCGTTGGGTAGGGACTGTCTCTATATGTTGCCAACTTGTACTTCCCAAGCGCTTGGTACAGTGCTCTGCACACAGTAAGCGCTCAATAAATACGATTGATTGATTGAATGAATGAATGAACCCCTCCACACCTCGGCCTCTTGGTCCCGAAATAATAATAATAATAATGGTATTTATTAAGCGCTTACTATGTGCAAAGCACTGTTCCAAGCGCTGGGGGGATACAAGGCGATCAGGTTGTCCTAGGGGGGGCTCACAGCCTTCATCCCCATTTTACAGATGAGGGAACTGAGGCCCAGAGAAGTGAAGTGACTTGCCCCAAGTCACACAGCTGACAATTGGCAGAGTCGGTATTTGAACCCCTGACCTCTGACTCCAAAGCCCGGGCTCTTTCCACGGAGCCGCGCTGCTTCTCCGTTGCTCCTGTTGCTTAACAAACACCAACGTTATTATTATTAATCCCGTCTCCGTCACGACTGCTGGGTGACCTGGGGCGAGTCGCTTCACTTCTCTGGGCCTCAGGTGGCTCATCTGGAAAATGGGGATGGAGGCCGTGAGCCCCACGTGGGGCAGCGTCCAATCCAATTTGCCTGTATCCGCCCCAGCGCTTAGTACAGTGCCTTATCAAATGCCGTCATTATTATTATTAGATTATTATTATTACTGTGGTATTTGTTAAGCGTGTACTCGGTGCCAGGCACTGTTCTAAGCACCGGGATAGATACAACTGTGAGCCCACTGTTGGGTAGGGACCGTCTCTATATGTTGCCAATTTGTACTTCCCAAGCACTTAGTACAGTGCTCTGGACACAGTAAGCGCTCAATAAATGCGATTGATGATGATGATGATGATGATATTATCGTTATTAATCCCACCTCTGCCACTTGTCTGCTGGGCGACCTTGGGGAAGTCGCTACTCTCAGCGTGGCTCGGTGGAAAGAGCCCAGGCTTGGGGGGTCAGAGGATGTGGGTTCTAATCCCGGCTCCACTACTTGTCTGCTGGGTGACCTTGGGCAAGCCCCTTAACCTCTCTGGGCCTCAGTTACCTCATCTGTAAAATGGGGATTGAGACTGTGAGCCCCACATGGGACAACCTTGTATTTCATTCATTCAATCGTATTTATTGAGCGCTTACTGTGTGCGTTGCACTGTACTAAGCGCTTGGGAAGTACAAACTGGCAACATATAGAGACGGTCCCTACCCAACAGCGGGCTCACAGTCGTATCTATCCCGGTGCTTAGAACAGTGCCTGGCACCGAGTACACGCTTAACAAATACCGCAATAATAATAATAATCTGATCCCGGGCCCCGGGTAGAAAACCAGTGTAAGCAGGGAATGTGTCCAGTTTGGTCGTCTCCCAAGCGCTTAGTGCAGTGCTGCACACCCAGTAAGCGCTCAATAAGTACGATTGGATGAGAAACCCCTTAAGGTGAGGGGTCGCTGGGCCCCGACCTCTGATTTGCGCAGCCCCCCAACCACCGGACAACTCTCCGGGAAGGGGAAGCAGGATTTGGCCTAGGACCAGCGGAACATGGGAACAGCTCCATGTCCTGTCCCGCTCCAGGCCCGGAGTTCAGCGCTGGAAGTGGGGGCTCTATTTTCCCCACCGATCTGGAATCCCTCCGTCAATCGATGGTATTTATTAAGCTCCTACTATGTGCAGAGAACTGTACTAAGCGCCGGGGAGACTCCAAAACATCAGAATTAGCCTTCCTATAATGAGGTGGAAGGAGGGATTCTAGCTTGGCTCAGTTTAGAGACCCCCCCCTCTTCCCCTGAACCTCCGTATCCCATTTCCTGTTGCATTGTTTTGTTCCCCCCCAGGACTTCCCAAAGCGGCCCGTTGTCCTCTGTCCTTTTCCGTTTTCCCGAGCCCGGAGTCCAGCCTGCCACTCAGCCGCTTCAGAGCGAGCCTTGCGTCGGAGAAAACCTTAAACTCCGCTGGCTTTTTTCCCATTTCCTCCCCCCCACGTTGAATAGTTAGCTTTGTCCCCCCCGAGGATTTTCCTTAGGACCCCATAAGTGGAAAACCCTCTTACCCTCAACAACAAGTTGTTGCCAACTTGTACTTCCCAAGCGCTTAGTACAGTGCTTTTAGACTGTGAGCCCACTGTTGGGTAGGGACTGTCTCTATATGTTGCCAATTTGTACTTCCCAAGCGCTTAGTACAGTGCTCTGCACATAGTAAGCGCTCAATAAATACGATTGATGATGATGATGAGTGCTCTGCACACAGTAAGTGCTCAATAAATACGATTGATTGATTGATTGCTTGAGAAGCAGCGTGGCTCAGTGGAAGGAGCCCGGGCTTTGGAGTCAGAGGCCGTGGGTTCAAATCCCGGCTCCACCAATTGTCGGCTGGGTGACTTTGGGCAAGTCGCTTCGCTTCTCTGTGCCTCAGTTACCTCATCTGTAAAATGGGGATGAAGATCGTGAGCCCCCCCCGGGGGACAACCTGATCACCTTGTAACCTCCCCAGCGCTTAGAACAGTGCTTTGCACATAGTAAGCGCTTAATAAATGCCATTATTATTATTGTTATTACTCCCCCCGGCCCCCCAAAAAGGCATTTGCAACTGAATTTTCTCCCACCCGGGGGCAGATTCCGCAGAGGACTCGAGGGAGAGCTGTTTGTGTCCACACTTCCTCCCTTCAAAGCCCTACTGAGTCTTCTAGACTGTGAGCCCACTGTTGGGTAGGGACCGTCTCTATACGTTGCCAACTTGTTCTTCCCAAGCGCTTAGTACAGTGCTCTGCACACAGTAAGCGTTCAATAAATACGATTGAATGAATGAATGAGTAGTGAGAGCTCGCCTCCTCCAAGAGGCCTTCCCATACTGAGCCCCCTTTTTCCTCTCCTCCTCATCACCCCCGCCCTACCTCCTTCCCCTCCCCACAGTACCTGTATATATGTTTGTACAGATTTATTACTCTATTTATTTTACTATTTACTGTTCTATTTTGTTAATGATGTGCATTCAGCTTTAATTTTTTTATGGCATTTATTAAGCGCTTACTATGTGCAGAGCACTGTTCTGAGCGCTGGGGAGGTTACAAGGCGATCAGGTCGTCCCACAGGGGCCTTTAATTCTATTTGTTCCGACGACTTGACACCCGTCCACATGTTTTGTTTTGTCGTCCGTCTCCCCCTTCTAGACTGTGAGCCCGTCGTCGGGTAGGGACCGTCTCTATATCAATCAATCAATCAATCGTATTTATTGAGCGCTTACTATGTGCAGAGCACTGTACTAAGCGCTTGGGAAGTACAAATTGGCAACACACAGAGACAGTCCCTACCCAACAGTGGGCTCACAGTCTAAAAGGGGGAGACAGAGAACAGAACCAAACATACCAACAAAATAGGTGGCGGGCGGACATCCAGATGGAACTCTATATGTTGCCAAGCGCTTAGTCCAGTGCTCTGCACACAGTAAGCGCTCAATAAATACGAATGAATGAATGAATGAATCAATCAATCAATCCATTCCTAGCAGAAGCCCAAGGGCCCAGGATCTTATATCCAGGAGCTTCTCCTCGTTGGCCAGGGAATGTGTCCGTGTGTTGTTGCAGTGGACTCTCCCAAGCGCTTAGCCCAGTGCTCTGCACCCGGTGAGTGCTCAATAAGCACACTTGAAGGGACGATTGAATGAAGTTTCTGCAAAGGAGAGAGGACTGCATCTCCCCCCGGTTGGACATCCTGTCCCCTCCTCCCACGGATCGAGCCGCAGTTGAGTTGTCCTGGCCTTCGCAGCTGTGTCCAGCTGTTGTCTGGACGCGGGCCAGCGGGCCGAGGGGAAGAGGTCACGTGCGGAGGAAAACCCTTTCGCCGCCAGATCGCATTCCGGGCCGGTCGGGCCCGGTGGGGGTGACCTTCCCCCCCTGGCCGGTTTCCTCCTGCCCAGAGGACCGGCTCAGAACGCCCCAAATGCTTGGGCCGCCATTCATTCAATCATATCAACGCTTTCTGTGTGCAGAACACTGTACTAAGCGCTTGGGAGAGTACAGTGCAACAGTAAACAGGCACAGTTCCTGCCCACAGCGAGCCCTACCTAGCCTCCTGGATAACAGGGAGGCGGTGTGGCTCAGTGGAAATAATAATAATAACAATAATGATGAGGGCATTTATTAAGCGCTTACTATGTGCAAAGCACCGTTCTAAGCGCTGGGGAGGTTACAAGGTGATCAGGTTGTCCCACGGGGAGCTCACATTTTACAGATGAGGGAACTGAGGCACAGTGAAGTGACTTGCCCAGAGTCACGCAGCTGACAGTCGGCGGAGCCGGGATTTGAACCCACGACCTCTGACTCCAAAGTCCGGGCTCTTTGTACCGAGCCACGCTGAAAGATAAATGACTTTGCCCGAAGTCTCCCTGCGGGCCAAGGGGCTGTGAGTTTTAACAATCAATCAATCGTTCGTATCTATTGAGCGCTTACTGTGTGCAGAGCACTGTACTAAGCGCTTGGGAAGTACAAGTTGGCAACATATAGAGACGGTCCCTACCCAACAGTGGGCTCACAGTCTAGAAGGGGGAGACAGAGAACAAAACAAAACATGTTAACAAAATAAAATAGAATAGATAGGTACAAATAAAATAAATAGAGTAATAAATAGAGTATCCCCCCGCCCCCTTAATCCTTAAATCCACCCAGATACTTCAACTGCTCTCCCTCTCTTTCCCCCAGCCCCTTCCCTAGTTCCCACCAACTCCCTGGAAAAGAGCAAATACAAAAAAAAAAAAAATGTCGTCCCAATGTCGTTAACCTCCCTGGGCCTCAGTTTCCTCATCCGTAAAATGGGAATGATGCTCGGGACCTCTTTCTGTCTCATGGGAGGCTACACCGAGGACACTGTGTGGCTGCGCTTTAGGAGAATAAAACCCCGGGGCAAAGTGGTTTTGGGCCCTTAGAATGACTGATCTCCTTGGCTTCTGTGTTTCAAAGAAGGGGGGTTTAATAGTGTTGGTATTTAAGCGCTTACTATGTGCAAAGCACTGTTCTAAGCGCCGCGGGGAACACAAGGAAATCAGGTTGTCCCACGTGGGGCTCACATGTTAAGCGCTTACTATGTGCAAAGCACTGTTCTAAGCGCCGGGGAGGTTACAAGGTGATCAGGTTGTCCCACTGGGGGCTCACAATTTTAATCCCCATTTTCCAGATGAGGGAACTGAGGCCCAGAGAAGTGAAGTGACTTGCCCAAAGCTGATGGTGGGGCCAGGATTTGAACCCATGACCTCTGACTCCAAAGCCCGGGCTCTTTCCACCGAGCCACCTGATTTCTTAGGAGGACAATGGAAAGAGATAAAGGAAAGGGTCATCTGTAAAAAAAAGAACTGGAATCAGCACTGATACCCATTGTTTACCCCCGGAGCGAAATCAATCAATCAATCGTATTTATTGAGCACTTACTGTGTGCAGAGCACTGTACTAAACGCCTGGGAAGTACAAGCTGGCAACATATAGAGACAGTGCCTACCCAACAGTGAGCTCACAGTCTAGAAGGGGGAGACAGAGAACAAAACAAAACATATTAACAAAATAGAATAGAAACATAGAATAGAAACACTGTACTGACCTCTTTTTTTTAATTTAATGGTATTCATTAAGCACTTACTCTGTCAAACACTGTTCTAAGCTTTGGGGTAGCTACAAGTGAATTAAGTTAGACATGGTCCCTGTCCCTCACGGGGCTCACAGTCTAAATAGGAGGGGCAACGGGGGGAACTGTGACTTGCCTAAGGTCACACAACAAGCATCTGGCGGAATTAGAACCCAGGTCCTCGGACTCCCAAGCCCACGCTCTTTGCACGAGGCCACGCTGCTTGAGAGCGTACACCGGCGGCTGGATGAGTGCTCCCTGCCCTCGGGAACCCACGTTCCAGAAGGCGTCCATAAAAGCGTTCTCATCATCATCATCATCATCAATCGTATTTATTGAGCGCTTACTATGTGCAGAGCACTGTACTAAGCGCTTGGGAAGTTCTGGATTCTGGGCTGGCTAGCCCGTGAGAGGGCATGGTACTGAGAGCCAAGTGGGCAAATCCCAGAAGAAGCCATGGGCAGCCGAATGACCAAGGGAGTCCACTACCACTCCCACCAGAGACGTGGGCGATGCCGTGGCCTGCTTATTCATTCATTCATTTATTGAGCGCTTACTGCTTATGCTTATTCATTCATTCAACCGCATTTATTGAGCGCTTACTGCTTATGCTTATTCATTCATTCACTCAACCGCATTTATTGAGCGCTTACTGCTTATGCTTATTCATTCATTCACTCACTCAACCGCATTTATTGAGCGCTTACTGCTTATGCTTATTCATTCATTCACTCAACCGCATTTATTGAGCGCTTACTGCTTATGCTTATTCATTCACTCAACCGCATTTATTGAGCGCTTACTGCTTATGCTTATTCATTCACTCAACCGCATTTATTGAGCGCTTACTGCTTATGCTTATTCATTCACTCACTCAACCGCATTTATTGAGCGCTTACTGCCTATGCTTATTCATTCATTCACTCAACCACATTTATTGAGCGCTTACTGCTTATGCTTATTCATTCACTCACTCAACCGCATTTATTGAGCACTTACTGCTTATGCTTATTCATCCATTCACTCACTCAACCGCATTTATTGAGCGCTTACTGCTTATGCTTATTCATTCATTCACTCAACCGCATTTATTGAGCGCTTACTGCTTCTGAGCAGCCACCAGAGCCGAGCCTCCATCGGTCGGTTTGGCGGGCGAACCGTCGTCCGATCGGGAAAGGAAAATTTTCCCCGGCCCCTTTGATTTCTCCCACAACTTTGGCTTCAGAAGAGACGGACGGACGGACGGAGCTCCCTGGGGTACCAGCTAATGAGCCACATCCTTTGAGTCCCCCGTGCCGCAAGGCTTAATTCTTTGGCATTTTGACAATTCGGGGGCCGGGCAGGGGGAGAGCCCCGTGGAGGCAGCCATGGAAGAGGGAACGGTGTTGGTTGGTTGAAGGAGTGCTGCTAAAAGGCCCCGGGCTTAGCGCTTTCTGCCCGTCCTTTCTTGGAAAGGGACTGTTAGGAAAGGTCTCCATCTGTGTTTCATTAGGATTTTTCAGTGCGGAGTCTTCTGGGGGAGGGGATGGAAGCCATCCTGTGTTTGTGTGTGAGAGAGGGAAAGAGATATGACCAGAAGCTTTGGCTTGAGGTGGGAGGTCAGAGTCCGTTGTTGCTGGAAAAACACCCCCTTTCCTACCCCTCTCAGCCAACACAGCCAGATTCCAGACTCTTGATCCCAACGGGACTCCCTTTTATCTCCAAAGGGGGTGGCCGGGTTGGGTGGGATTGTCCCGTAACTTGTTTCAAGCCTATCTGATGGAAAAAGATCCCCTGCCCCTACCGATCTGTCGTCCTATTTCTGTAAGACCGAACAGTATGTTTAATAATAATAACGATGGCATTTATTAAGTGCTTACTATTTGCAGAGCGCTCTTCTAAACCCTGGGGATTTTACAAGGTGATCAGGTTGGCCCACGGGGGGCTCACAGTCTTCAGCCCCATTTTACAGTTGAGGGAACTGAGGCCCAGAGAAGTGAAGTGCCCCAAGTCACCCAGCTGATGATTGGTGGAGCCGGGATTTGAACCCGTGACCTCTGACTCCAAAGCCCGGGCTCTTTCCACTGAGCCACGCTGCTTCTCCTATTTCCCAAAGCCAAGAGTCTGGGACAAAGCCAACAGATTTTTTAACCTTTCCCCAGGGCTTACTACAGTGCTGAGCTCCAACTAAGTAAGCATGCCCTCTCCATCCCCCCCATCTTACCTCCTTCCCTTCCCCACAACACCCGTATATATGTATATATGTTTATACATATTTATTACTCTATTTTAGTTGTACATATCTATTTTATTTTATTTTGTTAGTATGTTTGGTTTTGTTCTCTGTCTCCCCCTTTTAGACTGTGATCCCACTGTTGGGTAGGGACTGTCTCTAGATGTTGCCAACTTGTACTTCCCAAGCACTTAGTACAGTGCTCTGCACACAGTAAGCGCTCAATAAATACGATTGATTGATTGAGGCCCTAAATGTAATCAGTGATAACAGCTCAAAGCTAGTCCCACAATCAGCCTTGCGATTGTATGTAGGAACCCTGTCTTTGGGACCCAAATAAGATCCTTTTTGTGTCAGAGGGTTATCAGGGCTTTTAAAGTGTGGTTGGAAAAGCCAATTCCTTGGAGTTGGGCCCCACCCCCTGAAAAGTTTGATTCCTTGTTTTGACGTGGGCCCTTATTTAATCCAGTAATAATAATAATAATAATAATAATAATGACATTTGTTAAGCGCTTACTATGTGCAAAGCACTGTTCTAAGCGCTGGGGAGGATACACGTGGGGCTCCCAGTCTTCATCCCCATTTTACAGGTGAGGGAACTGAGGCGCAGAGAAGTGAAGCGACTCGCCCAAAGTCACACAGCTGATGAGTGGCAGAGCCGGGATTCGAACCCATGACCTCTGACTCCCAAGCCCGGGCTCTTTCCACTGAGCCACGTTCTGTTAATGTCTGTTTCCCCCCTAGATTGCAAGCTCACTGTGGGCAGGGAATGGGAACGAAGCAGCATGGCCTAATGGATAGCCCTTGTCTGCTGTGTGACCATGGGCAAGTCACTTAACTGCTCTGGGCCTCAGCTACCTCACCTGGGAAATGGGGATTAAGACTGTGAGCCCCATGTGGGACAAGGACTGTGTCCAACCCGATTATCTTATACCTAACCCAGCGCTTAGTACAGTGCCTGGCACATTCATTCATTCATTCAATCGTCTTTTTTGAGCGCTTACTGTGTGCAGAGCACTGTTCTAAGCACTGGGGAGGTTACAAGGTGATCAGGTTGTCCCTCGGGGGGCTCACACGTCTGGTGGCATGACAAAATGAAACGTTTCTCACACGCCCACGCACTCTCAATCAATCGTATTTATTGAGCGCTTACTGTGTGCAGAGCACTGTACTAAGCGCTTGGGAAGTACAAGTTGGCAACATATAGAGACAGTCCCTACCCAACAGTGGGCTCACAGTCTAAAAGTCTAAACTTTTAGACTTCTTAGTCTAAAAGTCTAAACTCTCGGGATATAATGCGACTCTGTGTATCGCCGGAAGGGATGCCAGCCTCAACTTCATCATCATCAATCATATTTATTGAGCGCTTACTGTGTGCAGAGCACTGTACTAAGCGCTTGGTAAGTACAAGTTGGCAACATATAACTTCCTCCCCCGGGGGTGCTCGCCGGAGCCGGGGTGCACTCGGGAAAGTCGTGGGGGCCGCTTGGATTGCAGTTGTGGCCTCCTCGCCTACGCCGGCTGAGAACGGACTGGTAAAATGGACCGGTTTTGAGTTTTCCTTCCTCCGTCCTGTTGTCTCCCCAACCCATCTTTGAGTGGGGGTGTCTAGCGGTGAGGCGGGGAGGAGAGAGGTGGCCAGCCCGGAACGATTCGGTCAGTCGTTCGTATTTTTCTGGGCGCCAGTTGTGGTATGTGGGAACGAACATTCTCCCATGGGAAGCAGCGTGGCTCAGTGGAAAGAGCCCGGGCTTTGGAGTCAGAGGCCGTGGGTTCAAATCAATCAATCAATCAATCGTATTTATTGAGCGCTTACTGTGTGCAGAGCACTGTACTAAGCACTTGGGAAGTCCAAGTTGGCAACATATAGAGACAGTCCCTACCCAACAGTGGGCTCACAGTCTAAAAGGGGGAGACGGAGAACAAAACCAAACGTACTAACAAAATAAAATAAATAGAATAGATATGTTCAAGTAAAATTAATAGAGTAATAAATATGTACAAACATATATGCACATATACAGGTGCTGTGGGGAAGGGAAGGAGGTAAGATGGGGGGGATGGAGAGGGGGACGAATCCCGGCCCCGCCCCTTGTCACCTGTGTGACTTCGGGCGAGTCACTTCACTTCTCTGGGCCTCAGTTCCCTCATCTGGAAAATGGGGTTGAAGACTGTGAGCCCCTCATGGGACAACCCGATTACCTTGTATCTACCCCAGCGCTTAGAACAGTGCTTTGCACATAGTAAGCGCTTAACAAATACCAACATTATTATTATTATTCACCGAGTATCATGAGCGTGGTCCTGCCCACGAAGAACATCCGATTTAATAGGGGGAGGCGGGCAGGTCCAGGGCGTTCATAAGCATCCACTTCGGTCTTCCGGCCGTACCCACGGGTAACAATCAATAAATCAATCGTATTGAGCGCTTACTGTGTGCAGAGCACTGTACTAAGCGCTTGGGAAGTCCAAGTTGGCAACATCTAGAGACGGTCCCTACCCAACAGCGGGCTCACAGTCTAGAAGGGGGAGACAGAGAACAAAACCAAACATAGTAACAAAATAAAATAAATAGAATAGATATGTACAAGTAAAATAAATAAATAAATAGGGCAATAAATAGGTACCAACATATATACATATATGCAGGTGCTGTGGGGAAGGGAAGGAGGTAAGGTGGGGGGGATGGAGAGGGGTAACAGGGTAAGGGAGAGAGAGTAACAGCCACGCCTGAGCAAAAATCGGGAAATCGATCAATAGTGGTGTTTATCAAGCACTTACAGCGTGCAGATCGCTGTGCTAATGGGGGACCCTTTCCCTGCTCATGGAATAAATTCATTCATTCATTCAATCGTATTTATTGAGTGCTTACTGTGTGCAGAGCACTGTACTACTACTACTAATAATAATAATAATGATGGCATTTGTTAAGCGCTTACTATGTGCAAAGCACTGTTCTAAGCACTGGAGGGGATAAAAGGTGATCAAGTTGTCCCACGTGGGGCTCACAGTCTTCATCCCCATTTTTACCGATGAGGTAACTGAGACTCAGAGAAGTTAAGTGACTTGGCCAAGGTCACACAGCAGGCTTGTGGTGGAGTCGGGATTTGAACCCATGACCCATGACCTCCGACTCCAAAACCCGTGCTCTTTCCACTGAGCCACGCTGCTTCTCTTTCTACTAACAAATAAGCGCTAAGGGTGACTGGGAAGGCCAGGGGAATGGGGATTCGGGAGGGCCTCCAGGAAAAGGGGGCTTGGAAGAAGGGGGATGGATGGGGTCTGGTGGACTGGAGGAGGGGGTGTTGTTCCCGGAGGAGAGGGAACAAAGAGTTCAAGCTGGGGTGCGGTGGGTGGAGGGAAGGAGCGGAAGAGGGGTGAAGTTCCGGGGAGCCTCCGCTTGCTCGGTCCATCGGCCCGAAGCATCCCGGCGGGAGAGAGCGAGACTTCACTCTTTCCGTCACCCCCGCCCGCCGGGCACCCAGGTCTCCACCAACGGGTACATCGCCACGAGCCAGCCGCCAGAAAAGGAAGTCCTTCCCGGGAAGTTCCCCCCGACGTTCGGCGCCATAGCCCCTTTCCTGGCGGACCTGGATACCACCGACGGCCGAGGGAAAGTGTTCTACCGGGAAGACTCCTCGCCCGCCGTCCTGCAGCTGGCTGCCGACTGCGTCCTCAGAGGGTTCCCCGACCTCCAGTTCCACCCCCTGAGCGCCGTGGTGGTCACCTGGGAATCCGTGGCCCCCCACCACGGGCCTGAGGGGATCGCGGCTCAGGAAGACAAGGTAAAACGCTCCCCTTCCCGCCGCCCCGGGGCCTGGTGGAGTCCTTTCGCTTTGGCTCCTCTTCCGGGGTGAGGGTGCCCCCGCGGAAGTCTGTCCGGATTTTTTGAGGTCCGGGGGGAAGCGGCACGGGATTCCCGGGTGAGTTCTCCTCGTTGGCTCCTTGGAACGGTCACGTGAAACTGTGCTCGGCCAAGTTGCAACTCCCAAAGGAAATTCTTGACAATTCCCTTAGGAAATTCTTGACAATTCCTTTGGGAAATTCTTGACAATTCCTTTAGGAAATTCCTGACAATTCCTTTAGGAAATTCCTGACAATTCCTTTAGGAAATTCTTGACAATTGCTTTAGGGAGTTCTTGACAATTGCTTTAGGGAGTTCTTGGCGATTCCTTTAGGGAGTTCTTGACGATTCCCTTAGGGAGTTCCTGACGATTCCTTTAGGGAGTTCCTGACGATTCCTTTAGGGAGTTCCTGACGATTCCTTTAGGGAGTTCCTGACGATTCCTTTAGGGAGTTCTTGACGATTCCTTTAGGGAGTTCTTGACGATTCCTTTAGGAAATTCTAAAGAACCCCAGAGAGCTCACTTTACCGAATCGCGGCCTCCGAGGCACGAACTTTGGGTGAAGCTCGCACCCATAGGTCAAGAAACAGCGTGGCATAGTAGATAGAGCATGGGCCTGGGTTCTAATTCCTGCTCCACTGTTTGTTTGCTGTGTGACCTTGGGCAAGTAATAATAATAATAATAATAATAATAATGATGCATTTATTAAGCACTTACTATGTGCAAAGCCCTGTTCTAAGCGCTGGGGAGGTTACAAGGTGATCAGGTTGTCCCACTGGGGGCTCACAATCTTAATCCCCATTTTACAGATGAGGGAACTGAGGCTCAGAGAAGTGAAGTGACTTGCCCAAAGTCACACAGCTGACAATGGTCACTTCACTTCTCTGTGCCTCAGCTACCTGAGCTGTAAAATGGGGATTGAGAAGGAGTCCCACATGGGACAGGGTCTGTGCCCGACCCGATTTGCTTGCATCCACCCCAGCACTTAGTACAGTGCCTGGCACACAGTAAGTGCTAAACAAATACCACAATGGTGATAATAATAATAATAATAATAATAATAATGGTTTTGTTAAGCACTTACTATACATGCCAAGCACTGTTCTACAAGGTAATCTGGTTGTCCCACTTGGGGCTCACAGTCTTAATCCCCGTTTGACAGATGAGGTAACCGAGGCCCAGAGCAGCTAAGTGACTTGCCCAAGGTCATACAGCTGACAAGTGGCGGAGCCGGAATTAGAACCCATGACCTCTGACTCTTTCATTCATTCATTCATTCAATCGTCTTTATTGAGCGCTTACCGTGTGCAGAGCACTGCACTAAGCTCTTGGGAAGTCCAAGTCGGCAACATCTAGAGACGGCCCCTACCCAACAACGGGCTCACGGTCTAGAAGGGGGAGACGGACGACAAAACGAAACACGTGGACAGGTGACAAAAGCTTGTAGACCCACTGAGCCACGCTGCTCCCGGCTCCAGCGGCTTCATCTTCGAACCAAAGGTGGCCACCACCTTTTCCGTTTAATCACCGTGACGTGAATCCGCTCTTTGTCACAGAGAAATACGTTCCAGGCGGTGCTGGCGTCCTCCGACTCCAGCTCCTATGCGGTGTTCCTCTATCCCGAAGACGGCCTGCAGTTCTACGGCACCCGCTCCAAGGACACCGGGGACCCGGTCTCCGCCACCGTCGGCTTCAGCCAGGGCTCTCAGGTTGGCCTCTTCTGGACCAGCGACGGCGCCTACAACATATTCGCCAACGACCGAGAGTCGCTCGAGAATTTGGCCAAGTACGCTCTGTCCCTTCTTGCCCCGGACCCGGTGATCGCCCTGGGTTTAAAGTCCGTTGGCGGCTTTGGGCGTGGGCAGCCATCTCAAATCCATCAATCAGTCGTATTTATTGAGCGCTTACTGTGTGCAGAGCACTGTACTAAGCGCTTGGGAAGTCCAAGTTGGCAACATCTAGAGACAATCCCTACCCAACAGTGGGATCACAGTCTAAAAGGGGGAGACAGAGAACAAAACCAAACATACTAACAAAATAAAATTGTCTGTGGAGGAAGGGAGCAGACCACCCAGCCTAGTCCATTGGCGCCTGCACGGAGCATTCTGGGTGAGATTTAGTAATAACGATGATAATTACGGTGGTATTCGGTAATAATAGTGCCATTTACTAAGCGCTTACTATGTGCAAAGCACTGTTCTAAGCGCTGGGGAGGTTACAAGTTTATTAGGTTGTCCCACGGGGGGCTCACAGTCTTCATCCCCGTTTTCCAGATGAGGTCACTGAGGCCCAGAGAAGTGAAGTGACTTGCCCAAAGCCACACGGCTGACAATTGGTGGAGCTGGGATTTGAACCCATGACCTCTGACTCCAAAGCCCGGGCTCTTTCCACTGAGCCACGCTGCTTCCCTGCGCTTACTATGTGTCGAGCGCTCTAGAGACAAGGGAATCATGTTGGACACTGTCCCTGCCCACACAGGGCTCACAATCTAAGTAGGAGGGAAGGCAGGTGTTCAGTCCCCATTTTACAGATGGGGAAACTGAGGCCCAGGGAATAATAATATTAATAACTGTGGTATTTAAGCGCCTAGTATGAGCCAGGCACTGCTATAAGAGCTGGGTTAGTTACAAGGTAATTGGGTTGGGCACAGTCCCTGTCCCACATGGGGCTCACGGTCTTAATCCCCATTTTACAGACGAGGGAACCGGGGCTCAGAGATGTGAAGTGACATGCCCAAGGTGCGGCGCCGGGATTAGAACCCAGGTCCTCCCGACTCCCAGGAGCAGGCTCTTTGTGCTAAGCGAAGCTGCTTCTCTGTGCCCCAGTTGCCTTTCCCAGCCATTCCCCGGTGTCGGGGAGGGAAATCGCGGTCGAGGGGGTCAGGTGGTTCGCCGGAATCAATCAATCGTATTTATTGAGCGCTTCCTGTGTGCAGAGCACTGTACTAAGCGCTTGGGAAGTCCAAGTTGGCAACATAGAGAGACAGTCCCTACCCAACAGTGGGCTCACGGTCGGAATCAATCAATCGTATTTATTGAGCGCTTCCTGTGTGCAGAGCACTGTACTAAGCACTTGGGAGGTCCAAGTTGGCAACATATAGAGACAGTCCCTACCCAACAGTGGGCTCACGGTCTAAAAGAAGAGGACTTCCCTTGGGGAGGGTCTCGCTGAGAGGACTGTCCCCTCCTCAGGAGCAGCAACTCCGGACAACAAGGCATCTGGGTGTTCGAGATCGGGAGCCCGGCCACGGCCAACGGCGTGGTGGCCGCCGACTTCGGCTCGGGGCCGGACGGCGCCGACTACGACGAGGACGACTTCGACTACGACGCGACGGTCGGGCCCCGGGCGGCCCCGGGCGGCGAGAGCCCCACCCGCGGCCCGGGTGAGGCCGCCACGGCCGGGGGGCCCCGGGGCCAGAGCCCGGCCCCGGCCGGTCCGGAGCGCCCCGAGGCCGAGGGCCCGTCCTCCTCCCCGGCCCCCGAGCTCTCCACCACCTGGACCCGGGCCTTCCGCTTCCGGGCCCGGAGCTTTCCTCAGCAGCCCCCGCAGGTCATCGACGTGGATGAAGTGGAAGAGACGGGGATCGGTAAGGTCCCTTGGCGACTGGGAGAGAGGAGGAGGAGGAGGAGGAGGAGAAGGCCCGGTGGACGGGTGGGACGGGCTCCCGGGCCGCTCACTCCCGGAGCTGGCCAAGAGCTTGGGTTGTTAACAACGATGGCACTCACCGATCATGATGGTATTTAAGCGCTTACTATGTGCAAAGCACTGTTCTAAGCGCTGGGGGGGATACAAGGCGCTTAGAACAGTGCTTTGCACATAGGAAGCGCTTAACAAATGCCATCATTATAAGGCGATAATAATAATGGCATTTGTTCAGCGCTTACTATGTGCAAATCAATCAATCAATCAATCGTATTTATTGAGCGCTTACTATGTGCAGAGCACTGTACTAAGCGCTTGGGAAGTACAAATTGGCATCACATAGAGACAGTCCCTACCCAACAGTGGGCTCACAGTCTAAAAGACTGTGCAAAGCACTGTTCTAAGTGCTGGGGGATGCAAGGCGCTTAGAACAGTGCTTTGCACATAGTAAGCGCTTAACAAATGCCACCATTATCATTATAAGGCAATAATAATAATAATAATAATGGCATTTGTTCAGCGCTTACTATGTGTAAAGCACGGTTCTAAGCGCTGGGGGATACAAGGCGCTTAGAACAGTGCTTTGCACATAGTAAGCACTTAACAAATGCCATCATTATAAGGCGATAATAATAATAATAATGGTACTTGTTCAGCGCTTACTATGTGCAAAGCACTGTTCTAAGCGCTGGGGGGGGATACAAGGCGCTTAGAACAGTGCTTTGCACATAGTAAGCGCTTAACAAATGCCATCATTATAAGGCGATAATAATAATAATAATGGCATTTGTTCAGCGCTTACTATGTGCAAAGCACTCTCCTAAGCGCTGGGGGGGATACAAGGCGCTTAGAACAGTGCTTTGCACATAGTAAGCGCTTAACAAATGCCATCATTATCATTATAAGGCGATAATAATAATAATAATAATGGCACTTGTTCAGCGCTTACTATGTGCAAAGCACTGTTCTAAGCGCTGGGGGGGATACAAGGCGCTTAGAACAGTGCTTTGCACATAGTAAGCGCTTAACAAATGCCACCATTATCGTTATAAGGCGATAATAATAATAATAATAATGGCATTTGTTCAGCGCTTACTATGTGCGAAGCACTGTTCTAAGCGCTGGGGGGATACAAGGCGCTTAGAACAGTGCTTTGCACATAGTAAGCGCTTAACAAATGCCATCATTATCATTATAAGGCGATAATAATAATAATGGCATTTGTTCAGCGCTTACTATGTGCAAAGCACTGTTCTAAGCGCTGGGGGGATACAAGGCACTTAGAACAGTGCTTTGCACATAGTAAGCGCTTAACAAATGCCATCATTATCATTATAAGGCGATAATAATAATAATAATAATAATGGCATTTGTTCAGCGCTTACTATGTGCAAAGCACTGTTCTAAGCGCTGGGGGGATACAAGGCGCTTAGAACAGTGCTTTGCACATAGTAAGCGCTTAACAAATGCCACCATTATCGTTATAAGGCGATAATAATAATAATGGCATTTGTTCAGCGCTTACTATGTGCAAAGCACTGTTCTAAGCACTGGGGGGATACAAGGTGCTTAGAACAGTGCTTTGCACATAGTAAGCGCTTAACAAATGCCATCATTATCATTATAAGGCGATAATTATAACAATAATGGCATTTGTTCAGCGCTTACTATGTGCAAAGCACTGTTCTAAGCGCTGGGGGGATACAAGGCACTTAGAACAGTGCTTTGCACATAGTAAGCGCTGAACAAATGCCATCATTATCATTATAAGGCGATAATAATAATAATAATAATAATGATGGCATTTGTTCAGCGCTTACTATGTGCAAAGCACTGTTCTAAGCGCTGGGGAGGATACAAGGTGATCAGGTTGTCCCACGGGGGTCTCACAGTCTTAATCCCCATTTTACAGATGAGGGAACTGAGGCCCAGAGAAGTTAAGTGACTTGCCCAAAGTCATACAGCTGACAAGTGGCAGAGCCGGGATTTGAACCCATGATCTCTGACTCCCAAGCCCGGGCTCTTTCTACTGAGCCACGCTGCGATCAGGTTGTCCCACATGGGGCTCACAATCCTAATCCCCATTTTACAGATGAGGTAACTGAGGCCTAGAGAAGCGAAGTGACTTGCCCAAAGTCACCCAGCTGACAATGGGCGGAGCCGGGATTTGAACCCATGACCTCTGACTCCAAAGCCCGGGCTCTTTCCACTGGGCCACGTTGCTTCGCTAGACATCCGGCACCGCAAAAGCACGGCGGAAGATGCCACTTCATTTGATCGTATTTATTGAGCACTTACTGTGTGCAGAGCACCGTACTAAGCGGTTGGAAAGTACAATTCGACAACAAAGACAATCCCAACAACAACGGGCTCCCAGTTTAGAAGCACTTAGTACAGTGCTCTGCACACAGTAAGCTGCTGTAGAGAAGCAGCGTGGCTCAGTGGAAAGAGCCCGGGCTTTGGAGGCAGAGGTCATGGGTTCAAATCCCGGCTCCACCCATGGTCAGCTGTGTGACTTTGGGCAAGTCACTTCAATTCTCTGGGCCGCAGTTACCTCATCTGTAAAGTGGGGATTAAGACTGTGGGACAACCTGATCGCCTTGTAACCTCCCCAGCGCTTAGAACAGTGCTCTGCACATAGTAAGTGCTTAAGAAATGCCATCATTATTATTATTATTATTATAAATGCGATTGAATGAATAGAAGATCGGATAAGACACGGTCCCTGGCCCACGACGGGACCTCTGTCCCAGAAGGAGGGAGACGCAGACAGCCTATCCCCATTCTACAGGAAACTGAGGCCCAGAGGGGTTGAACGACTTGTCCGAAGTCCCGTGGCGGGCCCGGGATTCAGACCCGGCATTCCCAAGTCCCGGCCCCCAGCTTTTTTCCACCAGGACGGGCTACATCCTCTTGGATTTCCCTGGGGATGGGCGAGCCTCCGCAAAGGTTCTTAGGCAAATGGCAGTCCGCTTCCCACATTTTTGTGCTCCAGCTTCTTCTTTCCCAGATGTTTGGGGCGAGCCCCCCTTCTCCGCCACCAGATGTATTAAGTTGCAGATGTCCCAGTTTGAGTCTTGTTCTCCTTCCAACCACTTAACGGGCCCTCTCCCCGACTCCGGCCCTCGAGTGGGAGGCCGTCGCCTCCCCGTCGCCTCGGCGGTTGGCACAGGTCCCCACCGTGGCGGAAGCTCGCTGAGAGAAGACCCCCGCTGACCCCCGGTTGGCTCTTTCCGCTCCCCGGGTTTCGGAAGCGGGAGGCGAGGGGGACTCACGGCGTCATCATCAATCATCATCAATCGTATTTATTGAGCGCTTACTATGCGCGGAGCACTGTACTAAGCGCTTGGGAAGTACAAATTGGCAACATATAGAGGCAGTCCCTACCCAACAGTGGGCTCACAGTCTAAAAGCTAGCTCCGCCAAGCTAGCTCTCTTCCTCCCTTCAAGGCCCTGCTGAGAGCTCACCACCTCCAGGAGGCCTTCCCAGACTGAGCCCCTTCCTTCCTCTCCCCCTCGTCCCCCTCTCCATCCCCCCATCTTACCTCCTTCCCCTCCCCACAGCACCTGTATATATGTTTGTACATAGTTTTTACTCTATTTATTTATTTATTTATTTTATTTGTACATATCTATTCTATTTATTTTATTTTGTTAGTATGTTTGGTTTTGTTCTCTGTCTCCCCCTTTTAGACTGTGAGCCCACTGTTGGGTAGGGACTGTCTCTATATGTTGCCAATTTGTACTTCCCAAGCGCTTAGTCCAGTGCTCTGCACATAGTAAGCGCTCAATAAATACGATTGATGATGATGTACATATTTATTACTCTATTTATTTATTTATTTATTCTGCTTGTACATTTCTATCCTATTTATTTTATTTTGTTGGTCTGTTTGGTTCTGTTCTCTGTCTCCCCCTTTTAGACTGTGAGCCCACTGTTGGGTAGGGACTGTCTCTGTGTGTTGCCAATTTGTACTTCCCAAGCGCTCAGTACAGTGCTCTGCACATAGTAAGCGCTCAAGAAATACGATTGATTGATTGATTGGTAAAAGGGGGAGACAGAGAACCAAACTAAACATACTAGCAAAATAAAATAAACAAAGTAAAGGTGTCCCCATCCCTTGTCCCTGTCCAGTTTTCAGCTACAACACCGACTCCCGGCAGACGTGTGCCAACAACCGCCACCAGTGCTCCGTCCACGCCGAGTGCCGGGACTACGCCACGGGTTTCTGCTGCAGCTGCGTGGCGGGCTACACGGGCAACGGCAGGCAGTGTGTCGCGGAAGGTAAACCCGGGGGGCCGCCCGAGCTTCTTCTCCGGCTGGGGGGGAGGCAACACTGACCCAAGCCCGCTGTTGGGTAGGGACCGTCTCTATATGTTGCCAACTTGTACTTCCTAAGCGCTTAGTCCAGTGCTGTGCACACAGTAAGCGCTCAATAAATACGATTGATTGAATGAATGAATGGTCTCGGTGGGCTCTCGCTTTGCCCCATCCCATTCCTTCTGCTTCCACTCAATCAGTTAATAATAATGATGATGATGATGATAGTATTTATGAAGCACTTACTATATGCCGGGCATGTGGGGCGGCGAGATGGGCGGAGGGGCGCTCCAATAATAATAATGGGAATAGTCAGCGTGGCTCAGTGGAAAGAGCCCGGGCTTTGGAGTCAGAGGTGATGGGTTCGAATCCCGGCTCCGCCACATGTCTGCTGTGTGACCTTGGGCAAGTCACTTCACTTCTCTGAGCCTCAGTTACCTCATCTGTAAAATGAGGATTAAGACTGTGAGGCCCACGTGGGACAACTTGATCCCATTGTGTTCTCCCAGCGCTTAGAACAGTGCTTTGAACGTAGTAAGCGCTTAACAAATGCCATCATTATTATTATTATTATTATTATTATTATTATTAATAGTGATATTTGTTAAGCGTTTACTCTGTGCCAAGCACTGTTCTAAGAACTGGGGTAGATACAAGGTAATCAGGTTGGACGCAGCCCCTGTCCCACAAGGGGCTCACAGTCTCAATCCCGAGTCTTCTAGACTGTGAGCCCACTGTTGGGTAGGGACCGTCTCTATATGTTGCCAACTTGGACTTCCCAAGCGCTTAGTACAGTGCTCTGCACACAGTAAGCGCTCAATAAATACGATTGATTGATTGATTGACTGTCTCTATATGTTGCCAACTTGTACTTCCCAAGCTCTTAGTCCAGTGCTCTGCACACAGTCAGCGCTCAATAAATACGATTGATTGATTGATTGACTGTCACTATATGTTGCCAACTTGTCCTTCCCAAGCGCTTAGTCCAGTGCTCTGCACACAGCAACACAATGGGCTCACAGTCTAAAAGGGGGAGACAGAGAACAAACCAAACATACTAACAAAATAAAATAAATAGAATAGATATGTACAAGGAAAATAAATAAATAGAGTAATAAATCTGTACAAACATATATACATATCTACAGGTGCTGTGGGGAAGGGAAGGAGGTAAGATGGGGGTAAGACAGTCCCTACCCAACAGTGGGCTCACAGTCTAAAAGGGGGAGACAGAAAACAAAACCGAACATACTAACAAAATAAAATAAATAGAATAGATATGAACAAATAGAACAAATCCCTCGTTGTGGTGGGAAGAGCCGTGCCCTCCCCGATCCCCGCTGTGGGTCCCACTTAGGTACAAATCCTTAGGCTCCGTCATTTCCCCTACCTTGTTTTATTTTAATAATAATAATAATGGCATTTATTAAGCGCTTACTATGTGCAAAGCACTGTCCTTAGCTCTGGGGAGGTTACAAGGCGATCAGGTTGTCCCATGGGGGGCTCACAGTCTTAACTCCCATTGTACAGATGAGGTAACTGAGGCACAGAGAAGCGAAGTGACTCGCCCGAAGTCACACAGCTGACAGTTGGCCGAGCCAGGATTTGAACCCCTGACCTCTGACTCCAAAGGCCGGGCTCTTTCCACTGAGCCACACTGCTTCTCAGTCAGTCAATCAATCAATCATATTTATTGAGCGCTTACTGTGTGCAGAGCACTGTACTAAGCGCTTGGGAAGTACAAGTTGGCAACATATAGAGACGGTCCCTACCCAACAGTGGGCTCACAGTCTCCATGTCTGTCTCTTGTGGCCTGGAGCTAGTGAGTGGGGATCCCGTCTCTTCTGCCTTGTTATTTTCCCCAAAACCCAGTACCCAGTGCTTAGTACAGTGCTCCAGCACTCGCTACAGTGCTTGGCACATAGTAAGCGCTTAACAAATACCATTATTATTATTATTATTATTATTATTATTACAGGGCTCTGTGATCAATAAAGACTGTTAAATGAGAGCTTGATTCATTCATTCATTCATTCAACCGTATTTATTGAGCGCTTACTGTGTGCAGAGCACTGTACTAAGCGCTTGCGAAGTCCAAGTCGGCAACAGAGACGGTCTCTACCCGACAACGGGCTCCCAGTCTAGAAGAGGGAGACAGACAACCAAACAAAACATGGAGACAGGTGTCAAAATCGTCAGAACAAATAGCATTAAAGCTGTTTGGGTCTTGAGCCCCTCCTCATCAATCGATTGTATTTATTGAGTGCTTACTATGTGCAGAGCACTGTACTAAGCACTTGGGAAGTACAAATTGGCAACATACAGAGACAGTCCCTGCCCAACAGCGGGCTCACAGTCTAAAACGGGGAGACAGAGAACAAAACCAAACATACTAACAAAATAAAATAAATAGAATAGATATGTACAAGTAAAATAAATAAATAAATAAATAGAGTAATAAATATGCTCTTCTGTGCAGAGCAATGTCCTGAGCCCGTTGTTGGGTAGGGACCGTCTCTATATGTTGCCGATTTGTACTTCCCAAGCGCTTAGTACAGTGTTCCGCATGCAGTAAGCGCTCAGTAAATACGATTGAGTGAATAATAATAATAATAATAATGGGATTTATTAAGCTCATACTATGTGCAAAGCACTGTTCCAAGCGCTGGGGAGGTTACAAGGTGATCAGGTTGTCCCACGGGGGGCTCACAGTCTTAATCCCCATTTTCCAGAAGAGGGAACTGAGGCCCAGAGAAGTGAAGCGCTTAGTCCAGTGCTCTGCACACAGTAAGCGCTCAATAAATACGATTGATGATGATGATGATGATGATGAAGCCACTGAGCCACGCTGCTTCTCTCTGAGTGAATGCGAGCCCCCCAAAAGTCAGACGCCGGGAGCTGGTCATCCGGCGGATTTCCGCTTCTTGGGCGGGCCGCGGCGCTGACCTCTTCTCCCTCCTGCCCCCGCTTTTCCTCTTCCCACTTGCGTTCCCCGGCCAGGCTCTCCGCAGCGGGTGAACGGCAAGGTGAGGGGGACCGTCTACGTGGGGGGCCGCCAGACCCCGTTCGTCTTGGACAGCACGGACCTGCACTCCTACGTGGTCATGAACCATGGCCGCTCTTACACGGCCATCAGCACCGTCTCCGAGGCCCTGGGCCCCTCCCTGCTCCCGCTGGCCCCCTTGGGCGGGATCATCGGCTGGATGTTTGCCGTGGAGCAGCAGGGCTTCAAGAACGGCTTCAGCATCACCGGTAACGTCCTCGGGGCCGCCGGCCGCTCGGACCGCGCCCCTGAATCATAATAACGGCATTTATTAAGCACTTACTATTTCCTAAGCGCTGGGGAGGTTACAAGGTGATCAGGTGGCCCCACGGCGGCGTTCATAGTCTTAATCCCCATTTTACACATGAGGTAACTGAGGCCCAGAGAATCAATCATATTTATTGAGCACTTACTATGTGCAGAGCACTGTACTAAGCACTTGGGAAGTACAAATTGGCAACACATAGAGACAGCAGAGAAGTGAAGCAACTTGTCCAAAGTCACAAAGCTGACAATTGGCGGAGCTGGGATTCGAACCCATGACCTCTGACTCCAAAGCCCGGGCTCTTTCCACTGAGCCACGGTGCCTCTGCCCCATCGCTTAGTATAGTGCCCGGCACATATTAAGCGCTCAAGAAATACCAGCGATATCGCTATTTGCTCAGCCAAGGCCCTGTCCCACCTGGGGCTCCCAATCTAGCGGGGCGGGCGGGAGAGCGAGCAGAGAGCTGATCCCCATTTCCCAGATGGGTACCACTGAATCCCGGCTCTGCCGCTTGTCAGCAGTGTGACTTTGGGTAAGTCACTTCACTTCTCTGTACCTCAGTTTCCTCATCAGTAAAATGGGGATTAAGACCGTGAGCCCCAGGTGGGACAACCTGATCACCTTGTATCCTCCCCAGCGCTTAGGACTGTACTTTGCATATAGTCAGAGCTTAACAAATGCCATTATTATTATTATTATTAGAGATTCAGAGATGGTAAGTGCCTTGCCCCAGGTTTCCCACAGCAGGGGACTGGAAAATAGGTCGCCGACCCCGGTCTGTGCTCTCTGCCTCTAACTTGGGTGGGCGGGGGCCCGAACGCTGGAGACCCCGAGGTCGGGAGCGGACGGGGGCAAGGAGGGGAGAGCCGTCTCCGGATATAGAGAGGGAAGACACCCCCCCACCTCCGTCCGGCCGTCCCGCCTAGGGGCCGAGGGGGACGCCCAGACCGATTTGGGTTCCCAGGGGGCGAGTTCACCCGGCACGCGGAAGTGACCTTCCTCGGGCAGGGGGAAAAGCTGCTGATCAAGCAGCAGCTGAAGGGCATCGACGAGCACGGCCACCTGACCATCAGCACGGAGCTGGAGGGCCGCGTGCCCGAGATCCCGTCCGGCTCCACCGTCCACATCGAGCCCTACACCGAGCTCTATCACTTCTCGGACTCCGGTGAGGGCTTGGGGGCATTCCGGGCCGGGGTGGGCCGGGCTCGGTCGGCCCCCGGCCCCTGACGGGTCCGCCCCGCCGCTCCCAGTGATCACGTCGTCCTCCACGCGGGAGTACACCGTGACGGAGCCGGAGCGGGACGGCGGCGACGCTCGGACTTCCACTTCCACGTACCAGTGGCGCCAGACCATCGCCTTCCAGCAGTGCAGCCACGAGGACTCTCAGCAGGCCCTGCCCTCCACGCAGCAGCTGGCCGTGGACAGCGTCTTCGTCCTGTACAACCGGGACGAGCAGATCCTGCGCTACGCGCTGAGCAACTCCATCGGGCCCATCCGCGGTACGTGGAGGCGAGAAAGGAAGTAGTGGCATCCCAACCTCCCCGGGGGAAGAAACTGAGGCCGAGAGAGGTTCTGTGACTCACCAGGGGCAGGTCTGCGGCCTCCTCTGGGCCACGTGGCCTTCCCGCTCTCTCCGTCGTTCGGCTCCGGGCCGGGGAGAAGGGGAGGAAGCTGAGGGACAGCACACGGCCCCCGGGGAGACGTGACCGTAGCCGACTGCGGTCTTGGGATCGAGGCCCGTCCGGCATTCAGGATGCCGACGGCCGGCCGCCAGGCCTGCCTGACCGTAGCGACCGAGGTCGGGGTTTGCGTGTGTGTCGTGGCTTTCCCCTCCATCGCCGCTCCTCCAATCAGTCGATCGTATTTATTGAGCACTTTGTGGAGAACTCTGTCCAGAGCGTTTAGAGAAGTACAATATAACAATATAACAGGCGCATTCTCTGCCCACAAAGAGCTTACAGCCCACTAAAGCTAGACTCTGAGCCCGCTGTTGGGAAGGGACTCTCTATGTGTTGCCGACTTGGACTTCCCAAGCGCTTAGTACAGTGCTCTTTACACAGTAAGCGCTCAATAAATGCGACTGATTGATCGATTAAAGCCCCTCGGGGCCCCTTGCGGTAGTCTCGCCTGGGGGGCACTTTCCTCGGCCCCCTTGCCCAGCTTTCCCGCCCCTCAAGAGAGGCTTGGACGGTGGTGGGTGTCCACAGCTGGGGGAACCCGGGTCCCTGATGACTTTATCTGCGTCTCTTCCCTCTCAGAGGGGCCCCCCGACTCTGGAGGGAACCCCTGCTACACAGGGACCCACGGCTGCGACACTAACGCGGCCTGCCGGCCCGGCCCGGACAACAGTTTCACCTGCGACTGCTCCGTGGGCTTCCGCGGCGACGGGCGCGTGTGCTACGGTAAGGCAGCAGCGACCCCCGGGGCCGGGCGGGGGCCCGGAGGCGATGCTTTCCCACTCCCAACCCTTTTCCAGAACCTTTTTCCCGGAGTTCAGTGCCCGAGGGCTCTGGGCTGGGTGGGACGTAGGCATTTTCCCCCGTCACAACGGCGCTCATTGTCTGAGCCGTGGAGCAGCGGGCATGGAGACAAGGCCCCCTTTGATCCGCTATGACCTCGGTCAGCGCGTGGGGCCATCCCACTCCGGCACGCTCACGGCGTGGGAAGCACGGAGAGGGACCGGGAAGAGCGGCAGTAAGCTGACCTCTGGGCCTCGGTGCCAGTTGAGCCGATGGTGGGGGCGGTGAGCCGGGCTGGGGGTGCCCGCTTTTTGGGGGACCTAAAGGGAGTCTAGGGGGCTCAGTGGGCAGCGCTCTGGTCTGGGACCGACTGACCGCCTCAGGGCGGGCCGAGGAGCAGCGCTCCGGAGGCCCACGGGAGGCTCAGTCCGCTCCCTGCCCTCCGAGCTCAACCTGGGAGGGAAGAAAGGTAATAATAATAATAATAATAATGGCATTTGTTGAGCACTTATTCTATGCCTGGCACTGTACTAAGCGCTGGGGTGGATGCAAGCAAATTACCTTGGACATAGTCCCTGTGTCTTGTGGGGCTCACAGTCTCAATCCTTATTTTACAGATGGGGCAAATGAGGCCCAGAGAAGGTGATCAGACAGTCAATAATAATAATCAGCGTGGCTCAGTGGAAGAAGCACGGGCTTTGGAGTCAGAGGTCATGGGTTTGAATCCCGACTCTGCCACATGTCTGCTGGGTGACCTTGGGCAAGTTACTTAACTTCTCTGAGCCTCAGTTACCTCATCTGTAAAATGGGGATGAAGACTGTGAGCCCCACATGGGACAACTTGATCACCTTGTATCCCACCCCCAGCACTTAGAACAGTGCTCTGCACATAGAAAGTGCTTAACAAATGCCATTATTATTATTATTATTATTATTATTAATAATAATAATAATAATAATAATAATCACAATAACTATGGTATTTGTTAAGCACTTACTGTGTGACAAGCAGTGTTCTAAGCACTGGGGTAGATCCAAATTAGGTTAAACATGGTCCCTGCCCCACATGGGGCTCAGTCTCAATCCCCATTTTGCAGATGAGGCCCAGATAAGTGAAGTGACTTGCCCAAGGTCACACAGCGGACACGTGAAGGAGCCGGGATTAGAACCCATGACCTCCTGACACCCGGGCTCTTTCCACTATTCCTTGTCCCTTCCCCCACCTCTGTCTCCCAAAAGGGGAATACCGGCCTGCTCCCCAAGCCAACCCTCACTCAACGGATTCCGTTCGTTTCTGCAAGGGTCCTTTCGATCGTACAGCCGTATCTATTGAGCGCTTACTGTGTGCAGAGCACTGTACTAAGCACCCGGGGGAGGACAGCACAACAATAAACAGACACATTCCCTGCCCACAAGGAGCGTACAGTGTAGAGGATTGCCACGGGTGCTCTCTCCTCCTTCAGACATTAACGAGCCTGCTGTTGGGTAGGGACCGTCTCTAGATGTTGCCGACTTGGTCTTCCCAAGCGCTTAGTACAGTGCTCTGCACACAGTAAGCGCTCAATAAATGCGATTGAATGAATGAACGAGCGAGTGAGCGAATGAACGAATGAGTATTTATTACTCTTATTTTATTTGTAATACTCTTTTATTTGTAATACTCTTTTAGACTGTGAGCCCACTGTTGGGTAGGGACTGTCTCTATATGTTGCCAATTTGTACTCCCCAAACACTTAGTACAGTGCTCTGCACACAGTAAGCGCTCAATAAATACGATTGATGACGATGATTTGTACATATTTATTCTATTTATTTTATCTTGTTAATATGTTTTATTTTGTTGTCTGTCTCCCCCTTCTAGACTGTGAGCCCGCTGTTGGGTAGGGACCGTCTCTAGATGTTGCCGACTTATACTTCCCAAGCGCTTAGTCCAGTGCTCTGCACACAGTAAGCGCTCAATAAATACGATTGAATGAATGAGCAAACGAACGAATGAACAAACGAGTATTTATTACTCTATTTTATTCGTACATATTTATTCTATTTATTTTCTTTTGTTAAAATGTTTTGTTGTCTGTCTCCCCCTTCTAGCCTGTGAGCCCGCTGTTGGGTAGGGACCGTCTCTAGATGTTGCCGACTTGGACTTCCCAAGCGCTTAGTCCAGTGCTCTGCACACAGTAAGCGCTCAATAAATACGGTTGAATGAATGAGTGCGTGGAGCAGAGCAAGCCAACCCTCGCTCAACGGATTCCGTTCGTTTCCGCAAGGGTCCTTTCGATCGTACAGTCGGATCTGTTGAGCACTTACTGTGTGCAGAGCACTGTACTAAGCACCCGGGGGAGGACAGCACAACAATAAACAGACACATTCCCTGCCCACAACGAGCGTACAGTGTAGAGGGTTGCCACGGGTGCTCTCTCCTCCTTCAGACATTAACGAGTGCGTGGAGCAGAGCGAGGCCTGTAGCAGTAATTCCGTCTGCCACAACTACCCGGGAACCTTCCGCTGCGAGTGCCTGGAGGGCTACCGCTTCGCCGAGGACGGCCGGACGTGTGTGGGTAAGTGTCCTGAGCTCCCTAAACGACTCCGTTCCCGGGGCCTTGGGCGATCAATCCATCAGGGAAAGCCCCCCCGAGCTGAATGGAAAGAGTAGAGGGCGAGAGTCGCACTGGGACCTGAGTCTCAGCGTGCTACAACAAACAGATAATAACAACAATTGCGGTGTTTGGTAAGTGCTGCTATGTGCCAAGCACTGTACTAAGCTCTAGGAGCACGGCCGTAATCCCCATTTGACGGATAAGGAAACTGAGGCCCAGAGATGGTCATTCAATCGTATTTATTGAGCGCTGACTGTGCTAAGCGCTTGGATGTGAAGCGACCCATCTAAGGTCACACCTTAGACGTCCGCCAACTGTCAGCTGTGTGACTTTGGGCAAGTTACTTCTCTGTGCCTCAGTTCCCTCATCTGTAAAATGGGGATTCAAACTCTGAGCCCCCTGTGGGACAACCTGATTACCTTGTAACCTCCCCGGCGCTTAGAACAGTGCTTTGCACATAGTAAGCGCTTAACAAATACCATCATTATTACTATTAAGTGACAGAGCCAGGATTAGAACCCAGATGATAATAATAATAATGATGGTATTTGTTAAGCATTTACTATGTGCCAGGCATTCATTCATTCATTGTCGTATTTATTGAGCACTGTACTAAGTAGTGTCAGGCATTCATTCATTCATTGTCATACTTATTGAGCACAGTCTTCTAGACTGTGAACCCACTGTTGGGTAGGGACCATCTCTATATGTTGCCAAATTGTACTTCCCAAGCGCCTAGTACAGTGCTCTGCACACAGTAAGCGCTCAATAAATACGATTGAATGAATGAACTTGTGCAGAGCACTGTACTAAGTAGTGTCAGGCATTCATTCATTCATTCATTGTCATATTTATTGAGCACAGCCTTCTAGACTGTGAGCCCACTGTTGGGTAGGGACTGTCTCTATATGTTGCCAAATTGTACTTCCCAAGCGCTTAGTACAGTGCTCTGCACACAGTAAGCACTCAATAAATACGATTGAATCAATGAACTTGTGCAGAGCACTGTACTAAGTAGTGCCAGGCATTCATACATTCATTGTCATATTTATCAAGCACTCGTGCAGAGCACTGTACTAAGAATTGGAAAGTACAACTCAGCAATAAATAGAGACAATCCCTACCCAACAACGGGCTCACAGTCTAGAAGCGGCGGGTTCTCAGCGTTGGGGTGGAACCAAGCAAATCAGGCTGGACGCAGTCCCTGTCCCACGTGGGGCTCACCGTCACCGTCCCCATTTGACGGGTGAGGTAACCGAGGCCCAGAGAAGTGAAGTCACTTGCCCGAGGTCACACAGCAGATAAGTGGCAGAGCCGGGATGAGAACCTTCTGACCCCGAGTCCCCCCTGCTCTATCCGTGACGCCAAACTGCTTCTCTAATCAATTGTATTTATTGAGCGCTTATTATGTGCAGAGCACTGTACTAAGCACTTGGGAAGTACAAATTGGCAACATCTAGAGACAGTCCCTACCCAGCAGTGGGCTCACAGTCTAAAAGGGGGAGACAGAGAACAAAACCAAACGAACTAACAAAATAAAATGGAATAGATATGTACAAGTAAAATAAATAAATAAATAAGAAAGAGAGAGAGAGAAAGAAAGAGAGAAAGAAAGAAAGAAAGAACCTTTTGACCCCGAGTTCCCCCTGCTCTATCCGTGACGCCAAACTGCTTCTCTAATCAATCATATTTATTGAGCGCTTACTATATGCAGAGCACTGTACTAAGCACTTGGGAAGTACAAATTGGCAACATATAGAGACAGTCCCTACCCAACAGTGGGCTCACAGTCTAAAAGGGGGAGACAGAGAACAAAACCAAACATACTAACAAAATAAAATAAATAGAATAGATATGTATAAGTAAAATAAATAAATAAATTAATGAGAGAGAGAGAGAGAGAGAGAGGAAGAAGGAAAGAAAGAAAGAAAGAAGGAAAGAAAGAAAGAAGGAAAGAAAGAATAGATATGTACAAGTAAAATAAGTAAATAAATTAATGAGAGAGAGAGAGAGAAAGAAAAAGAAAGAAAGAAGGAAAGAAAGAAAGAAGGAAAGAAAGAAAGAATAGATATGTACAAGTAAAATAAATAAATAAATAAATAAGAAAGAGAGAGAAAGAAGGAAAGAAAGAAGGGAAGAAAGAAGGAAAGAATAGATATGTACAAGTAAAATAAATAAATAAATAAATAAGAAAGAGAGAGAAAGAATGAAAGAGAGAGAGAGAAAGAGAGAGAGAGAAAGAGAGAGAGGGAGGAAGGAAAGAAAGAAAGAAAGAAAGAAAGAAAGAAGGAAAGAAGGAAAGAAAGAAAAGAGAAAGAAAGAAGACTTCTGACTCCGAAGCCCGGTCTCCTTCCAGTTAGGCCAGGCACCTGGGAAATATGAAACAAAGAAGTGATGCCCGGCGCTTCCATTCTCACAAGCAGGAGAGGGTCAGGAAAGAGAGCAGCAAGAGGATGCTCAGCTTCCTCTCTTGGAGCTGGTGGGTTTGGGCTCTCTGGCATCGGGAATTGAAGCGCAGAGTTTCAGGGGACCGGCGTGCATGAGGGCTAGCGAAGGGCAGGGATGGAACGAGGTCTCCACATCCCCCCTGGGGCTGGGGCTCCAGTCCGTTGCCCACTTCTGCCTCGTCTTCCTTGCTGTGCCGGGCAGTGAGTCCAAACATCTGTGGACTTTAGGAGGCCCCACCCCCTCGGCCTCAACTTCCACCTACCGGAAAGACTTCCAGGCTTCAATCCTGCCAAAGCCGCTTCCAACTTCCCAGGGAAGGGGGCCGGGGGTGGAGGAGGCCCTTATTCCCCAGTTGGGTTTCACTTCCCGCCCCTCTTTTGGAGAGACTGAGTAAGGGAAGGAGCGGAGCCGTGCTTGGTTGAAAGAATGAGCTCCGCCCAGCCCTCTGTCTGAAGCGAAATGTGACCGGTTGCTCCCGACGGGGGCAGGGAGCAGGGAATTCTGTAGTCGGACACAGATTGTTGTCCCGGAGGGAAGCCGCTCTGCCCCTCAGCCCAAGAGCAATGTCCTTTCAAGAGTTTGGATAAGAGACACGTGGCCTGAGGTCACGAGGCTTGGGCCCTTCCTGGTCCTGGGAGAATAAGTTTGGGATCGGCCGTCTCCCTGCCCCAGTCCCCTCTTGAAGGGTCCCGGGGATCGAGTGGGGGAGTCTCTGGTTCGTTCCACCCCTTTGAGCAACTTTGGTCCCGCTGCAGCCTGACTATCTCCTGAAGTCATTGGGCTGGAAGACTGTCCTCAGTTGCCCCCTCCCCACCACTCCCAAACCCCGTCTCTGCCTCAGTCTGAGGTCACAGTTCTGGCGGAGCGGTACGCAGAGTGGGATCATGAAGAAGGAAGCAAGGAAATTTGGGTCTTGGTCCCGGTCCGTGGCGGGAGAATTCCCCCCGCCGATGCCCATCGGGGCGGGTGTTATTTTTTTTTATGGTATTTGTTAAGCGCTTACTATGTTCCACTTAGCTACAAGCTAATCAGGCTGGACACTGTATATATGTATATATGTTTGTACATATTTATTACTCTATTTATTTTACTTGTACATAGCTATTCTATTTATTTTATTTTGTTAGTATGTTTGGTTTTGTTCTCTGTCTCCCCCTTTTAGACTGTGAGCCCACTGTTGGGTAGGGACTGTCTCTATATGTTGCCAATTTGTACTTCCCAAGTGCTTAGTACAGTGCTCTGCACATAGTAAGCGCTCAATAAATACGATTGATGATGATGATGATGATGATGATGACACAGTCCCTGTCCCACGTTGGGCTCACGGTCTTAATCCCCACTTTACAGATGAGGGGCCTGAGGCCCAGAGAAGTGAATGGACTTAGTCAAGGTCACACGGCAGACAAGTGGTGCAGCTGGGAGTAGAACCCAGGTCCTCTGCCCAGTGCTTTGCACATAGTAAGCGCTTAACAAATGCCATCATTATTATTATTATTCTCCAGGTTTGGTGGCTAGGCCGGGCTGAGTTTTCCGGCAGGACGGGCACCGTGCCCACTCTGCGATCCCTGCCCTCCGGCTGCGGATCGCCCAGCCAATTCCCGTCCAGCTCTCCGCTGGGCAGCGGGGAGGAATCCGCCACCTTTGCAGGGCTGCGCTGGGGGACATTTCGGTCAAGGGGGGTGACCTCGAGACACACACGGGGTCCCGATTCCGCTCCCCACCCCTCACCCGGCCCCCTCGCCGATACCCGCGGGTCAGGCAGGTGGGCCGCAGGTCTCCGAGGCCGGACCGCGGGAGACACCACTCGGCTCTCCGTCTTTCGGGCCGGGGTGGGGCTGACGGGAGGGCAGTGTGAAGGCGAGCGGGGCCGGGGCTCAGAGAGGGAACAACAATAAACAGCGTGGCTCAATGAAAATCAATCAATCAATCAATCGTATTTATTGAGCGCTTACTGTGTGCAGAGCACTGTACTAAGCTCTTGAGCGCTGTGCCCGGGCTTTGGAGTCAGAAGTCATGGGTTCAAATCCCGGCCCCGCCCCTCTATATGTTGCCAACTTGGACTTCCCAAGCGCTTAGTACAGTGCTCTGCACACAGTAAGCGCTCAATAAATATGATTGATGATGATGATGATGACAGATGAGGGAACCGAGGCCCAGTGAAGTGACTTGCCCAAAGTCACCCAGCTGCCAATTGGTACAGCCGGGATTTGAACCCATGACCTCTGACTCCAGAGTCCGTGCTCTTTTTTCCACTGAGCCACACTGGACAAGTCGTCGGCCCCGTGGGAGAAAGGGGATTCAGAAGGGGACCGCCCGCTTGGCGCTTCACCGATTTCCATCCGGAATATCGTTCCCTCCCGGACCCATTAGGCCTCTGAGCTGGACAGGGTTGGACGGGTCAGAGAGCAGGCCAGAGTCGGGGCAGAAGTGAGGTGAAAGATCTTAAGCGTGGCTCAGTGGAAAGAGCCCGGGCTTGGGAGTCAGAGGTCACGGGTTCAAATCCCAGCTCCCCCACTTGTCAGCTGTGTGACTTTGGGCAAGTCACTTCACTTCTCTGCGCCTGTTACCTCATCTGGAAAATGGGGGTTAAGATTGTGAGCCCCACAGGGGACAAACTGATCACCTTGTATCCTCCCCAGGGCTTAGAACAGTGCTCTGCGCATAGTAAGCGCTTAACAAATACCAAAATTATTATTATTATTATTATTAAGCCACAGATGACGAGCGCCCTACAAACTACTGTGAGAACGGCCTGCACGACTGCGATATCCCTCAGCGGGCCCAGTGCGTGTACACGGGTGGTTCCACGTACACCTGCTCCTGCCTGCGTGGCTTCTCTGGAGACGGACAAGCCTGTGAGGGTGTGTACTGCCCTTTCTCTTCCGTGCTGATGCACCATCAAATAAATAAATAATTATTAAGCGCCTACTGTGTGCAAAGCACTGTTCTAAGCTCTGGGGAGGTTACCAGGTGATCGGGAGGCTCACAGTCTTAATCCCCGTTTTGCATTGGAGGGAACTGAGGCCCAGAGAAGTGAAGTGACTTGCCCAAAGTCACACAGCTGACAAGTGGCGGAGCTGGGATTTGAACCCATGACCTCAGACTCCAAAGCCCAGGCTCTTTCCACTGAGCCATGCTGCCATTAACTGTTAATGGCCTTGTTCTCACCTGTCCCGCCATCGACCCCCGGCCCACGTCCTCCCCCGGTCCTGGAATGCCCCCAATCCCTCTGCCCATCCGCCAAACTAGCTCTCTTCCTCCCTTCAAGGCCCTACTGAGAGCTCACCTCCTCCAGGAGGCCTTCCCAGACTGAGCCCTTTCCTTCCTCTCCCCCTCGTCCCCCTCTCCATCCCCCCGTCTTACCTCCTTCCCTTCCCCACAGCACCTGTATATATGTATATACGTTTGTACATATTGATTACTCTATTTTACTTGTACATATCTATTCTATTTTATTTTGTTAGTATGTTTGGTTTTGTTCTCTGTCTCCCCCGTTTAGACTGTGAGCCCGTTGTTGTGTAGGGACCGTCTCTACATGTTGCCAACTTGTACTTCCCAAGCGCTTAGTACAGTGCTCTGCACACAGTAAGCGCTCAATAAATACGATTGATTGATGATTGATTGTTAACGGGTGACGCTGTGCCCTTGGGGACCGAGAGAGCCTCTCTGGCCCAGTCTCTGCCCACGAGAGTAAAGTCGGGCACCTTCTCTGATCCCTGGCCTCTGGGCGAGGGTGGCCCTCAGTGACTGTGAGCCCACTGTTGGGTAGGGACCGTCCCTATATGTTGCCAACTTGGACTTCCCAAGCGCTTAGTACAGTGCTCTACACACAGTAAGCACTCAATAAATATGATTGATTGATTGATTGATTAACCGTAACCCTTTCTCCCATGGGAGCCTGAGTTTTGATGGAGGTAGTGGTGACGGTTTGGGCCGAGCCATCCGCACTCCCCCACCATGCCCAGCGTCCGGCACCTTTGGGGGCGAACGGGTCCGATCTGAGGACAGGAAACAGACTAGCTCGGAGCCCTCGATAGCAGCGGATGCCACTGTGTCCTCACCATAGACACCAAGGAATTCATTCAGTCGTATTCATTCATTCAATCGTATTCATTCATACAATCGCATTTATTGATGATGATGATGATGATGGCATTTATCAAGCGCTTACTATGTGCAAAGCACTGTTCTAAGTGCTGGGGAGGTTACAAGGTGATCAGGTTGTCCCACAGAGGGCTCACAAGTCTTAATCCCCATTTTCCAGATGAGGTAACTGAGGCCCAGAGAAGTCAAGTGACTTGCCCCAAGTGGCAGAGCTGGGATTTGAACCCATGACCTCTGACTCCAAAGCCCGGGCTCTTTCCACTGAGCCACGCTGTGTGCAGAGCACTGTACTAATCAATCAATCAATCAATCGTATTTATTGAGCGCTTACTGTGTGCAGAGCACTGTACTAAAAACGCTCGGGAAGTCCAAGTTGGCAATATATAGGGACGGTCCCTACCCAACAGCGGGCTCACAGTCTGGAAAGGGGAGACAGAGAACAAAACAAAACATATGAACAAAATAAAATAAATAGAATACATATGCACCAATAAAATAAATAAATGAATAGACGCTCTCCCGTCCCGCTGCTGCCCAGCACAGGTGGGTTTTGACTTGTAGCAGATGGGCCCCTTTTTGACTGTGAGCCCACTGTTGGGTAGGGACTGTCTCTATGTGTTGCCAGTTTATACTTCCCAAGCGCTTAGTACAGTGCTCTGCACATAGTAAGCGCTCAATAAATACGATTGATTGATTGATTGATGGCCTTCCGCTTGCTAGCCACTGGCCAAGCTAGGAATGGAATGGGTAGGACTCTCCCTCCCGTAGCCGAGACTGGTAGAGGACTGGAAACTCTCCAGGTGTGACCCTGAGGGGAGGACTAACTCTGCTGTACTGTAAATGGCAGAATGCACACATTAATATAATAATAATAATAATAATAATAATAATGATTATAATAATGGCATTTATTAAGCGCTTACTATGTGCCAAGCACTGTTCTAAGCCCTGGGGAGGTTACAAGGTGATCAGGTTGATCGACGTGGCTCAGTGGAAAGAGCCCCGGCTTTGGAGTCAGAGGTCATGGGTTCAAATCCTGGCTCTGCCGCTTGTCAGCGGTGTGACTTTGGGCAAGTCACTTCACTTCTCTGTGCCTCAGTTACCTCATCTGTCAAATGGGGATTGATTGTGAGCCCCACATGGGACAACCTGATCACCTTGTATCCTCCCCAGCGCTTAAAACAGTGCTTGGCACATAGTAAGCGCTGAACAATTACCAAAATTATTATTATTATTATCAGGTTGTCCCTTGGGGGGCTCACAGTCCTAATCCCCATTTTACAGATGAGGTAACTGAGGCACAGAGAGTAATAATAATAATAATAATGATGACATTTATTATGCGCTTACTATGTGCCAAGCACTGTTCTAAGCCCTGGGGAGGTTACAAGGTGATCAGGTTGTCCCTCGGGGGGCTCACAGTCTTAATCCCCATTTTACAGATGAGGTAACTGTGGCACAGAGAGGAATAATAATAATAATGATGGCATTTATTAAGCGCTCACCTTGTGCCAAGCACTGTTCTAAGCCCTGGGGAGGTTACAAGGTGATCAGGTTGTCCCTCGGGGGGCTCACAGTCTTAACCCCCATTTTACAGATGAGGTGACTGCGGCACAGAGAGGAATAATAATAATAATAATGATGGCATTTATTCAGCGCTCACTATGTGCCAAGCACTGTTCTAAGCTCTGAGGAGGTTACAATGTGATCAGGTTGTCCCTCGTGGGGCTCACAGCCTTCATCTTATTAGTCTTTATATGTACAAAAGTGTTTCAGATAGCGGTGAGAACCCAAGTCCTCATGTACTGGGGATAATAATAATGATGGCATTTGTTGAGCGCTTACTATGTGCCAAACACTGTTCTAAGCGCTGGGGGGACACACAAGGTAATCAGGTTGTCCCACGTGGGGCTCACAGCCTTCTTTCAAAGATGTTAAGAAAATTAGGAAATCCCCCAGGGATGACTCACGGTGAAGTTTAGTCTGGCTTTGTCCTGAGATTTAGAAAATCAGAGTGTGTGACCCTTCTCCTTGAGGTCAGCAATGTCTCTTCCAGGAGGCCTTCCCAGACTGAGCCCCTTCCTTCCTCTCCCCCTCCTCCCCCTCTCCATCCCCCCATCTTACCTCCTTCCCTTCCCCACAGCACCTGTATATATGGATATATGTTTGTACAGATTTATTACTCTTTTTATTTATTTATTTATTTTACTTGTACATATCTATTCTGTTTATTTTATTTTGTTAGTATGTTTGGTTTTGTCTCCCCCTTTTAGACTGTGAGCCCACTGTTGGGTAGGGACTGTCTCTATATGTTGCCAATTTGTACTTCCCAAACGCTTAGTACAGTGCTCTGCACACAGTAAGCCCTCAATAAATACGATTGATGATGATGATGATGATGATGATGAGAAAACGGCTACTTTCTACATCCCTCCACACATCCGCCAAGCTAGCTCTCTTCCTCCCTTCAAAGCCCTACTGAGAGCTCACCTCCTCCGTGAGGCCTTCCCAGACTGAGCCCCCTTTGTCCTCTCCTCCTTCCCCTCCCCACAGCACCTGTATATATGTTTGTACAGATTTATTACTCTATTTATTTCACTTGTACATTATTTATTTTGTTAATGATGCACATTGAGCTTTAATTCTATTTGTTCTGATGACACCTGTCCACTTGTTTTATTTTGTTGTCCGTCTCCCCCTTCGAGACGGTGTTGCTAAAGGGGCTGAGGCCAATCTGCTTAACATGTCGTTTAGAACAGTGCCTGGAGCATAAGAAGCGCTTAGTAAGTGCTATAATTATTAGCACGGAGAAGCAGTGTGGCTTAGCGGAAGAAGCCGGGGCTTGGGAGTCTGAGGTCGTGGGTTCTACTGCCGACTCCGCCGCTCGTCAGCTGTGTGACTTTGGGCAAGTCGCTTCACTTCTCTGGGCCTCAGTTCCCTCATCTGTGAAATGGGGATTAAAAATGTGAGCCCCATGTGGGACAACCTGATTGCCTTGTATCTACCCCAGTGCTTAGAACAGTGCTTGGCACATAGTAAGTGCTTAGGAAATACCATTATGAATATATATATACACATATATATTTTTTACATATATATATACACATATACATATATATAACTAATGAATAACATTATCCCCGCACTTAGAACAGTGTTTGACACGTAGTAAGTGCTTAACAAATACCATTTGAAATATATGCGTATATATATAAAATGGTGTATATGTGTATGTATATTAATATTAAATGGCATTCGTTAATAATGATGGCATTTATTAAGCACTTATTATGTGCAAAGCACTGTTCTAAGCACTGGGGAGGTTACAAAGTGATCAGGTTGTCCCACGGGGAGCTCACAGTCTTAATCCCCATATTCATTCATTCATTCAATCGTATTTATTGAGCGCTTACTGTGTGCAGAGCACTGGACTAAGCGCTTGGGATGTCCAAGTTGGCAACGTATAGAGACGGTCCCTACCCAACAGTGGGCTCACAGTCTAGAGAGGGGAGACAGAGAACAAAACGAAACATACTAACAAAATAAAATAAATAGAATGAATATGCACAGAGTAATAAATTCATACAAATTCATTTTCCAGATGAGGTAACTAAGGCCCAGAGCTGTGAAGTGACTTGCCCAAAGTCACCCAGCTGACAATTGGCGGAGCCGGGATTTGAACCCATGACCTCTGACTCCAAAGCCCAGGCTCTTTCCACTGAGCCACGCTGCGATGCATATCAAACACGGTTAAATATGTAACGGTTGGTGATTCTAGATTTCCTCCCCAAGGGACCAATCGACCAAGATGGTCTATTCGTCCAGAGCGAGAATTGCTTATTGGAATGAGTCCGTTAAGGTGTTGGCTCCTGCAGTCACTGTCAATCAATCAATCAATCAATCGTATCTATTGAGCGCTTACTGTGTGCAGAGCACTGTACCAAGCGCTTGGGAAGTCCAAGTTGGCACCATATAGAGACGGTCCCTACCCAACAGTGGGCTTACAGTCTAAAAGGGAATTCAGAAAGGGACATCTGACCCAAGGGCAGGCTAATGAGCGCCTTCCAGTGCCCCCTCATCGTGCGATTAACGATCGATCGATCGATCGGTGGTATAACCTCAACGGTTCGCGACGGAGCCAAAAATCGCATCCCCGGCCCGGTGTGTCTTGCAGACGTGGACGAATGCCAGCAGCGCCCGTGCCATCCAGATGCGTCGTGCCACAACACTCCAGGCTCCTTCACCTGCCGATGCCAGGCCGGCTACGCCGGGGACGGCTTCCGCTGCGTGCCAGGAGGTAGGGCTTCGGGGGCCACCGGGTGGGAACGCCTGAACACGAGACTGTTCGTTCAATTCGTTCATTCAATCGTATTTATTGTTCAGTCGAATTGTTCAATCATTCAGTCGTGTTTATTGTTCAGTCGAATTGTTCAATCATTGTCGTGTTTATTGTTCAGTCGAATTGTTCAATCATTGTCACGTTTATTGTTCAGTCGAATTGTTCAATCATTCGGTCATATTTATTGTTCAGTCGAATTGTTCAATCATTCAGTTGTATTTATTGTTCAGTCAAACTGTTCAATCATTCAGTCGTGTTTATTGTTCAGCTGAATTGTTCAATCATTCAGTCGAGTTTATTGTTCAGTCGAATTGTTCAATCATTCAGTCGTGTTTATTGTTCAGTCGAATTGTTCATTCATTCATTCATTCAATCGTATTTATTGAGCGCTTACTGTGTGCAGAGCACTGTACTATCATTCAGTCGTGCTTATTGTTCAGTCGAATTGTTCAGTCATTCAGTCATGTTTATTGTTGTCGAATTCAATCATTCAGTCGTGTTTATTGTTCAGTCGAATTGTTCAATCATTCAGTCGCATTTATTGTTCAGTCGAATTGTTCAATCATTGTCGTGTTTATTGTTCAGTCGAATTGTTCAATCATTCAGTCATATTTATTGTTCAGTCATTGTCGTATTTATTGTTCAGTCGAATTGTTCATTCAGTCGTATTTATTGTTCAGTCAAATTGTTCATTCAGTCGTATTTATTGTTCAGTTGAATTGTTCAGTCATTCAGTCGTGTTTATTGTTCAGTCGAATTGGTCAATCATTCAGTCGCGTTTATTTTTCAGTCGAATTGGTCAATCATTCAGTCGTGTTTATTGTTCAGTCGAATTGTTCAGTCATTCAGTCGTGTTCATTGTTCAGTCGAATTGTTCAGTCATTCAGTCGTGTTTATTGTTGTCGAATTGTTCAGTCATTCAGTCGTGTTTATTGTTCAGTCGAATTGTTCAGTCATTCAGTCGCGTTTATTGTTCAGTCGAATTGTTCAGTCATTCAGTCGCGTTTATTGTTCAGTCGAATTGTTCAATCATTCAGTCGCGTTTATTGTTCAGCCGAATTGTTCAATCATTGTCGTGTTTATTGTTCAGTCGAATTGTTCAATCATTCAGTCGTGTTTATCGTTCAGTCGAATTGTTCAATCATTCAGTCGCGTTTATTGTTCAGTTGAATTGTTCAATCATTCAATCGAAGCAGCGTGGCTCAGTGGAAAGAGCCCGGGCTTTGGAGTCGGAGGTCATGCGTTCAAATCCCGGCTCTGCCAACTGTCAGCTGTGTGACTTTGGGCAAGTCACTTCACTTCTCTGGGCCTCCGTTCCCTCATCGGGAAAATGGGGATAAAGACTGTGAGCCCCCCGTGGGACAACCTGATCTCCTTGTATCTACCCCAGCGCTTAGAACTAAGTACATAGTACTAATCTGTTTCTCTAGTACAGTATAACAGAGTCGGTAAACATGTTCCCAGCCCACAGTGAGCTTTCAGGCTACAGGGAGAAATTTGATCTGATCACTCTGGATTTCCCGGGACATCTCATGTTGCCAATTTGTACTTCCCAAGCGCTTTGTACAGTGCTCTGCACATACTAAGCCCTCAATAAATACGATTGATGATGATGATGATGATCTCAGAGGAGAGAGGGCCCCCTCCAGCACATAATAATAGTAATAATGGCATTTAAGCGCTTACTATGTGTGAAGCACTGTTCTAAGTGCTGGGGGGGATACAAGGTGATCAGGTTGGCCCTTGTGGGGCTCACAGTCTTAATCCCCATTTTACAGATGAGGTAACTGAGGCCCAGAGAAGTGAAGTGACTTGCCCGAAGTCACACAGCTGACAATTGGCGGAGCCGGGATTAGAACCCATAATAATAATAATGATAATAATGATGGCATTCATTAAGCGCTTACTATGTGCAAAGCACCGTTCTAAGTGCTGGGGAGGTTACAAGGTGATCAAGTTGTCCCACGGGGGGCTCACAGTCTTCATCCCCATTTTACAGATGAGAGAACTGAGGCACAGAGAAGTTAAGTAACTTGCCCAAAGTCACACAGCTGACAGTTGGCGGAGCTGGGGCTTGAACCCATGACATCTGACTCCAAAGCCCGGGCTCTTTCCCCTGAGCCACGCTGGAACATAGTAATGGTTTAACAAATACCATAATATATACAGTCTGTTTGAGTCAGGCTGCTGGGGTCTTTGACCGGAGGGAGGGGGCTGGATAAAGGCAAGGTTTCGCCCAGGAAGGAGGGAATTTGGCATTTCTGCCATGCGGAGCCCCCTCCCCGGGCCGGGATGAGGTTTTAGGGATCAAAGAGCGTGACTCTATTTATTTACTTATTTTATTTGTACATATTTATTCTATTTATTTTATTTTGTTACTATGTTTTGTTTTGTTGGCCGTCTCCCCCTTCTAGCCTGTGAGCCCACTGTTGGGTAGGGACCGTCTCTAGATGTTACCAACTTGGACTTCCCAAGCGCTTAGTCCAGTGCTCCGCACACAGTAAGCCCTCAATAAATACGATTGAATGAATGAATGACAGAGGGAGGGGCTGGGACCACCAGGGCCAGGAGCCGAAGGATCCTCCCAATCAATCAATCAGTCGTATTTATCGAGCGCTTACGGTGTGCAGAGCACTGGACTAAGCGCTTGGGAAGTACAAGTTGGCAACATATAGAGACAGTCCCTACCCAACAGTGGGCTCACAGTCTAAAAGGGGGAGACAGAGAACAAAACCAAGCATACTAACAAAATAAAATAAATAGAATAGATAGGTACAAGTAAAATAAATAGAGTAATAAATATGTACAAACATATATACAGCTGCTGTGGGGAAGGGAAGGAGGTAAGATGGGGGGGATGGAGAGGGAGAGAGTGGAGAGGACAGGAAGTGGGTGGCCTTTCCGCAGAGGAGGAAAAGGGAGGAGCTAGCTGGGAGATTGGGAAATTGGAATGGAAAGGAGCCTGAAGGAGGAAAATTTGTTTGTTTGTGAAACAAGGGAAGGGAGCAAGAGAGAGAGGATGACTCCCAAAATGGAGGAATTGAGAGAGCGATCAGATAGGCTTCCATCTGATAGGATACAGACCACCGTCACGCCTTTTCCTCCCATATCTCTGCCCGTTCAGCAGCCCGGGCTTTGGAGTCAGAGGTCGTGGGTTCACACCCCGGCTCTGCCGATTGTCAGCTGTGGGACTTTGGGCAAGTCACTTCACTTCTCTGTTCCCTCATCCGGAAAATGGAGATGAAGACTGTGAGCCCCCCATGGGACAACCTGATCACCTTGTACGCTCCCCAGCGCTTAGAACAGTGCTTTGCACATAGTAAGCGCTTAATAAATGCCATTAGTATTATTATTACTGTCCCGTTTTCTACAGTCTGCCATTTCCCTCCCTTAGTGTGACTAAGCGACTGTGACTAGACTGTGAGCCCACTGTTGGGTAGGGACCGTCTCTATATGTTGCCAACCTGTACTTCCCAAGCGCTTAGTACAGTGCTCTGCACACAGTAAGCACTCAATAAATATGATTGATTGATTTCAATCAATCAATAGAGAAGTAGCGTGGCTCAGTGGAAAGAGCCCGGGCTTTGGAGTCAGAGGTCATGGGTTCAAATCCCGACTCCCCCACTTGTCAGTTGTGTGACTTTGGGCAAGTCACTTCACTTCTCTGTGCCTCTGTTACCTCATCTGTAAAATGGGGATTAAGACTGTGAGCCCCCTGTGGGACAACCTGATCACCTTGTAACCTCCCCAGTGCTTAGAACAGTGCTTTGCACATAGTAAGCGCTTAATAAGTGCCATTATTATTATTATTATTTCCCTCCCTTAGTGATTTATCCTTCCGAGGTCTTCCCCTCTCAAAGCACATTATTCTGCTCTCACAGACCTTCAGAGCAACTCAATCGATGTTATGTATTGAGCGCATACTGTGTGCAGAGCACTGGACTAAGCACCTCTATACGCGGCAAATTAGGCCGGGCTGGGCTTGGATCAACCAACAAGAGGAGCAGAAGAGAGGGTAAACCCAGCTAAAAAGAAAACAAGAGAGTGACTAAAAGGGTTGGCTAGTGGAATCAGAATGAGAAAGCAGCATTCCCTAATGGATAGAGCCCAATTTGGGGAATCAGAAAGACCTGAGTTCTAATCCCGGCTCCACCATTTGTCTGCTGTGGGACTGCGGGCAAGTCAGTTCACTTGTCCGGGCCTCAGTTACCTCATCTGTAAAAATGGGGATTAAGGTTGTGAGCCCCATCTGCACCATCGATTGTGTCCGACCTGATTAGTTCGTATCTACGCCACCGCTTAGTATAGTACCTGGCACATAGTAAGCACTTAACAAATGCTATTAAAAAAAATATTAGTCCAGTGAGGGGGGCTGATGGACAGCCTGAACCTCTGGAGGGCCAGATCTTCTAGCCCACAACTGTGGCCTTAGGTGGTGTCTACAGGAGGGTGAGTATAGCAGATGACGGAATCAGAAATCGGGGTTTATTATTATTATTAACAATAATCAATCAATCATATTTATTGAGTGCTTACTGTGTGCAGAGCACTGTACTAAGCGCTTGGGAAGTACAAGTTGGCGACATATAGAGACGGTCCCTACCCAACAGTGGGCTCACAGTCTAGAAGGGGGAGACAGAGAACAAAACATATTAACAAAATAAAATAAATAGGATATGTACAAGTAAAATAAATAAAGTAATAAATACGTACAAATATATACAAATAATAATGGTACTTGTTAAGCGCTATGTGCCAAGCACTGTTCTAAGACTGGGGTAGATTCAAGATCATCAGGTTGGACAAAGTCCTTGTCCCACGTGTGGCTCCCACTCGTAATTCCCAGTTTACAGATGAGGTAACCGAGGGCCGGAGAAGATGAGCCTTGCGCAAGGTCACAGAGCAGACATATGATGGAGCCGGGATTCGAACCCAGGTCCTTCCGGCGCCCAGGCTCTTTCCACTAAGAGCCTCAAAGCATGTTGACTCTGACCCCGCCGACTTCTCAGTTCCCCCAGCCTAACTCGGCGGCTGCTTTAGTGCTTGAATTATCCCTCCCTAAATTGGCCAGGGCGAGTTCCAGCTGGACGCCCAGGGAGGCCTGGATATTATTTGTGGTTAGCCGGGCATCACCGGTGGGCTTCTAAATACCAAGCGAAAATAAATTTTTTGACTTCTTCCCCTCCCCACTCCGTTTTACATCAGTTCAGCCTCGAGCTGACCGTTACACGGGCGTCGGAAGACGTTTTCACCGCGGCTCCGTAGTCTGTAATCCCTGACCCGGAAGGAAAGCCCGTTAATCGAAACAGGATTGAGAGCAGCGGGGAGTCTTGCCTGGAACCGAGGGTGTGGGCAGGGAGAGCGCAGAGTTATTGTTTGCCAGATCCCAGAACACCAAGCCGTTTGTTGGATGTCAGTGGTGGCGGATTCCAAACAATCCCAAAGAGACCGCTTCTCACCCGGCCGGTGGAAAACAGGCAGAATTGGGTTCCCACAGGGTTGTGCGTTCAAGAATGCTTGGACAAATCCGCAGATAAGCGGTCTGTAATGACTCACTGGAGGGGAAGTTAGGGATGTAGAGGGAAAACTCAGTGGTTTCCCTAACCGTAAGACGGCTTGTCCGGAAGGGCAGCCAGCACACGGCTTCTCTGAGGTCCTGGTGCCCGTTAGAGATGGAGTCAGGGTTTGGATTGGCTGTGGGTGGTTAAAAGTTTTATTACCGAACTTGCCTCCTTCTCCAAAATCCACCCCCGAGGCCAACTAGCTGATCCTCATTTGGGGTGAGCATTCTTTTGGTACTAATAGACTTATTCTGCTTGGACATCCTGTGCGTTTTGGGGTTTCTTTCGTTGGCATTTGTTGTTCTAAGCAATGGGGTCCATACAAGGCAATTGGGTCAGGCCCAGGAGTCGAGGAGATGAGAGGGGTCCCCGAGAATCATCATTTTCCCCCAAACTAAACTGGGCTCTCACACCCCCTTCATCTGATGAGCCTTTACCTCCGTGGTGCTACAAAAAGTCAAAGATCCATGTGGTCATAATCATGGTATTTATTAAGCGCTTCCTATGGGCCAGGCCTGTATTACTAAGCACCAGGGTGGAGCGAAGGTAATCGGATCAGACACAGTAGCTGGCCCACAGGGGATTCAGGCTAAGAGTCGGGGAGAAAGGTATCTTTAAAAAAAAAAAAATCTCATTTTTACAGATGAGGAAAGAGGCACAAAGAAGTTAGGTCCCTCAGCAAGCCAATATCAGGGCCGGGACTAGAACCCAGGACTCCTGAGGCCCAGCTTCACGCTCTTCATGGAAAACCCTGCTTGCCTTTATGGCCAAACATTGAAAATCCACTGAAAACAAGCGTCTCTGAGGATTCCAATATTCCAGAATAGGGAGGGGCGGAGGAATACCTCCTGTGCAAACTCTTCCTTAATCAAAACACGTCGTATAAAAGAAATCCCTTTACATCTATTTTTCTCTTGGCCCAATGTCGGTGCTTAGTAAATAATGGAACTCTGAACCGCAGCTGGTGGAGGCTACCTCATCGCCACCCAATTTTTAAAAAAAGCCGATACTGCGGGTGGGATATTCTGCTCCTTGTGCTGCTTTCTGAATTTAGGGCGGGTGGGATATTCTGCTCCTTGTGCTGCTTTCTGAATTTAGGGCGTTCCCTGCGTGGTTGGGCCTGGGATAGACTTAATTCCGGGAGCCCCGGGAGGGTTGTGGCTGAAGATTGTGGGGATTGTTAAAGTACGGGGCTCGTTCATGAAAGAGTTACTAATAACCTGACCGTTGAACTCGGGATTTCTTAATAGCTGCTGGAATGTCTCGATCCCTGCCTGCTTTTTTTCTGCCAGTTCAAAAAGAAACAGATGTTTGAACTGTTCGCTGTCTGTTTACTAAATAGACAGTGAGCTGGGCAGAGGGGCTGGGACAGGAAACGGGTGGGTGGGCGCCAGAAAAACTACACCCCGTGCCTCAGCGAGCACTTTGATGCTTTGCTCCCCACAGGGGTTGCTCAATAAATCCCCTTTCCCTAGAAACCTCCTGCCATAGGAGCGTGGGTGGACCGGGTCGCTGATAAAGAAGCGAAATTGAAATGGCGGCTGGGTGGGAGTGGAGGTTACTTAAAGGCCCCCCGAGCTGCTCTAACAGAAAAGCGAGAGGAGCAAGATGGAAGGACGAGTGATTCGAGTAACCGAAACATTCGCGATCGGGCCCGGCCTCCTGTGCTTGGGCCGCTCACGCGCGTGCTCTCAACGTGGAGGCGGTGGCTTGGGGAATGACTGCCATCCATCCCACGGGACGTCCACTTGGGCCATTTTGCTCCTTGACCGAGTCCTTTCCCGGGTAGAGCCGGAGAGAACTGAGACGTGGAAGCCTGTTTCTAGACTGTAATAATAATAATAATGGTATTTATTAAGTGCTTACTATGTGCAAAGTAGTACCCCCTTGTCCCCCTCTCCATCCCCTCCATCTTACCTCCTTCCCTTCCCCACAGCACCTGTATATATGTATATATGTTTGTACATATTTATTATTCTTTATTTTACTTGTACATATCTATTCTATTTATTTTATTTTGCTAGTATGTTTGGTTTTGTTCTCTGTCTCCCCCTTTTAGACTGTGAGCCCGCTGTTGGGTAGGGACTGTCTCTATATGTTGCCAACTTGTACTCCCAAGCTCTTAGTACAGTGCTGTGCACACAGTAAGCACTCAATAAATATGATTGATTGATTGATTGCAAAGCACTGTTCTAAGCCCTTGGGGGATACAGAGTAATCAGGTTGTTCATTCATTCATTCAATCGTTTTAATTGAGCGCTTTCTGTGTGCAGAGCACTGTAGTAAGCGCTTGGGAAGTACAAGTTGGCAACATATAGAGGCAACAGTGGGCTCACAGTCTAGAAGGGGGAGACAGAGAACAAAACAAAACATATTAACAAAATAAAATAAATAGAATAAACATGTACACATAAAATAAATAAATAAATAGAATAATAAGTCCATACAGACAGATATACATATATACAGGTGCTGTGGGGAGGGGAAGGAGGTAAGGCGAGGGGGATGGAGAGGGGGAGAAGAAGAGGGGGCTCAGGTTGTCCCACGTGGGGCTCACAGTCTTAACCCCCATTTTCCAGATGAGGGAACTGAGGCCAAGAGAAGCCCCCTCCATTCACTGGATCCCTTTAGAATTTGCCTCGCCCATATGTCCCCGAGCGCTTAGCGCAGTGCCCTGCACCCAGTGTATGCTCAGTAAATACCTTTGATTGATTATGTAGCCAAGACTTGGAGGGGCAGTTGTTCAGCAGACATTTTGTCCAGACGTCTCGGGAACTTAATCGCCCATAATAATAATAATGATGATGGCATTTATTAAGCGCTTACTATGTGCAAAGCACTGTTCTAAGCGCTGGGGAGGTTACAAGGTGATCAGGTTGTCCCACGGGGGGCTCACAGTCTTCATCCCCATTTTACAGATGAGGGAACTGAGGCACAGAGAATAATAATAACAATAATGAGGGCATTTGTTAAGTGCTTACTATGTGCAAAGCACCGTTCTAAGCACTGGGGAGGTTACAAGGTGATCAGGTTGTCCCACGGGGGGGCTCACCATCTTAATCCCCCTTTGACAGATGAGGGAACTGGGGCTCAGAGAAGTTAAGTGACTTAACCAAGGTCACCCAGCTGACATGTGGTGGAGCCGGGATTCGAACCCATGCCCTCTGACTCCAAAGCCCGGGCTCTTTCCATTGAGCCGCGCTGCTTCTCTCTTTGCTTGGGAGAGCTGAGGAAAGGCCACCCCCCTGACTTGTCCGCCCTGAACGTCTCAGGAGAGTTGGTCAATGTAGCTTGACAATTGTTCTTTGCAATTGTTTCCTTAAACCCTAATTGCTTTAATTGTTTCTTTAATCCCCTGTTGGCCCAAGGCCTCTTCCAACTGTGACATGCTACTCTCTCCCGCCTACTGGGATTTGTGAGCCCACTGTTGGGTAGGGACTGTCTCCATATGTTGCCAGCTTGTACTTCCCAAGCGCTTAGTACAGTGCTCTGCACACAGTAAGCGCTCAATAAATACGATTGATTGATTGATTGATTGATTATCCCCCTTTGTAAGGCTGAAACCCCCAGCTGGATGGCTAAAAACCACCCCCCACGGGGGACTCACAGTCTCACTTCCCTGGGCCTCAGTTCCCTCATCTGTGAGATGGGGATGAGGACCGTGAGCCCCCCGTGGGACGGCCTGGTCACCTTGTGACCTCCCCAGCGCTTGGAACAGTGCTTTGCACATGGTGAGCACTTAATAAACGCCATCATTATTATTATTATTATCGAGAGAGCGGCTTCCTCCCTCGGAGCCTCACCCCGAGCCCGGCCTGCCCCGCGCTCACTATATATATAGATATAGATTCCCCCATTTTACGGATGAGGTGACTGAGGCTCAGAGAAGTGAAGTGACTTCCCAAATCAATCAATCAATCAATCATATTAAGTGCTTTCTGTGTGCAGAGCACTGTACTAAACGCTTGGGAAGTACAAGTTGGCAACATATAGAGACAGTCCCTACCCAACAGTGGGCTCACAGTCTAAAAGGGGGAGACAGGGAACAAAAGTCAAAGTCACACAGCTGATCTCCTACCCCTCCCCACAGCACTTGTATATAGATTTGTACAGATTTATTACTCTATTTCTTTTACTTGTACATATTTACTATTCTATTTGTTTTGTTAATGATGTACCTATTTTGTTTTCTTGTCTGTCTCCCCCTTCTAGACTGTGAGCCCGCTGTTGGATAGAAACCGTCTCTCTATGTTGCCAACTTGTACTTCCCAAGCGCTTAGTGCAGTGCTCCGCACATAGTAAGCGCTCAATAAATACGATTGAATGAATGAATGACAGTCAGACATGATTCCCTACTTACCTTTTTCAGTGCGAGCATTTAAAAAGAAAAAAGTCCCTCGCTATAAGGTTCTGGATCCATCCCAGAATCAATCAGCCTGCAAGACTGAGTACTTACTTAGTAATATCAATCAATCAATCAATCGTATTTGTTGAGCGCTTACTGTGTGCAGAGCACTGGACTAAGCACTTGGGAAGTCCATAGAGACGGTCCCTACCCAACAGTGGGCTCACAGTCTAGAAGGGGGAGACAGAGAACAAAACATATTAACAAAATAAAATAAATAGAATAGATATGTACAAGTAAAATAAATAAGTAGAGTAATAAACACATACAAACATATACATTCATTCATTCAGTCAATCGTATTTATTGAGCGCTTACTGTGTGCAGAGCACTGTACTAAGCGCTTGGGAAGTCCAAGTTGGCAACATATAGAGACGGTCCCTACCCAACAGTGGGCTCACAATCTAGAGGACTTTGTGTGTATATATATATATACACACCCACACACATATATCTGTGTATATATATATTACTAGTACTATTATAGTACTTACTGTTAGCGGCTGAAGCAGTAGAAGCAGCGTGGCTCAGTGGAAAGAGCCCAGGCTTGGGAGTCAGAGGTCATGGGTTCAAATCCCAGCTCTGGCAACTGTCAGCTGTGTGACTTTGGGCAGGTCACTTTACTTCTCTGGGCCTCAGGTACCTTATCTGTAAAATGGGGATTAAAACTGCGAGCGCCCCGTGGGACCACCTGATCACTTTGTAACCTCCCCAGCGCTTAGAACAGTGCTTGGCACATAGCGCTTAACAAATGCCATCATCATTATTATTATTATTATTAAGGGGAGTGGGAGAAGGGGAAAGGAGGGTTTAGTCAGGGAAGGCCTCTTGGAGGAGTTCAGCATGGTTCCGTGGAAAGAGCCCGGGCTTTGGAGTCGGAGGTCATGGGTTCAAATCCCAGCTCCACCAATTGTCAGCTGTGTGACTTTGGGCAAGTCGTTTCACTTCTCTGTGCCTCAGTTACCTCAACTGTAAAATGGGGATTAAGACCATGAACCCCCCAGTGGGGCACCTGATCACCTTGTAACCTCCCCAGCGCTTAGAACAGTGCTTTGCACTTAGTAAGCGCTTAATAGATGCCATTATTATTATTATTATTATTATTAGCTTGTATATTCATTCATTCATTCAATCATATTTATTGAGCGCTTACTGTGTGCAGAGCACTGTACTAAGCGCTTGGGAAGTCCAAGTTGGCAACATCTAAAGACCGTCCCTACCCAACAGCGGGCTTACAGTCTAGAAGGGGGAGACCGAGAACAAAACAAAACAGATTAACAAAATAAAATAAATAGAATAAATATGCACAAATAAAATAAATATATATCCTCACCCGTAATTCAGTGCCCGGCACATAATAAGTGCTTAACAAATACCCTTAAAAAAAAACCGAACCCAGAACAGCACGGGGTGACTGAAGAGGGAATCCCATTTTACAGATGATGGAACTGCGACCCAAGGAAGCGAAGTGACTTGTTCAAGGTCACACAATTGGCAGAGGCTGGATTAGAACCCAGGTCCTTCTGATTCTCAGGCTGCCCTCCCTCTTTCCCCCTTCATCATCATCATCATCAATCGTATTTATTGAGCGCTTACTACGTGCAGAGCACTGTACTAAGCGCTTGGGAAGTACAAATTGGCAACATATAGAGACGGTCCCTACCCAACAGTGGGCTCACAGTCCCCGAAGCTGTCACGAGTTCTCTGCCCGTTAGGAGTCTACACTATAATGATTTGGGTGGGTGGGGGACACTGTCTAACCACCCCCTACTCCCTCTTTCCCCCTTCTCCCGACCCCGAAGCTGTCACGAGTTCGCTGCCCGTTAGGAGTCTACACTATAATGATTTGGGAGGGTGGGGGACACTGTCTAACCACCCCCTTATTTTCTCTTACAGAAAGCGAGAAGACGAGGTGCCAGCTAGAAAGGGAGCGTCTTTTAGGGGCCGCAGGGGCTCTGGACCCCCGGGGACCCCGCCCCGTGGGCATGTTCGTGCCTCAGTGTGACCAGCAAGGGAATTACCTGGCAACCCAATGCCACGGCGGTACCGGGGCCTGCTGGTGTGTGGATCGCCACGGAAGCGAGATAGCCGGCACGCGGACCGGCCCGGGAATGAGGCCTCCCTGTAAGTGGAGACTCCGGAAGCTCCGGATCTGATCCGGTGCTCCCTGTGTGCCCGCGCCAGGCGGAGAACCCCGGGCGGAGACAAGAGGCTCGGATAACTCACCGCCCCCCCACCCGGGGAATCATCATCATCATCATTAATCGTATTTATTGAGCGCTTACTGTGTGCAGAGCACTGGACTAAGCGCTTGGGAAGTACAAGTTGGCAACATCTAGAGACAGTCCCTACCCAACAGTGGGCTCACAGTCTAAAAGGGGGAGACGGAGAACAAAACCAAACATACTAACAAAATAAAATAAATAGAATAGATATGGACAAGTGAGATAAATAGAGTAACAAATATGTACAAACATATATCCATATATACAGGTGCTGTGGGGAAGGGAAGGAGGTAAGGCGGGGGGATGGAGAAGGGGACGAGGGGGAGAGGAAGGAAGGGGCTCAGTCTGGGAAGGCCTCCTGGAGGAGGTGAGCTCTCAGTAGGGCCTTGAAGGGAGGAAGAGAGCTAGCTTGGCGGATGGGCAGAGGGAGGGCAACGGGGTGGGATGATGATGATGATGATGGCATTTGTTAAGCGCTTACTATGTGCAAAGCACTGTTCTAAGCGCTGGGGGGGATACAAGGTGATCAAGTTGTCCCACGTGGGGCTCACCGTCTTAATCCCCATTTTACGGATGAGGGAACTGAGGCTTGGAGAAGTTAAGTGACTTGCCCAAGGTCCGCTTGTATCCTAAGATGTACCCTTTTATAGATGAAGAAACTGAGGCCTGGAGTACATATTTACCATTCCATTTATTTCATTTTGTTAATACGTTTTGTTCCGTCGTCCGTCTCCCGCTTCTAGACCGCGAGCCCGCTGTTGGGTCGGGAACGTCTCTAGATGTTGCCGACTTGGACTTCCCAAGCGCTTAGTACAGTGCTCTGCACACAGTAAGCGCTCAATAAATACAACTGAATGAATGAGAGGGGAGGGGACTCACCCACGGTCATGGGTTCTAATTCCGGCCTCGTCTGCTGTGTGATTTTTTTTTTTTTGATAGCATTTGTTAGCGCTTACTATGTGCAAAGCACTGTTCTAAGCGCTGGAGGGGGATACAAGGTGATCAGATTGTCCCACCTGGGGCTCACAGTTATCATCCCCATTTGACAGATGAGGTAACTGAGGCTCCGAGAAGTGAAGTGACTTGCCCAAGGTCACACGGCAGACACGTGGTGGAGCCGGGGTTCGAACCCTTGACCTCTGGCTCCAAAGCCCGGGCTCTTTCCACTGAGCCACGCTGCTTCTCTTGGGCAAGTCACTTCACTTCTCTGTGCCTCAGTTACCTCATCTGTAAAACTGTATTTGTCCAATTTATCCAATTTTCTTGTATTTATCCCGCCCGGCACGTAGTAAGCACTTAACAAACACCATTATTATTATTATTGTTATTATTATCACCCAGCAGGCCAGTGGTGGAGCCTGAATCGGCACCCAGGCCTTCCGAATTGGGGCTGTAATGGGCACCTCCGCCCGACGCCACACAGCTGCATACGGCCGTTTCTTCCCAACCCCATATGAGACTGTACTGGACCCTTTTTTTGCTGTAGCCAAACAAGTGCAACGCGTTGGATGAAAATTCCCGTCGTTCCCTGACAGTTTCTGAGCCCAAGGGCGCCCAGTACAGCATCTGCCTCTAGATGGCGGTCCGGTGCTACTGAATAGATGACTAAATTCATTCATAATAATAATAATAATAATGATGGCATTTATTAAGCGCTTACTATGTGCAAAGCACTGTACTAAGCGCTGGGGAGGTTACAAGGTGATCAGGTTGACCCATGGAGGGGCTCCCTAAGAAGCAGCGTGGCTCAGTGGAAAGAGCCCGGGCTTTGGGGTCAGAGGTCATGGGTTCAAATCCCGCCTCCGCCATTTGTCAGCTGTGTGACTTTGGGCAAGTCACTTCACATCTCTGAGCCTCAGTTCCCTCATCTGTAAAATGGGGGTTAAGACTGTGAGTCCCACTTGGGACAACCTGATCACCTTGTATCCTCCCCAGTGCTTAGAACAGTGCTCTGCACATAGTAAGTGCTTAACAAATGCCATCATTATTATTATTATTATTAATCCCCATTTGACAGATGAGGTCACTGAGGCCCAGAGAAGCGAAGTGCCTTGCCCAAAGTCACACAGCTGACAAGTGGCGGAGCCGGGATTTGAACCCACGACCTCTGACTCCAAAGCCCGGGCTCTTTCCACTGAGCCACGCTGCTTCTCACCATTCATTCATTCATTCAATGGTATTTATTGAGTGCTATTTGTACTAAGCGCTTGGGAAGTTCGCCTAGCACAGTTCCTTGCCACCTGCGTTTAGTAAGGGGGTGAGTGGGGGTCGTAGCTGAAGAACTGAACAATAATAATAATAATAATTGTGGTATTTGTTAAGCACTTACTATGTGCCGGGCACTGTTCTAAGCGCTGGAGGAGATACAAGCTAATCAGATTGGACACAGTCTCTGTCCCACATAGGGCTCACAATCATTTATCATTATAATTTATAATTCAATCATTTATTTAGCGCTTACTGTGTGCAGAGCACTGTACTAAGCGCTTGGGAAGAACATAGAGATGGTCCCCACCCAACAATGGGCTCACAGTCTAGAACGGGGGAGACAGCCAACAAAACAAAACATATTCACAGTCATTTATTAATTCATTCAATCAATCGTATTTATTGAGTGCTTACTGTGTGTGCAGAGCACTGTACTAAGTGCTTGGGAAGAACAAATCGGCAACATCTAGAGATGGTCCCCACCCAACAATGGGCTCACAATCTAGAACAGGGGAGACAGCCAACAAAACAAAACATATTCACAGTCATTTATGAATTCATTCAATCAATCGTATTTATTGAGCACTTACTGTGCGCAGAGCACTGTACTAAGCGCTTGGGAAGGACAATTTGGCACATACAGGGAACAGTCCCCACCCAATGACAGGCTCACAGTCTAGAACGGGGGAGACAGCCAACAAAACAAAACATATTCACAGTCATTTATTAATTCATTCATTCAATCGTATTTATTGAGCGCTTACTGCGCGCAGAGCACTGTACTAAGCGCTTGGGAAGAACAATTTGGCGCATATAGAGAACGGTCCCCACCCAACAACAGGCTCACAGTCTAGAACAGGGGAGACAGCCAACAAAACAAAACATATTAACAAAATAAAATAAATAGAAAGGCTCGCGATGGTGACCATATGATCAATCAATCAATTTATGGTATTTACTGAGCACTAACTATGTGCAGAGCACTGTACTAGGGGATTGAGGGAATCTCGGCACACAGTAAGTGCTCAATAAATACGATTGAATGAATGAATGAGTTAGTAGGTACGTTCCCTGCCCACGGTGAGCTTAGTCAGTCAGTCATCATCATCATCAATCGTATTTATTGAGCACTTACTGTGTGCAGAGCACTGTACTAAGCGCTTGGGAAGTACAAGTTGGCAACATATAGAGACAGTCCCTACCCAGCAGTGGGCTCACAGTCTAAAAGAGTGCTTACTATGTACCGAGCACTGTACTAAGTGCTTGGGAGAGTACAACAGAACAATAAACAGACACATTGATTCAGTCAATCGTATTTATTGAACTAAGCACTTGGGAGAGTACAACAGAACAATAAACATTCATTCAGTCGTATTTATTGAGCGCTTACAATGGGCCAAGCACCGTTCTAAGCGCTGGGAAGGTTCCACGTGGGGCTCCCAGTCTTCATCCCCATTTTACAGATGAGGGAGCTGAGGCCCAGAGAAGTGAAGTGACTTTCCCAAGGTCATCCAGCAGACAAGTGGCGGAGGCAGGATTAGAACCCAGGTCCTCCCAACTCCCGGCACGCTGCCTCCCGAGGACTGAGCTGGGCACTTCTGCGCTTTGGTGGACGACCCCGACCGAGGCTCAGTTTGTCCTCTGGTTTGTCTCCCAGGCCTGAGCACGGTGGCCCCCCCCAGTCCACGCCGGCCCGTCGGTGCCCCCGGCCGTCATCCCCCCGCCCCCGGGGACCCACCTGCTCTTCGCGCAGACGGGGAAGATCGAACGGCTCCCGCTGGAAGGGAACGGGATGAAGAAAGCCGAGGCCAAAGCTTTACTTCACATCCCGGTGAGTACTTACTTTCTGCCAACTTGGACTTCCCAAGCGCTCAGTACAGTGCTCTGCACATAGTAAGCGCTCAATAAGTACGACTGAATGAATGAATGAACGCCCCCAGAGACGGTGGACGGGGTGATGAGGATGGCAGGAGTGGGGAGAGAACCCTGGGGGTCTGGAAAGGCCGGAGGATCCCAGGGGGAAGACTTTGGCGTGGGAATATTCTGTCCCAGGCCCCACCTCAACCTTCCCTGGATACCTTGGACACATTCCTAGGATATCTTATACATATTTACTATTCTATTTATTTTATTTTGTTAATCTGTTTTGTTGTCTGTCTCCCCCTTCTAGACTGTGAGCCCGCTGTTGGGTAGGGACCGTCTCTATATGTTGCCAACTTGGACTTCCCAAGCGCTCAGTACAGTGCTCTGCACACAGTAAGCGCTCAATAAATGCGACTGAATGAATGAATGAATGAATGAATGCCCCCGGAGTCGGTGGGCGGGGTGACGAGGATGGCAGGAGTGGGGAGAGAACCCTGGGGGTCTGGAAAGGCCGGAGGATCCCGGGGAAAGACTTTGGTGTGGGAATATTCAGTCCCAGGCCCCACCTCAACCTTCCCTGGATACCTTGGACACATTCCTTGGATACCTTGCACATATTTACTATTCTATTTATTTTATTTTGTTAATCTGTTTTGTTTTGTTGTCTGTCTCCCCCTTCTAGACTGTGAGCCCGCTGTTGGGTAGGGACCGTCTCTATATGTTGCCAACTTGGACTTCCCAAGTGCTCAGTACAGTGCTCTGCACACAGTAAGCGCTCAATAAATGCGACTGAATGAATGAATGAATGAATGAATGAATGAATGAATGCCCCCGGAGTCGGTGGGCGGGGTGACGAGGATGGCAGGAGTGGGGAGAGAACCCTGGGGGTCTGGAAAGGCCGGAGGATCCCAGGGGGAAGACTTAGGCGTGGGAATATTCTGTCCCAGGCCCCACCTCAACCTTCCCTGGATACCTTGGACACATTCCTTGGATACCTTGTACATATTTACTATTCTATTGATTTTATTTTATTAATCTGTTTGGTTTTGTTGTCTGTCTCCCCCTTCTAGACTGGGAGCCCGCTGTTGGGTAGGGACCGTCTCTAGATGTTGCCAACTTGGACTTCCCAAGCGCTTAGTACAGTGCTCTGCACACAGCGCTCAATAAATACGATTGAATGAATGAATTCCTTGGATACCTTGTACATATTTACTATTCTATTTATTTTATTTTGCTAATCTGTTTGGTTTTGTTGTCTGTCTCCCACTTCTAGACTGTGAGCCCGCTGTTTGGTAGGGACCGTCTTTATATGTTGCCAACTTGGACTTGCCAAGCGCTTAGTACAGTGCTCTGCACACAGTAAGCGCTCAATAAATACGAGTGAATGAATGAATGAATATGTTGCCAACTTGTACTTCCCAAGCGCTTAGTCCAGTGCTCTGCACACAGTAAGCGCTCAATAAATACGATTGAATGAATGAATATGTTGCCAACCTGTACTTCCCAAGTGCTTAGTACAGTGCTCTGCAAACAGTAAGCGCTCAATAAATATGATTGAATGAATGAGTGAACTCCCCTGAGCCTCTGTTGCCCCAGTTGGGGAAGCAGCGTGGCTTACTGGAAAGAGCCCGGGCTTGGGAGTCAGAGGTTGTGAGTTCTAATCCCGGCTCCGCCACTTATCAGCTGTGTGACTTGGGGCAAGTCACTTCACTTCTCTGTGCCTCAGTTGCCTCATCTGGAAAATGAGGATTAAGACTGAGCCCCACCTGGGACAACCTGATCACCTTGTAACCTCCCCAGTGCTTAAAACACTGCTTTGCACATAGTAAGTGCTTAATAAATGCCATCATCATTATTATTATTATTACCCCAGTGCTTAAATCAGTGCTTGGCACATAGTAAGCGCTTAACAAATACCGCAATTATTATTATTGTTATTTTTAATGGGAATCATTGTCCCCATCCCCAACTCTCGGGACCAAACAGCTCCTCCCAACACTTCGTGCTTTGGGGGAGCTCGGTTGATGGAGATCTTGGTCAACCAGTGTCAATCGCATTTATTGAGCACTTACCGTGTGCAGAGCACTGTACTAAGCGCTTAGGAGAGCCCAATAGAACAGTCTACCAGACACATCCCCTGCCCACATCGAGCTTACAGTCCAGAGGAGGAGACAGACATTAAAACTGCGCCCGCTGAGGCTCTTGATGGACGGGGCTAGTGGAGCTTCCTGCGGTTGGCTCTCTTCTAATAATAATGCTGGTATTTGCTAAGCGCTTTCTAAGTGCCAAGCACTGTTCTAAGCGCTGCTGAGAAGCAGCATGGCCCAGTGGAAAGAACCCGGACTTTGGAGTCAGAGGTCATGGGTTCAAATCCCGGCTCCGGATTTGAGCGGTAGGGACCGTCTCCATATGTTGCCAACTTGTACTTCCCAAGCGCTTAGTCCAGTGCTCTGCACACAGTAAGCGCTCAATAAATACGATTGAATGAATGAATGAATGGCTCAATTCAACCCCAGAAGCCTGGCACAGAGTAAGCGCTTAGCTAATAACACTGAAAAAACCAAAGAGTTGTTTAATGTCAGCTGGAGCGCATCACTGTACACACCCTCAGGGAGGCAGTTTGGCCTAGTGGAGAGAGCCGGTTTCTAGCCTCAGCGCAGCCCGCTGTGTGACTCCTTGCCAGCCCCTAGACCTCTCTGGGCCTCAGTCTCCTCATCTGGAACACGGCGCGACGGTCCCCGTTCGCCCCACGGGGCGGTCTCTGATCTGACCTGTGAAGGCTGACCAGCCGGGGGGCCGGCCCCGAGGCCGGGCCGGGGGCTCACGGGCCCGTGTTGCTTTGCAGGAAAAAGTGATCGTCGGGCTGGCCTTCGACTGCGTGGACCAGGTGGTGTACTGGACGGACATCAGCGGGCCGTCCATCGGCAGAGCCAGCCTGCACGGCAGGGAGCCCGACACCATCATCGGACAAGGTGAGGCCGCGGCCCCGGCCAGTCGAAGCGGGGACGCCTCGTTTGCGTGGCTCCCCCCGCCCGTCAAACACCTGCAGAGCACTGTACTGAGCGCTTGGCAGCGTGGCCTAGCGGGTAGAGCTTGGGCTTGGGAGT